>NC_041230.1:36489714-36567505 GCF_002837175.3 Physeter macrocephalus
AGAGAGTGGCATGGACATATATACACTACCATATGTAAAATAGATAGCTAGTGGGAAGCAGCCACATAGCACAGGGAGATCAGCTCGGTGTTTTGTGACCACCTAGAGGGGTGGGATAGGGAGGGTGGGAGAGAGACACAAGAGGGAGGAGATATGGGGGTATATGTATATGTACAGCTGATTCACTCTGTTATACAGCAGAAACTAACACACCACTGTAAAGCAATTATACTCCAATAAAGATGTTTAAAAAAAAATCTACTGATTTTGGCCTCGTCTTGACAAAATCGATATGTTACATCCTCTAGGAAAAATCAGAAACAATGTTAATCTGACCTGACTGAATTTCCACATATGACAAATCCCAAACTCTCCTCCTCTACTTCCTGGAAGGTCTCAGCAAAGCACGTAGGGTGAGGGCTCTGGAAGCATCACTGAGGTACAAGTCTCATGTATATACAGGAGAAGGGGGCAAGTTCCCCCACCTTGGAGGGACATTATTTACCTGATCAGCCTTCTCAGGGTGTCAACTCTCTTCCTTCAGATCTAGTTCCACAGATCTATTTAGCAAGACCCAAAAAGACCCTATGCACCTAGGACATTATGCAAACAGCAGAAGGGATGAACTCACATTTTGTGATAACCTACACATGTATATTAGACTTTTAACTTAAATCTGAATGTATCCCCTGCAACTAAAAATGGCTCCCCAGCCTACCACAGTGGATGTCTGTTGTCTGTTATTTACCACCATAGCTGATTCATTTTCCTATCTCTACTGCCTGCCCCCAATTCCTGGCAAATGGTACACAGTCAAGAAATATTTGCTGGTTGACTCAATGAATCAAACCAAATAATTGCTAAGTTTTATATCTGTTTTGTAGGTTCTACTTTGTTGGGTTTTTGCCTCTCCACTATGGTCTAAGACATCAATTCTGGCATCAAAATCATATTCAGAAGCTTATATGATGAGTGGGGACGCTCAATCTGGGTGTTTATCGATTGATACAGCAGAATCAGCCAGGGAGCTCTGAAAATGTACCGATACATGGAGCCAAGCTTCAGACGGTCCGGACTGGCAGTGGCCTAAAGACTTCTCAGGTGATTCTTACATGCAGGTAGGAGGGGGGAAATTCTAGAGCAGTGGTTCTTTAAAGTGTGGCTCCTCAGAAGAATGGCTTCAGCATCACCTGGGTACTTGCTAGCAATGTGACTACTTGGGCCTCCTTCCAGATTTACAAAAAAAGAAACCCTGTGGGTGTGCATTTGGTTTCTTTTTTTCAACAAGCCCTCCAGGTGAGTCTGGTGCGCCAGAATGTAAGAACCTCTGCACTGTAGCAATAGAGCCCAGATGCTGGTTCCCTGTGACTCCAGACCCCAGCGTGGGGAGATGGGGTAAGATTCCCCCCTTCCGCTCAGAGCCTGAGATATAGGACTGCAGGAGCCGCGGCAGCTCCAGTGTATCTGTCACTGTTCTCCGTTTCTAAAAATTGCTATATCTGTACATGCACGAGCTAACAAGAACGTCTTTGCCACGGGTTGAGAGCTTTATTACACACTGTCACGTGCCTGATTCTTCCCAGCTTGCTCTGGCCAGTGCCATCGCGCGCTCACCAGGGTAGGCGGACGGACACCCCAGCTTCTGCCGCCTCCTGAGCCAGTCAGGACGTCCCGTGCAGCCTCCATCATCTTCTGCTGTGTCTCTGGGCAGCTCCTTCACCCTCAGGGTCCTGCCTCTTCATTTGTTCTCTTCATTCGTAGTCTGCTCCTCCCCGCATTCCCCCCACCCCGCCCACAGTCTCAGGCTCATGTTGCTGTATTTGGAACTTTCCAAAGGCCAGCCCTTCCACCCCCCAAAGTGACAAAGTCCCACCTGCTGAGCCTCAGGCAGAAGCCCCAGGACAGCTCAACAACTTGCAGCAGAGATAAAGGGGTGAGGGGCTGGGGGCCCCCTCCGAAAACCCAAATGGAAAAGCAGTTTCAACGAGAGGAGTGAACAGTAATTCACCGATCTGGTGAGAAGGAAGAAATGGGGTTTCGGTGTCAGACAGACCTGCTGCCAGTCCAGGCTCCCGTCTGATGAGCTGAATGACCTAATCACATTCTGCATCTGAGATGCAGTTTGCTCATCTGTACAAATGGAGAAAAGTACCATCAGCCTACCGGGGAAGTACCCAGTGATCTGTGAAAACATTTGATGGCATGTTGTTGTTTGCCCAGGCCGATGCAAAAATGTTTATCAGGGAAGGAGGGCGGAAGGGAGGCCACTCCCTGGCATAAATGGAAGAGCACGCGCATTGCTCCATCCAGCTCTTGGGATCTCGTTCCGAATCCAGTGGGACCAGTCAGGAAGAACGCAAGCTTGATACACACTTAACACGCTTCCCATATGACCAAGAAGTCTTTTCAAGACCTTGTGCAAGCCAGTGATGGAAGCGCTTGGTCTGGGAAAAGGTAAAGAGCAGACAGAGAGGAAGCAGAGAGGAAGAGGAAGGACCAAAAGATGGCATGACAAGGGTAGTCAAAGCAGTAACAACACAACAGCTGACATCTGTCCAGCACTGCTCATTCACCCTCCAAAGAGCCTCACGAGGAGGTTTCTATGATGGGAACCAAGGCAAAAGAAACCTGACCAAGGACACACAGCACGCAGGAAGGTCTGCATACGATTTTGTGATGGTGGCGCTGGTCCCACACTGGATGGTTCTCTGGTCAGCGTCTCTCACCCCAATGCAAGGCCCTCAGCGCTGTGAGCAAAAAGGCAATGGTAACACCCAGCCCCGCTGTGTTGTTACAAGGATTAAGTGCATCAATTGACCTGTAGAAGTGAACTCAAACCCTTAAACCTAGCAAAGCCTGATCAGCGCTGGTTGTGATGAGAAGGCAGATGAGGATGATGTGGAAGTATTGGGATGTTTCCATCCCCCTGCGAAGCCTCAACAGCCAGCCAGAACTGGCACCTGAGTGGCATTCAGGAAGCGTGCTTGGGTGAAGGCACGCTCCTGAAAGCGGGTCTGAAGATCTATGGGGCCCTGAGTCAGACCCAGCCTTCCCCACTCGGGGCCCCCGAGTTCCATCGCTGTCTGGCCAGCCTCGCGGAACACAGCTGACACCCCGGGCGCTGGCAGGACCAATGTTAATGCCCTCATCTCATGTGTGCAGGTGTCTCCTCCCTCTGCCTGGCCCCTTCCTGCAGCCCTGCCTCCAGGGAAATGTGTTCCTCTCAATCAGGAATCAAACAGCTTCTTACTACGATGGAGCCTTGAGATCACAGCACAGAGGCAGAATGACCCTTCAGGGGCCCCAGGGGAGGGTCAAATTCCTCTCCCCACCCGCCACTAGAAAGACCCACAGACTCACAGCTGGCCGAGATGACTGGCTGTCAATCCTCTCCTGAAAAACGGAGGTAATCACGGCTCCCTGGCCAGGTGTTGTGAGGAGTTAGGGAGCAGGGGTATGGAGGCTCGCCACCCTCCTCCTTCCCTTAACCACACAAGCATCTGCACAGACACAGCTTCACATAGGTTACTGTACCTTCTTACCCAGTGAGCTACCTCTTCTCATTTGCTTCCCAGATTCCCTCTCCACCCCGGCCTGGACCCTGGGATGCTGGCCTGTCTGAACGACATCACTCGCGTCCGTCCCATGGGAGATGCCGAAAAGAGATCGAGTGTGGAAGGAGAGCAGGGTAGGGATATGACCCCCGGCTCACTCTTTCAGCCGCACTCAGGTCCTGAAAGCCTCAGCTCCCATCCTGGCCCTCATCTACGGCGACAGCTGCCTCTGCGTTCTGGTGAACCCTCTCTCCCCTTCCTATTCAGATCTGGGATGGTACCGACTCTCCAATGTCGCCCCAAAGTGCTTCCCCATCCCTTGCTGATTTTCCCTTAACCCTCCCCGGACTGTCATAAGTAGTCCGCTTATTGACCACTCCTCAATTCCCCCACTCGAGAGCACCGTCTGTCTCCTTTGGGGACCCTGTCCAATGGCCCAGGCTCCTCTTTGGGTTCCAAATGTTCGCCAACATTTGAAGCACATCCTTCAAGGCTCACCCTTTCCAAGAAATCTCCCCAGATCAGCCTTAAAGTATGTCTCTGGGCTGACTTTCCACCCACCATTTAGCCTGTGTCATCCTCTCCCTCTTATTTCCAAACCGCAATCCATCCCCAAGACTGCCCACCAGGCCAGGGCAGATACACGCTCTCCCTAACCCCCTCCGCACTTCCCTCAACAGCTAGCACAAGCCTTATATTCTCGGAAGAGTTTTAAGAGACCAATAAATATTCCCTCCCTAGCTCACACCCAGGGAACATCGCTTCGGTACTTCTGTTTTAAATAGCAACGATTTTTCACACTGACCTTTTCTCAGTCCATGACTCACAGGAAGGTCTGGCCTGGGGACGGGCCTGCCATGGTCTCTCTCACCCCATGGTCCTCGGGGGAATGCTTTCAGAGAAGCACAGATTTAGCCTCAATTAAGATCATCTGTCCCCATCCCCTCATTTTGCTGATGGGGAAGTGGAGACCAGATTGCTTACGGGATTTCTCAAAAGCCAGAGGTGAGTTTGTAGATGGAGACCGACCAGCCCACTGCCTTCAAGGAGCAACGGCCTCCCGGTCTTGTACGGAGAACCTCACATATCTTGGTGCTTCTTTGATGAAGGTGCCCAGAAATGTGCTCTGGGATTTTATGAAGCTGGAAGAATAACATGCTGCAGCTTCCTGGAGGGTCTGTTGTCTGCCAAGTTTCAAGGGCAAGGAGTAAAGAAGTTAAGTGCACACAGAGCCGGGACAAGGGTGAGGTGAGTGAGGCACCTCGGGTGCAAAATTTAAAAGGCGCCAAAACACTCAGTAATCAAGATAAATACTATCTTAATGCGCTATTTCTTAAAATCAAACTTAATGCCAAAAGATCCACGACCAACAAACTATCACAGTTTTAAATAAAGATGGGATCTGCTCCTGCACTGGCACAAGCCCGCCTCACTCGCCTCACCCTATTCCTACCACCGGTTCCAATAAAGCTTTATGTACGAAAAGGGGGGGCCGGTTTGCCAATTTGAGTTTTTTAAATATTGCATTAAAATGTTACGTATCTTGATTCCTGAGGTTTTCTGGTCTCTCCTTCAATTTGGGGCCCAAGCCAAGTGCCTCACTCTCTTTACCGCAGACTTGCTCACTGTGAGTCATTTAAAATATGCAAAAATAAAGCAAACACTGTTCTACTGAGGACTGGAGTACAAATCTATGTGATTTTTAAGATAAGTCGACGGACATCAAAACCATTTTGTGCTTTGGGCAATACCAACAGACTCCTGGAGGTCTGAGATCACTCTCCCTGGATTTAGGGGTACAGGTATACACCCTGTTTTTCAAAAGTTTGCTTTATACCACTTCACTTTTACAGAAGACCTACATTAGTACCTGGTTTTGCTAACTGAAAGAAATCCGAAGAGGATTTCTGCTTTTACGAAAAAGGGTATTTCTTCTTTTGCTTTAATGCCATTTCGGGTGACCAAAGGTTTCATAGGAAAGCTCGGCTTTCAGATTGCAACGGGGATCTGTACTTCGTGGAAACCGAGCTGGACAGGATTTGCCCCATAAATCAGGTGAATTCTCTTGTTCCACTTTGGAGATGAGGAAGCTGATGGTGAGAGAGGTTCGGTGAATTGCCACGTGTTACCGTTTGAACGGAAGATGGAACCCAGGCAAACCGCCGGCCAGGCAGCCGAGTAAAGCAACCCTTGCATCTGAACCCCCTTCTCAGTGTTACTAAAAAGAGCCAAGTGAGTGACCTAAATACGCCTCAGCCGACTTGTCAACCCACTTCTCTCCCCAAGGGCGCTGAGCTTTGAGAGAACAGGTTAGGCATCACAATTGTTACTTGGATCAGAAGTTCCAGGGGGTTGGTAGCTATCAAACAGCATCACAATTATAGGCGGCAGCAGCATTGAGGAAGCACACACAGCCCCACACAGGTCCCAGATCTGATCTAATTATGCCCCAAAGGTGGCAACCTAAAACCGAAGGTTGGTGCCCGGGATCATCTGCATCAAATATGTCACCCGCCATCCTCTCTCTGCCGCCTCCTCTCTCCGGAACCATTATTCCCCTCCCCGCAACCTCTGCCAACTTCCATGAGTTTCAAGACTGAGTTCACACACCTGTCCTTCGCGGAAAGCTTCCTGACACCTCTCCTGCATGTGTTCATTCATGAACTCGTTCATCTCTCCCGTAAATAATCGTGAATTGATTTGGCTCAGCGCAGCGCGAGGCTCTGAGGACACAGTGGGGAATGAAGAGACGTTGTCTGAACACCCTCAAGCCCATGGTCTACTGTTCCCAGGGAACCTGGCAACTCCCTCCCTCTCGGGACAGGATGGTTTCACACTGAACTCCACTGGTCTGATTCCACGTCATTCTCCCCAGCTTGCCTGGAGCTCCTCAGAGCTGTGTCCTCTCCATCTCCAAATCTCCAGGGCATAGCAGGTCCTTGCCCAGAATAAAATAAAATAAAATGTGAGTGAGTGAGAGACCAGATGGGTGTTTATCTTGCTTTGTTATTTCAGGCTGTCTATCTGATCACTGTGCCCACGAGCCGTGCCCTCTGGCCATTTCTGTCTTTGCCCCAATGCCCACTTGGGGTCCACGGGGCACGGAGCTGTCTTTCCATCCAAGAGTGTCAGCATCATTGGCCTGCGGCAGGAATTTTCTCCATAGCTCCAATCAGTGCCCATTCTTGAGCCAACTACCCAACAGGCTGTTGAAGGATTTCAAAGGCAGCGTGACTAATGTAATGTTTTTGATTGGAAAGTGGGGAAAGAGCTCTCAGGATCCACTCTCGTTAATTACATGGAACAAATACCTCCTTAAGTAGAGCCACGGAAGCCTGTTTCTGTCTTTGCTCACAGCCCTCCTTCCTGCCCGCTGCTCAGCACAGAGTGGGAAAAAGCCAATACCGGCTCAAGGAATAAGCAAAAGACCCACAAGCCCATCTGCCTGAGACAGTGGGATTATGCCTGACTCTGTAGCATCGATTTCTAATTTATTCTCCTGGTCCCAGATTCCTCTTATAAACCTGTACACTGTGTTCATCTCAAAATCCCAATGTGTTTCTGAATTATGGATCAGCTCAGGAGGGGCCACGCCTCCCCAATGGGCCCCCAGCCAAGTACCGGGGAGCTTCAAGCCTGAACAGCCACTGACCTCACAGGGGAGGCCCAAGGGGGTGGAGGCCCAGATCATCACACAGGGCACAGCGTATGTTCCTGGTTCCTTTCCCTCTATGAGCCAGACCTTCCTCCTCTTCAGGCCTCCCTGCCTCCGGTCCAGTCCAGACAATTTCCCTTCCACTGGGAAGCCTTTGCCTGGCACATCCATGCCCCGCCCTTATTCCATAGAATGACCTTGGTATTGGAGGCCTTCGCCGGTCCCACTCCCCCTGCCAAAACAGCTGTGTATCTGAATGTTCCCCATCCTGAAACCTCCGCACAGGTTCAAGGACCTCTGCAGGCAGACCTGTCTCTTTTCCAACACAACCCTCATCCACCTCCTGGGCCCACACCCGCTTACACGCGCATACTTCATCTCTCATTTAGATTTAGCTAACATCTGTTGAATGCCTACTGTGTGCCAGGGGAAGGGAATGGAGAGCTTCACTGAGCACCTATCACATGCCAGGTCTTTATTTAGTCTCCTTGCATCTTGAATCTCATTTTATCCTGTTGTGTAGACATTATTATTACTCCCAGTTATTATAATTATACAGTTATAATTATGTAATTATAACTGTAAATATCACATTATATAATTATAATAGTATAATGTAATTATATAATAATAACATACATAGTATGTAATTATATTTAACCATTATAATAATAATTACTGGTTGTTATTATTACATAGTTGAAGTTACAGAGGCCAAGAGGGGCTAAACAACTTGCCCAGGGGCCCACAGATAAGGGGTACTCGGCATGTGCCCGGTCTCTTGACTTTCCACTACACCCTCTAATCCCTTGCTCACCTGTCCAAACTCTGTGCATCTGGATCACAGCCCGTGTCTGTGAGGCTGCTCTCTGCATTATTCAGGGCTCTACCAGGGAGAAAGGATGATGACACACTCGAACAGGTTATGCAGGGTTAGTTTGATAAAGCACCTATTCACACAGGCATGGGCAGGGCGTAGGGAGACACCAAGAGATGTTCAGGGCAGGACCCCAGGGCATGTGACTGGGGAGCCATCACCAACACAGGCCTGAAAAGGGGAGGGAAGGATATTACCGGAACCCAGAGCTAGAGCTGGACAGAGAGGGCGGTGTGGCAAGGCCTCTGTGACTTTGTGTCAGTGGATGCAGCCAGCTCTCGGGCATCCATGGGAAGGGAGCTCACTCTCCTCCCATCCCCCACCTTCTCTCGGATCCCAGGTAGATACTCACCATTGGCCAAAAGCAACCGGAAGCCAGAGACCAACAGGACCAAATGATGTTCCAGAAAGATCAGTCTCCCAAGCCAAAAAGCAAGGGGCCTCCACTACTGTCTGGGTGAAAAGTTCACGGCCCCAATGCATGGTACACACGAAGTCCCATCAGCTACCGAGTCACTTCAGGGTAAAGTCAATTGGATCACCCTCTCACCTGAGTCCTCTGATCATCAGATTCCAGTCTGTAATCACAGTTTCTTTCTCCACAGCCCACTCCACCTCCCCCTGACCTTTGGCCCGGGGAGGGCTCTTTACCTTGAGGGTGAACCAAGCCTCATTTCTTTGAGGTCTAAGTCCTCGGTGGTCTTGTTCTTACTGGGGTGCCGCAGTTATTTTGGCCAGGACTTTGGGAAAGGGAGTGTTAGGAGGTGCCCCAGCAAACCCCCTGGGTTCCAAGCATAACCCTGCCCGACCACCCCTCTGCGTTCTAGCGACAGCCCAATGTGCCACGGAAACTGGGATCATTTTCCTCGGGTCACTTCGCCGACCCCCTTCTTTGCCTGCTGGTTTAGCAGCACAAAGAACCCAAATGTCAAGGAGATGTTTCGGCTTCCAATTCCTAAAATCCAGCCGTGTTCCCTGGTGGAACGACTCCTTCCTTGGGCACCAGGACCTCTCAGTTTAAAATCTTAAAGAGTAAAAGCTCTGCTCAGAATAGAGCGCCGTTTAAATAAATTACCACACTGAACTCTCATTACAGCCTTGTGAGATGAAGGCTCATTATCCCAGACTACGGAGGAGAAAACAGAGGCTCAGAGCAGGGGCTTAATCTTCCCAAATGAAACACAGAGCTACCATCTGAGCACTGGTACGGAACTCTAAAGCCACCTTTAGGACTACACTGGCTGCAGTCACCCTGTGAGTGTTAGATGTGTATGCCCAGACAGAAAGACAGACAGCCTTTTGGAGTTTTAGGAGCTATAATTCATTTCCTTCCCTGCCCTTTCCTCCGTAGGCCCCAAACACTGCAGAAATGGGGGAGCAAAATGTTCTCTTTATCTTTTGCCAGGTACCTGGTACCCCAGGATTCCTCTTCAGGACTGACCAGACTCAACGAATTACCTAGAAGAGGCTCCTGTTGAAAAAGCCGCAGCCACCCCCCCCCCCGCCCACATCAGATCCCTGATTCCCCCGCCTCAGCTGGGAAGTCAAGACTGATGAAAGCAGCACCTCTCCGGAGGAGCCGGGTTTAATCAGAGATAAGGCCTCCAGATAAATCACCTTTGCAAAGCCTCCTTCCCGTGCCCCTTCAAATTAAAAGAGTTCCCTCTACTAATATATTAATTAAAATAAAATATTAATAGCTGACCTCTATTATTTATTGGTGGTTTTTGGAGAAAAGAAAAATATCGAGATCCAAAGAGAAATCAATTTCCACAAAACCTCCCTTTCCTGAGCAGACTTGATTCGTGTCACATAATAAAGAGATAAGCTTATCAGCTGCATCGGTTCCGAGACGTCTGCTGTAATGTTGATTTTGAGCCAATAAGAAGATTATAAGCACTGTCATAAAATATCTTTCCAGGATGTAAATTATTCAGAGCCCTCAGTGGGCAGACGCAGTATCTCATGCCTCAGTGATCCGCATTTTGTGCAACACATTTCATTTATTAAAGTTGGAGTGGGCCTCTGTTGATAAAGCCCCCTAAATAAATGATAACCTTCATCTCCTTCTTCTAAATTATTTCCACGATTAGAATTCGGAATGTTGTTGCCAGAGGTGTCAGGAAGCGCTGCCTCTGTAAGCGACGCATATGTCTTCCCTGGGAAGCTCAGCTCACAGAATGGGCAAAGCCCCCAGATGCCTGGAGCCGGGCAGTGGCTCCAGCAATACAGACAATCCTGGGGGCTCATCCTTACAATGATGATAGGCGTAATGCAAGATGAAAGGGGTAGTGGAATGAAAGGGCTTGGAGCCCTAACCTGCCTTGCCAGTCAGGGTGAGTTGCTATCCAACCTCTCCACAAGTGAGTCTCTTGTTACAGGGAGGTGGGGAATAATACGTGTACCCACCAGGCACAGAGTCTGGCTCATAGCAGGTTCTCAGTCACTGTTAACCAGGTCAACAACCATGATAGGGACCTCATGGGGAACACTGCTCTTCATTCCCTCAAGGCCTCCTGGAGCCTCAGAGAGTATCCTGGGCTGCTCTGCCTGCCCCAACAGGTACCTACAGGAGGCCCATCCTGGACTCATCTCCAGCCTTTGTTCACATAAAAGTCAGATCATCCCTACTCATCTTTTAAAGCCCAATTCAAATGCCACCTCCTCCTTGAAGTATCCCATGATTTCCTCACTTGGATTCTTTCTTTTTCGTCCTTCCTCAAATATTTATGTCATGCCCATTCTGTGCTAAGCATTGATTAGGGCTCTTTCCAGGTACCATCTTACATCATCTTCATTACTACCCTGCAAGGCAAGTCCTAGTGTCCATATTTTATAGAAGACGAATTAGGCTTAAGGAGGTGAAGTGTCTTGCTCAAAGCCACACATTGAGTAAGTGATGGGGCCAAGATTTGAACCGGGTTTGGCTGGATTCCAAAGCCCACGTTCTCTCCTTTCTTTTCCACTGACTGTCCTGCTGCTGGACCCACAGCTCAGTGGTTCCTGTCTCGGCTTCACTTATCCTGCTGATCGTGCCTCAGTTCTACTGGGAATGGACCTATATCCCCAAAGCATCATTCAGCCTCCCACATGGAGCCCTCAGGGCCAGCTGCAGCACTGGACCCAGAGCTCGTCATGGACACTACGGCTCCATCTGTCTGGCTCCCAGCTGGACCAGCCCCTGTCACTCGTGGCACCCCCAGTCCCTGCCAGCCTCCTCCAGCCCAGGATGACAACAGTAACCTACATCCATTTCTCCTGCTTCTCCATTCACCATTCTGTTCCTCAGTTTTTTCATCTATAAAATGGGAATAAACAACGGTACCCACTCTAGGCAGCAGCTGTGACGATCAAATGAGATCGTGAACGTAGAAGGTTTTAAACGAGCCTGGCACAAAGAGCTCAACAGCAGCAGCCACTATTGCTATGATCTCAAAGGTTTCTGACTACCTTGTTCTAACTCCTTAGCCATGTGCTCCCCACATGGCCCTGAGCACTGTGCACCGCCAGAGCAGAAAGCCTGGCATATAGTGGACAGCCTGCAAGTTGTGAGCTGCTGGTAAATTCTTTCATGTTCTCCAAAGCACATGCCAATTAGCATCGGGTTCCAGTGCATGGGAGAGTGGAGGGTGCCGGGCTCTGGGATCAGACAGGCTGGGTTTGAATCCTGCCTGTGACACCTTCTAGCGGATGGTCCTGGAGGAGTCACTCAATCCTCACCTGAGCCTCGACTTTCACATCTATAAAATGGGGCTAGGGGCAGGGCTAGATGCCAAAGCTGCCGGGTAATTAGAAAGAGAATCTGCCCCCAGAGTGTCCAACACAAACCAGGGACACCAGAAATGCTCACTCCCTTCCTCCCCTCTACCAATTCCTTTCCTCTGTCTTCTTTTCTCTCCCAACCACCTACCTTCGGGTCTCCTGTATCTGCATCCTTTCTTATGAAGATAATCGATGAGGCACCATATTCCACTGTCTGCCTGCTCTTGTGTGTTTGGGGTATCTTGTGCTGACCCATTAATTATTTCGACCTTATCTCCCCTGGTGGATAATAAATGCTTCAGAAACAGGGACCAGAGCCTGCCTCACCTTGAGTGACAGTAGCTGCTTAGACACAAATGCCTGTGGAACGAATTATTCCCATCAATCGTGAAAGGGAATATTTGGCAAAAAGGAGGTCCCTAAACCAAGCCATAAAACCCTTGATTCCCTCCATGCCATGCAGGTTATATCCATTCTTCTAACCCAATACTAGGAAAACAAAACAGTCGTTCATTGTGATGATACCAAACCAAGATGAATAACTGCCTCACAGAAAATTTTTAAATTCTCCCATATGCACAAAACACACACACACACACACACACACACACGTGTACATGTACACACACACACACACACACACACACACAAAAAACATCCAAGAACCACTGGCAGTGTGCATGGAGATTGCAAATTTCCTTGCAAATTCATCCAAAAGAATAGGTGCTCGGAATTACCTACTGCCCAGAACACAGACGACACCTGATCAATTTTGCTCCCACAGCAATCCTGCCTTGTCAAGAGCTGACAATCAGACATGCAAAACAAGTGCTCTGTATGAATTTTGCAAAAGTATCACTTTGGGAAAACAGGAACCAAAACAAATTAAGAAATCATATAAATAATTACTCTGAGCTTCAACTCTTAACATGAAAAAGGAAGGCACACAAGCAGAAATGCTAATTAATATGACTGTTTAATTATAGGGGCACAAATTAATAAACCGGAATTACTACAGATTTCCAGCAGGCAGCCCAACTCCGCATGTGATCTTGGAGGTGCGGGCACAGGGGAGAAATGCTTAGCTTTCCTTTGCCAGATGCCCAGCTGGAAGGACATCAAGAAAGGGGAAGGCTAAGCCCCTGGGCAGGGAGAGCCAGTCCTCCCAGCCCCCTCCTCTCTGCTCAGACACAGCGAGCCCTCATCAACATCAGCAGGTGCAAGCTTCCACAAAGGCACCTCCTTAATTAGGAAATCATTCCTCATGCATCTACAAGGGCCCGACCACAACATGCTAAGGACGAAATGCAACCCAACACAACCAAGCGGCAGGATTTGTTAAGTTGTTACTGTATGCCAGGTACCCACTCTCTCTCTCCCTCTCTCTATTTGTTCTCATTTATGGTTTCCCAAAGTAATACTTCTGGAAAATTCCTATATGTCAATTGTTTTACATGTCTGATTCAGCTCTTGACAAGGCAGAAGTGCTATGGGAGCAAAACGCATATCAGACTCAACCAGGGGGATGGTATTATCTACATCAAAGTCATCATCCCATTATACTGCTGTGAAAACCAAGGCTCCAAAGAGCCTTGGTTTTAGCCTCCAAACCAAGGCTAATCTGATTTTGCCAAAGCCACAGGACTGAAAAACAGATGTGTCTGGATTTAAAACTCTGGGCTTTTGAGTTCAAAGTCTGTGCACTTTTAAATACAATAAGCTTCCTCTAGAAATAAAAAATGCTTCCATCTCTGATCTCACAGCTATAGCATTCATTTGATCTCTTTTTTTTCATTCAGGAAAGTCAATCATGTACCTACCATATGCCAGTTTTGGACTATGTTCTGGGAATACAATGGTGAAAAACAACTGATCCAGAGCTACTTTTGAGGAGCTTACATGAGCAGTAAGAGAGAATGACTTAGATAAAATAATCACATGAATAAACAGATTTCCATAGCTTTTGATCAGGGCTACACAGGAAAGAAACTGGGCTAGGAGGACTTGTAAAAGTGAGGGTCGAGTGGTCAGGAAAACCTCTCCTGAAGAAGTAATGGTTGAAGTGTGATCTGAAAGATGAGTGTGAATATGTAATATAGAGAGAGAATGATATATATGAATACAGAAGAATTTTCTATACTTGCTCTCCAGTTCCTTCCCAGCCACCAACCCCTCAACCTGCTCCAACCTAATATGCCTTCCGCTCCCATTACTCTGGCATACAAGTTCACGTGGTAAGTTTCATGGACATTTTCAATCCTCAGTTTACTTGAGTCTTCAGACATTTTTGACAAGAGTCAATCACTCTCTTCTCCTTGAAATCATTTCCTCGTTGCCTTTTGAGCCAGAATTTACTGGTTTTCCTCTTGCCTCTCTGGATCCTCCCTGAAAATTGCCATTACTTCATTATTCTCCTCTAAAAGCTCTTCAAGGCTTGGTCTTGGGCACTCTTGTCTCTGATTTTATATACAATCTCATCCATGCCACAGCATTATTCACATTCTACTGTCTGCATATCTACTACAGCATTATTCTACTATCTACTATCTCAAATTTGTGTCTCTAGCCCCGACCTTTCTTCTGGACTCCAGATCTGTGTTTCCAAATTTCCTGATGGACAGCTGCTCTTGGATGTCTCAAAGGCACGTCAAACTCAGTATGACCAAAACTGAGTTCATCTTGGACCCGAACTCCTTCTCAGCACCATCTATCCAGTTTGAAAGTTGGAACACCAGGATCTCTTTTCCTCCCTGCCTTATATGATGGTCCTCAAAGATGTTCAGGTCCTAATCCCTGGAACCTGTGAATCTTACCTTATTGGCAAAAGGGACATTAAAGATGTGATTAAATCAAACAATCTTACATATCTTCAATACAAGATGGAGAGATTATCCTCGATTATCAAGGTGGGTCCTAAATGTAATCACAAGGGTCCTTGTGAGAGGGAGGCAGAGGGAGATGTGGTGACAAGAGGACAAGTCCACGTGATGATGGGAGCAGAGATTGGACTGATGCAGCCATAAGCCAAGGGAGCCAGCAGCCACTAGAACGTAGAAGAAGAAAGAAACAGATTCTCTCCCGCAGCCACTAGAACGTGGAAGAGGAAAGAAACAGATTCTCTCCTGGAACCTCCAAGAGGATCCAGCCCTGCTAACACGTTGATTTTTAGCCGTTTAAGAATTTGCTCTTAAATGCGTTTAATTTTCCCTCAAATGGAATGATGAGCTTACAAGCCGAGCATTTTTGCCAGGTTGAGACAAGCATCAAAAAAGTGAGAAGAGAGGACTTCCCTGATGGTCCAGTGGTTAAGACCCCATGCTCCCAATGCAGGGGGCCTGGGTTCGAGCCCTGGTCAGGGAACTAGATCTCACATGCCGCAACTAAAGAGCCCACATGCCGCAACTAAAGAGCCCACATGCTGCAACTAAAGAGATCCCGCATGCCTCAACAAAGATCCCGCACGCGGCCACAAAGATCCCGCCTGCCACAGCTGAGACCCGGCACAGCCAAATAAATAAGTAAGTAAATAAATAAATAAATAATAAAAGACTCATTTCTACTTCTAGACACTAGGACTGAAATAGAATAAACTGCTGTTGTTTTAAGCCATAAGTTTGTGGTAATTTGTTATAGCAGCAACAGAAAAAAAAATACATCCTACTATAACATATATACTATCAAGTCTTCTTTATATTGCTATCCAAAAAATTCCCAGATGCATCTGCTTTTCTCTATCTCTACAGGCCCTTCCCTGGGACAATCTTCCATCATCTCTCAAATGGGCAGGTGTCACAGCCTCTGGCTTTCCATGGTTCCTGGGATAAAAAGCAAAATCATTGGCATGGCCCACATAAACTTGCTTGTCCTGGTCCCTGTCTCCCTTCTCAGGCTTATCTTGCACACCAGACCACACTGGCTTTCTTTCAGTTCTGGGGAGGGTACTAATCCCCTAACTGCCACAGGACCTTTGCACAACCTTCTTCCTTGGCATGGGACGCTTGTTAACTTCAGATCATAGCTTAAATGTCATCGTATTCTTTCTGATCTCCCAGACTCGGCCCATCCATCATATATACAGATTGCAATTTTACATAAATTTTTAGGATTGTAAAATTAGACAATAGGATGGTTTATGTCTAACTCCCTATCTACCTAGTAAGTCCTCAGAGAAGAGGGTGAGAACAAGACTATGCCTGGTTTTGTCCACCACTGCATCCCCAGCATCTAGCAAAGCACCTGGCACAGAGCAAGTACTCAATGGATATGTCTGGGTGACTCCCAGCACCAAGGGGAGTGTCTTTGGGCATCTGTGTAGATAGGATTTCTGGTCTCAATCCTTAGCTTTGTCCCACCCCTTCTAGACATGCAGCTAGAGAATGGGGTTGGGGGGGACCTCATAAGAAGCCCTTGACTGCACTCAGCAATGGCCAAGGAAACTCCAGAATGAGAACTTCACCCACCTCAGGGTCATCTTCTAAAAACTGGTTCTGGGTAGAGTTCTTGTTAACTTAGTATTCACAGGAGAGAATGTATTGAGTTTTTCTTTGCCACTTAGCCTATCCCCTCTCTTTTTCCTTGGCCATTTTTCCTTGGGTTTCTTTGACGAAAGCACTTTGGAAATTATCTAATAATAGACCAGGGCCTTAAAATAGCTCCCTGTGCCCTGGAGTTTACTGAAGGCACATCATAGGTCACTTGGGGCTGGAGGTGGCTCTACACTCACCAAAAGAGCCCCTCTTTATCTATTTTATATACTGGGATTCCACACAGAAATATATATATATTTTTTCTTTTCTTTTTTTTTTTTTTGCGGTACGCGGGCCTCTCACTGCTGTGGCCTCTCCCGTTGCGGAGCACAGGCTCCGGACGCGCAGGCTCAGCGGCCATGGCTCACGGGCCCAGCCGCTCCGCGGCATGTGGGATCTTCCCGGACCGGGACACGAACCCGCGCCCCCTGCATCGGCAGGCGGGCTCTCAACCACTAGCGCCACCAGGGAAGCCCAACACACAGAAATTTTTATGAGAGATTTTTGTGACTAGAAAGAAAAAAATTTTGTAGAAACCACTATTATGTTAGTCGCACAACCCTTTTTAAGTACAGATCAGAAAATGGCTCCAGGAGCTTAACTGACTTGCCCAAGACCACAGATCCAGTATAGGACAGAGCTTGGACTCAAGTCCAGGACATGGGACTTTATACAAGCCATGGAATGATGGTGTGAGCCAATTTTATCTATTCATTAAGGCACAGATGAATTAAGTGAACGCTTCGGTTTCTTAACGCATGGAGAAAAAAAACAACACACCATTTTAATACTGATTTCTTCTAGGTGGCAATGTTCGGCGTAAATTTATTGCCTTCTTTGTGCTTCTCTGTAACTTCTACAACGCGCATGCATTAATTTGAGTTTTAGTGAAAACGTTAGAAAGTAAAGAAGTATGATTATGAGGTAAGTCAAGGGAATAATGGGAAAGCAGAGGAAGGTGTCCTATTCACGCTGGGGTGACTGATTATTTGGAACTGGCTATGAGCCTTGATGATAAAACCAGGTGTTTTTCCAGCAAGGCATATCTAGGGCAGTGTTATGATACTGGGTCACAGTTACTCCAGCAGCTTCTGAGACAGGCCGACCCGCTCTGCCAATTACCACTTGTGTGAGCCTCACAGCCTCTCCGAGCCTCAGTTTAGCTCTTTGTAAAATGGAGGAAATAAACCCACCTATACTGGTTCAGTCTCGATTGTATGTGGCAGAAGCACAACTTAAACTAGCTTGGAGTGCAGAAAGAATTCACGGAGCCTCATAAATGAAGAGCTAAGGAATCTAGTTGCAATCACAGCTCTCTTTCCATCTATGAATTCTGCCTTCTCCTTCTTAGCTCCTAAGCACACTCTGCCCTCGTAACCGGAAAGGCGGACAGCAGCAGCCTTGCTCATACCCTCCCAGGTTAGCAAATCTGCTAGAAAGAAAACCTCTCTCAGAGCCCACCTGCCGCACCCAAGGATGATTCTGATAGGCCACGCTTGAATCCCATACCCAAGGATGATTCTGATAGGCCACGCTTGAACCCCCCCCCCACGACCCCACCCCCTCTCGCACAGAACCAGTCACTGTGACCCAATGAAAAGGAGTAGGATGGGCCCATCCAATCCCGTGCGCCCAGCTGCATGCCCGGTAGCCTCTGTCCCGAAGACCCAGCTCTCCTGTGATGGATGCTGAAGGAGGCCACCTCCTGACCAAACCAGATGAGGTGACTGTTTCCACTGGCCAGAGGGTCCAATTGATGTGTGCTGTTAGAAAGTTTAACTAGCTTGTGAAATGCATCAAACTTCAAAATATTGCTAAACAATATTTTAGTACTTAGCAAGGGGGAGAGAAAAATTCTAAAATCAAGGTGACAACATAAAAACAAAGGATATTTAACCAGAAAAAAAATAGGACATTAAGAAGTTAGGTTTGGGAGAAAACTGTCATGGCGCAAGGTTCAGAGAAAACAGGCCTGTGTCCCCTTCCATGGACTAAACCCTTTATGGCCACCAGGTCCTCTCCTTTTGCTGTTTAACTACTCTGAAAACTGGAGACAATGCTCCAATGCAGAAGATACTCCTCCCTCAACACAACTCCAAATAAATTAGATATTGAACGAGACACTGAGATTCTGGCAAGAATACACGCACAAAAAAATTGGACCTGGAGCTGTTGGGAGATGATAAATTATTAGTTTCTCTTTAATAAGATTGTGTCTCATCACCATCTCCTGTAAGGGATTTGATAGCTTTTGTTTTTAACCTGTGAAGATTAAAATCAATTCGCAGCTACAGCTGGAAGCCCCAAACCATACAACTGCAACTGCAAATATATCAATTAATCAATCAATCAGTAGATCAGCAAATCCATATCAAGGGCCAAATCTTGCTGGGGCATCTGGGGCAGAGAAAAGAATCAGAAAATATGCTCCTGCAGATGTCAGAGGAGGGAAGCCAGGCTTCAGAAGGCATTAACTCCAACTTTTAAGGCAACAGTAAACCTATTTCCATTAGAATTACTGGGCCAGCATATCCCACATTCTTACCTGTCTTGTCTCATGGATATGTTTGATTTTGGACTCTGGATTAATCCACAGACTTTGACTTACACCTTTGCCCTGCTCAGATGTCCACCCTGGTAACATCACTCCTTACATATCAGCTGGGTTTATGGACCCTACCTGTGCTCCCAGGGCATTTCAGAGGAGGCAGAAATGAGGAAGAAATAAAAAGTTTAAAAAAAAGAAATGAGGAAGAAGACTTGGAATGAAGCTCAGATTTCACCTCCACCACTTACTACTTTGGTAGCTTTGCAAAGGTTATTCAGCCCCTCTTGGCCCTGGTATCTTTAACTACCAAAGCAGAAATAACAACATGTGTCTTGTAGCCCTGCAAGGATTAAATGAGATCACCAATGTGGAGTGCTTAAAATAAGGCTTAGTTCAGAGTTAATGGTTGTTCATTAACATTACATCACCATTGGTGGTGGCGATGTTACTTCAAGTATCAGATGGGTTGTTCCTAGGTTGGATTTTTGTTTAAGTATTTATAAAAATGTGTACAGGCATGTTTTGCTCCAGTGCTTTTTCCCCCTCTCCAAATGGACTTCCTCACCCTACAATAATCCTATTAAATTCTACAGACTTCCACCTACATGACAAATACCCTGCTGGCTTCAGCCCAAACAAAAACTAATTGTCCCCCTGTTTGTCTGGGTTTGCCTTTGTTGTTCCAGATGAAACATTTCAGGCTCTGTTTCCTTGTCCCTTGGCATTTTTTAACAACCAACACTATATGAGTAAGCCACCCAAGGATGATTCTGATAGGCCACGCTTGAACCCCATACCCAAGGATGATTCTGATAGGCCACGCTTGAACCCCCCCCATACCCAAGGATGATTCTGATAGGCCACGCTTGAATCCCATACCCAAGGATCTGCCCTCGTAACCGGAAAGGCGGACAGCAGCAGCCTTGCTCATACCCTCCCAGGTTAGCAAATCTGCTAGAAAGAAAACCTCTCTCAGAGCCCACCTGCCGCACCCAAGGATGATTCTGATAGGCCACGCTTGAATCCCATACCCAAGGATGATTCTGATAGGCCACGCTTGAAACCCACGACCCCACCCCCTCTCGCACAGAACCAGTCACTGTGACCCAATGAAAAGGAGTAGGATGGGCCCATCCAATCCCGTGCGCCCAGCTGCATGCCCGGTAGCCTCTGTCCCGAAGACCCAGCTCTCCTGTGATGGATGCTGAAGGAGGCCACCTCCTGACCAAACCAGATGAGGTGACTGTTTCCACTGGCCAGAGGGTCCAATTGATGTGTGCTGTTAGAAAGTTTAACTAGCTTGTGAAATGCATCAAACTTCAAAATATTGCTAAACAATATTTTAGTACTTAGCAAGGGGGAGAGAAAAATTCTAAAATCAAGGTGACAACATAAAAACAAAGGATATTTAACCAGAAAAAAAATAGGACATTAAGAAGTTAGGTTTGGGAGAAAACTGTCATGGCGCAAGGTTCAGAGAAAACAGGCCTGTGTCCCCTTCCATGGACTAAACCCTTTATGGCCACCAGGTCCTCTCCTTTTGCTGTTTAACTACTCTGAAAACTGGAGACAATGCTCCAATGCAGAAGATACTCCTCCCTCAACACAACTCCAAATAAATTAGATATTGAACGAGACACTGAGATTCTGGCAAGAATACACGCACAAAAAAATTGGACCTGGAGCTGTTGGGAGATGATAAATTATTAGTTTCTCTTTAATAAGATTGTGTCTCATCACCATCTCCTGTAAGGGATTTGATAGCTTTTGTTTTTAACCTGTGAAGATTAAAATCAATTCGCAGCTACAGCTGGAAGCCCCAAACCATACAACTGCAACTGCAAATATATCAATTAATCAATCAATCAGTAGATCAGCAAATCCATATCAAGGGCCAAATCTTGCTGGGGCATCTGGGGCAGAGAAAAGAATCAGAAAATATGCTCCTGCAGATGTCAGAGGAGGGAAGCCAGGCTTCAGAAGGCATTAACTCCAACTTTTAAGGCAACAGTAAACCTATTTCCATTAGAATTACTGGGCCAGCATATCCCACATTCTTACCTGTCTTGTCTCATGGATATGTTTGATTTTGGACTCTGGATTAATCCACAGACTTTGACTTACACCTTTGCCCTGCTCAGATGTCCACCCTGGTAACATCACTCCTTACATA
The DNA here is from genome assembly GCF_002837175.3 of Physeter macrocephalus. Classification (NCBI taxonomy): domain Eukaryota; kingdom Metazoa; phylum Chordata; class Mammalia; order Artiodactyla; family Physeteridae; genus Physeter; species Physeter macrocephalus. Next base: position 36,510,810 of record NC_041230.1, read on the forward strand.
TCAGCTGGGTTTATGGACCCTACCTGTGCTCCCAGGGCATTTCAGAGGAGGCAGAAATGAGGAAGAAATAAAAAGTTTAAAAAAAAGAAATGAGGAAGAAGACTTGGAATGAAGCTCAGATTTCACCTCCACCACTTACTACTTTGGTAGCTTTGCAAAGGTTATTCAGCCCCTCTTGGCCCTGGTATCTTTAACTACCAAAGCAGAAATAACAACATGTGTCTTGTAGCCCTGCAAGGATTAAATGAGATCACCAATGTGGAGTGCTTAAAATAAGGCTTAGTTCAGAGTTAATGGTTGTTCATTAACATTACATCACCATTGGTGGTGGCGATGTTACTTCAAGTATCAGATGGGTTGTTCCTAGGTTGGATTTTTGTTTAAGTATTTATAAAAATGTGTACAGGCATGTTTTGCTCCAGTGCTTTTTCCCCCTCTCCAAATGGACTTCCTCACCCTACAATAATCCTATTAAATTCTACAGACTTCCACCTACATGACAAATACCCTGCTGGCTTCAGCCCAAACAAAAACTAATTGTCCCCCTGTTTGTCTGGGTTTGCCTTTGTTGTTCCAGATGAAACATTTCAGGCTCTGTTTCCTTGTCCCTTGGCATTTTTTAACAACCAACACTATATGAGTAAGCCACAAAGATAGGGTTTCCTGGAGCAAGGAAGGAAGAGTGTGTGAAGCAAGTGGCTCTATTTGAAGCCACAGCTCTTAATTTCAGTAAAGAAATGGCTGAAGGAGTGTGATAGAGAGGAGAGACTATCAACTCGGAGGTCAGAAGGGGCGGTGTCTTAATTGATCCTGCCTTCCCCCTTCTACCTCCTATGAGCTACATGACTCTGGGTATGTTAATAAACCAGTGCAAAATCAACAACTGTTCTCTCTTCCGAGAATGAATTTGGCCTGATTTATAGACGTTATTTCCTCAAATATTCCTTACAATGATATTAACAAGTTTGACAGTCATCACCATCCTTGAAGTGAGGAAATCAATGGAGGAATTTCCATGGGAGGTTCTGGAGAAAGGAGCCTAAGACAGAAAAGTGGAAGATTCAAGTTTAAGTCCTGGTCCTTCCATCAAAATCTGGGTGACCTGGAATAGGCCTTTCTCTCCATGCTGGCCACAGTTAATGCATTTGAGGATTGGGGGGGTGGGTTTCAGACAAAAGCATCAATTAAATCTCCTTCCAGCTCTGGCACTTGGTGACACTCCAGTCCAAGACTCTCCGTGTCATAAAATCGTACTGCCGTTCTCTCTCCTCTCAGCTGCCTCACCAACCACACCTGCTACTTCTCGCTTGTCAACAACAATAATAACCACTATTTGTCGGATGCCAACTACGGGTCCAAGACTGTGTCCGAGGCTGTATGTGCTTCATCTTAGTTAATTCTTACCACAACCCTCTGAAGCAGAGGCTATCATTATCCCTCGCTGATAACTGAGGAACTTGAGGCTAAGAAACGCTGAATGACTTCTTAACTCAGAAACTTTACTGGGGCCCCACATTGCTGTACTACCTCTCAACTACTATGACCTGGGCTTCCAAGATACAGAACTTGCCAAGGTCACCTCTTATCTTCCCAAGGGGCCTCTAAAGCATCTCCCTTTGTTTGTCAGGTCTTCCTGCCCCATCCAGCCCACACCTGTTGTTTGGGCTTCGACTCAGTCTTTGACGGGAGGCCACATGGGGTAATGGAGGGTTCAGAGACCTTGGAGGTGGGCTGAGCAGAATTAGAGTCCTATCTCAGCCAGGCACGAGAGCGTGCTCTCAGATGGCCTCCCCAAGCCTGGCTGTCCTCGTCCAGGGCACTCCTACCTAGGAGGCTATTGGGAAAGTTAAGTGGGACTCCGTAGATTAAGCTCCAGGGACAAATGCTGACACGCTACTGAGCAGTGACCCTACTCTTCCCCTATTCATATCCCACTTTCCTTTAAGACCCAACTCTTGAGAGCCACTTTTCTGTTTCTGGAATTAATCCATCCCTCCTTGAGTCAGTCCAGGTTCCAATAAGAAAGAGATTGCGTCCTGAAAACACGGTGATTCCAGGGGGATTCTTTTTGAAGGGGCTGTGTACAAAGGTAAGGCGAGAGGGGACTAAAAGCACTAAGCAATAACCTGAGGCTTCAGAGCAGCGGAGCTTTATCACACCTAGGACCGAAGGGCTGAGGGACGGGGGTAGTTACCAGCAACCAGAGAGAGAGAATAGAAGACAGTCAACTTCCCTGGGAGAAGCAATGATCTTCAGTCATGGACCCAGCCAAGCCCAGAGGACACCTGGCAGGGAGGAGTTAGGGGATAAACACTCTGACCTCCCTCTTGGCTGTGAAAGTTAATTCCAGAAACACAGAACTGGCCTGAGCTATTTTGCAAACACACCTGGACGATACTGACCCTTAGTCAAGGCACGAAATGTACTGAAAAACAGCATTGCTTTGTAACTATGAGTCCAAGGTATTTGGGGCTGGTTTGCACCCACCAGTTAGCAATGGTTATTGATAATGGTGACAGCGATGAAGGCACTCTCTGACCTCCCACCTAACTCCTTTCAGAGCTCCCCACTGCCTGGACCCAGTTGGAAGCAGCATGCGGAAGACCCCACTGATGTCATTCATGCAGTACAGCTTCTGGGGCAGACAGCAGGGTGGAGAAGGAGAGACTGGATCTCCCCAGCACAGTGTTCTCCCATGCATCACCCTCTCTGGGCTCTCTTTCACATCAGACAAGTATACGTGTGGGTGTGCTGGCCTCGCCCCCTGACCATGAGCCCCGAAGAACATATGAGCCCCTTCCTTCCCGAGGTCACCGCCCCCAGCCATCTCGGTGCTGGGCACGGAGTAGGTGCCTGGTAAGTGTGATGGAACCTCCAGGTCCAGCAAGCACCATGGAGGATTTTCCTTTCCCCAAGATCGGTCCTTTGTTTTTGTTGCTGCCAAAGACCTTGCCAGTTGCTCAGCAGCTCCAGAGACATTTCGGAAGGTGGAGAGAACCAGCTGAGGGGAGAGAGAGTGTTTGCAGGTTGATGTCTAGTCATAACAATTCTCCAAGTGCCTCCCCCGGTGACATTAGATAAACAGAGATGGGAATCACATTTCAGCGTGACAGCTTAAAAGGCAGGTCAAGAAACAATTTAAAAGATCTAGAGCAACCCAGTCCTGAGAGACTCTGTCAGTGTGACCCTGCTTCCCGTCAGGGCCAAGGTGGGGGTGATATGGCCCCGGAGCCCACACTCAGGACCCTGAATTCTCTAAGGCCGGATCCTCTGAGACCTGGGACTGGAGGCTAAGTGAGCCTGGAGCTTTCGGCCCTTGACTGCCTATCAGTGTTTGTGAAATCACCTGCAGTCAGCAGCACGGAGCATCCGTCTCCACCGGAGCACGTTACCCTCCAATACTCGTCAAACCCCATCCGTGAGGAACAATATTTATAGAGTATCACCTGAAGGACGTGCTGTCTGCCATTCCTTTAGATCAGCAGTTTTCCAGATTATCTTCCCCAGAGGCCTGGAATTCCTGGGCGTGTCCCTGAGGCTCCCTAGAAGCCAATCCCCTGCCTCTTCTCCAATCAAGAGAACGCCTGTTACACACGGGATCCTGGGGTTGCACATAGGAAATCAATTACCTTTTTAAAAATGGATGCTGATGTCTTAAAAGAATAAAAGCCATCCCATTAGCCTAGATTTCAGGCTGCGATCAAGCCAGATGGAGAGAGATCTGCAAGCTTGGGTCACGCTCCTTTCCTCTGCTGCCCTTAGAATTTCTGGAGCTAAATTGAGTTTCAGTGGAATCCCATCAGCCCACCTTGTAGGAGCCCATGAAATCTCACCATTTCCAACAACATGGATGGACCTTGAGGGTCTTATGCTAAGTAAAATAAATCAGAGAAAGACAAATACCACATGATTTCAACCCTATGTGGAACCTAAAAGAACAAAACAAACGACTCATAGATACAGAGAACAAGCTGGTGGTTGCCAGAGAGAAAGGGGTGTGTGGCAAGCGGCAAAATCAGTGAAGGGGATTATGAGGTACAAACTTCCAGCTATCAAATAAATCAGTCACGGGGATGTAATGCACACATAGGGAATGTAGTCAATAATATTGTAACAACTTTGTATGGTGACAGATGGTGACTGTGGCAATTATTTCATAATGTACAAAAATATCGATTCACCTAAGAAATAATACAAATGAATCTATATGCAAAACAGAAATAGACTCAGACATAGAAACTAAACTTATGGCTACCAAAGGGGAATGGGAGAGAGGGCAAGGATAAATTAGGAGTATGGGATTAACAGATACAGACTTCTGTACATAAAATAGACAAGCAACAAGGATTTACTGTATAACAGAGGGACTATATTCAATATCTTGTAATTACCTATAATGGAAAATAATCTGAAAAAATATATATATATATATAGTAACTGAATCACTTCGCCGTACACCTGAAACTAACACAATACTGTAAATCAACTATACTTCAATTTAAAAAATAAATAAATTTAGTGAAAGCAAAAAAATCAATTCACTATGTTGTACACCTGAAACTAATATAATGTTGTATGTCAAGTGTAACTTAAAATAAAAACAAATTATTTATTTAATTAATTAAAAAACTTAAAAAGAACAGCTTTTTGAAATTCCTGAAATGTCTCTTGAAAGACTCCTTTTGGCAAATCCATGAGACCATTTCCTCTCCTGTATCAGGAAGAGTTGATGCGGTTTCACCGTGTCATGTGACCGTGATGGAACCTGGCTCTGCCTTGGCCTCTGGGAACCTCAGTGCCAGCTCTGGAGCCTGCTTCCGAAACTGCTCTTCGAGACTCTAATCTCTGCCCCACTCCCTCAGTTACTTATTTTATCATTTTGGATCGCCTTTAGTTTTGTGAGATACTGCAGAATATGTGCACCCTCCCTCCTTTGTGGAAACAGTATAAACACAGAAATAAATAAAAGGAAGAGTATAAACACAGTAATAAATAAAAATAAGTGGCCCTGCAAAAAAAAGGAAGCAACCCAGTTCATTTGGTTGGGCTTTCACCACCACCTCAAACACGTTCTAATTCTGATCTCCTGTGAAATACACAGATTTCCCTATTCCCTGATGACAAATCTCTGTTGGCTCCCAGCCTGCTGGCTATAGGAGGACATCCAGGCTCCCTCGGGTGGATGGAACTCCGAGGCCTTCTCGATCCTCATTCACCAGCCCAGTGCCTGCTTCCTACACCCCCATTATGCTAAAGCACCTTCCAGTCCCCAAATCCACCCAGCCCTTTCCCATCCCAGTCTCTGGCACACATGGTTCCTAAGCCTGTAATCTCCCCTCCCTGTTTTCCCCATGGAAATTCAAGACCAGGAGTGTGTTCCCACTCCTCTGGCCCCCAGCGTGGCCAGCTGCCCCCAAACCCGGTTTCTTCAGGCTGAGTCATAGCTCTGTGGTCACTCACAACTCTGAACTGCCAGGCTTCTCTGTTAGTCTCTCCCACTACACTCCACCCTCCCTATGGACACGGGGACCCCACTTTACAGGACAGACTTGTAGATGGCATAGAGAGGGCCTGGCAGAGAGGAGTTCCGTCCTCTGTTTATGCCACAAAAGACAGGCAGACAGGGGCCCCGAAGCGTCATTCTAATGCTCACTGTGAGCGCAAGCTTTAGAAACGGGGATGGGCGTGGTCACTCTCAGCTCCCCCCTCCCCCGCACTCCCTAAGATCATCTCCGACCTGGAAATATATCTGCAGGTGTGAAGCCTGAAATTTGCTTGACTTGTCATTGGCCCAGTCTCGGGCTTCTGATATTTTTAATTCCTACACTGAAGAATCCTTATTAGTTTTGCTGAGAAGAGAGGGCATAATCTGAGGACCCAAGGAAGCTACATTTGCTTCCATTCTGCTATCCTGATTGATGACACAGAGTGAGCCTCCTGGGAGAGCATGGTGCACCAACAGAGCTGTTGTCTTTGCACGCCCACGACACATTAGCAGAACCTCACACCCCCACGCTGAGCCCTGAGTGAATTTGGGGTCACAAAGACTTGACTTGAAACACTGGTTCACCTACTTACCAAGTGTGCGTGTCCTTGGGCAGGTATTCTAACCTGTATAAGCCACACTGTGCTCTATACAATAGGGAATATCATAATTTATTTCCCCTACAAGCTAATAAGACAGGCATAAGGAATAGCTCCAGTCTAATATGTCACTTAACCTCTCTGTGCCTCAGTTTCCCTACTTATAGAGTAGGGATCATACACATGCCTACTTCACTGGGCTACTGTGAGAATTAAATATGAAAATGTACGTACAGAACTCAGCAAGAAGCCTAGCTATGAATGCTTATTTATTGTCTATGGCCATGTCTCCAAGAGATGAAAACTTTCAGCCTTTTGTTGTATTTTCTACTGATCCAGGGGAAGTGTGACCTGTGGCTCCGATGTGGGTTGTGTCTGAAAGCCGTAAGGATATTCCTGGGAAGGACTCTCACTGCCAATTTGGACAGATCCCTTTGATTCTAACCAAAGCCACAGTCATTGTCTGCCAATGAGCCTCTCGATGTCTATATATCTCTGAAGCTTTCTTGCCAGGTAGCATCCCCTTACCAAGCTCTGCTGTTGCTTGAAACGTCCCCATCCATCCTCCACGCCACCACCTAAGGCCCCAGTGACATCCTTCTACCCAGAGTGCTGGTCACCACATCCTAGGTACCTCATTCAACGCTGCCAACCTGTAGCCCCTCCCTCACCTTCCCCTGTGGCTACTGACATCGCGTCTAACACCCTCCCTCCGGTAGGGGGCTCTGGACTCAGTCAGCTCCCCTCCAAGGCAACCAACTGCAGCCTGCTTGGGGAGTGAGGAGCATGGGAGAAGCACTGACACGTTAACAGCCTTCACTGTGCCAGTGCCCAGACAAAGAAGGCATTTACCCATCACCGGGCCTGGGGAGGCTGCCATTTTTCTTCCTGAACTCTCCCCACTCCCGAGGGATGATATTTAATTCATGATGCTGGGGCTAGAAGCATTGCCAGATATATTTCCTCGATGATTAAACATTAAACACACAAGTATTTCAAAGCACTTGAAATAACTCAGAACTAACGAAGGACTAATTGCTTCACTCTGTGTATTCAAATAGTGATGTTATTTTTAAAAAATGCATTCTTATGTCAACTGTTGCATCAGTTAATTGCAAATTTTCCAACACTTAGCTATAGTGTGATTAAAGCATATGAAAATAATATTTTAATTAGCTTCCATTTCGAAACAAATAGACAATTAAACCAAAGAAGTAAGTGTGAAAATTCTGTTGGTCTGCTTTTTCAGGGGGGACACTTGTACAAATAATGACTGTATCATTGGAAATTATTTCCTTGGCTAGTCTAATGGTTGTTACAGTAATTTCATCTTTTCCCTTTACATCCCTTCTATCTCTTTATTTTATTTATTTATTTATTTTTGCGGTACGCAGGCCTCTCACTGTTGTGGCCTCTCGCGTTGCGGAGCACAGGCTCCGGACGCGCAGGCCCAGTGGCCATGGCTCACGGGCCCAGCCGCTCCGCGGCATGTGGGATCTTCCCGGACCGGGGCACGAACCCATGGCCCCTGCAGATACTCTCAACCACTGTGCCACCAGGGAAGCCCCCTTCTGTTTCTTATAACCCCACACCCTTGCTGTTTTCCCCAGAAGCCTAAAATATATAACTAGATAATAATAGCCTTTTTCAAGAATGTCTTTTTGAGCAGAGCTATTCAAAGTACCAGCCAATTCTTATTAAAAATATCACCGTACATATCACTGGTATTTAAAAAGGGGAAATAATTTTGTTTGGGCCACGAGTCATTAATACTTTCACCCACCTTCTGAAGCAGAAGTGAGACTGCCGTGAGAGGAGAGAGGCTAAGGGCATAAGAGTTAAGTAGGCACGCACTCTCTCAGAGTCTGTGCCTCCTTAAATTTTATGACCTAGGTGCCTTATTTACCTCGCTCTAGTCCCAGCCTTACTATGAAAAGTCATAGGGCACCTACTACATGCTTAGTGCTATTCAAGGACCAGTTAACAACAAGAAAGGGATTATAGAATCTATTTGGTCCAAACCCTCCTGTGTTACATGTAGGGAGACTGGGGCCCAGAGAAGAGGAAGGAACAATCTGCTACAGAGAAAAGAAAGATGGAGATGACAAGGTCCTGGTCCCTGTCCATTTGGTCAAAAAGCAGTTGGTGGGCATCTCCTCGGGGTGTGGCATGTGTGGGAGATCACCAGCCTCCAGTGGGCAGCGTTACCCTGGAAGGCACACTCTGTAGAGCACAGCAAGAGAGCTGAACCTGAGGAAACGGAGATTAAAGGCCACTCTTTGAGCTGAGTGACCCTGGGTTAGTGACTTCACCTCTCTGAGCCTGTGGATCATGTCTTTAAGTGAAGATAATATTTATGTCACTGTGAGCTCCAAAATAGTGATAGAAAGAATGTTGCCCAGTAACTGACACTAAGTAGAGCATAGTAATGACAACAGGTACCATCTCATAGGGACTGAACTATGTGCCAAGCACTATGCTAAATGCTTTACCTGCATTATAGCATTTTAACCGCACAGCAACCCATGGGAGAAGCATTGCAAACTTCATTTTATAGGTAAGGAGACAGGCTCAAAGAAATGAAATGACTTGTCCAAGTTCATGCAGCGGGTAAGTGGCAGTCAGGACCTAAACCAGTTTCATCAATTTCTGACGTTCAAGCTGATGTTCAAACTGTTAGGCTAAAAAAAAAAAAGTGAGAAAATGGAGCTCAAACTTGGGAACACACTCACGGCTAGTAGGATTCTTAAGGAAATCCCTATAGATTTAAAATCCATCATCCCATTCCCTCAGCTCCCATCACAAACTCAATTATCAGTGCCCAGTAACAACATCAGCAGCTAGAGTAGTACTGTAATCTCATCACGATGGAGATGATGTATAAGACGCAAAAAATCAATTTCCACATGACGGTACAATTGCATCTGGGTACTTTGAGACCTTGATAACAGAACCTCAGCACGTAACAGAATCATAGAATTTAATGGTTAGAAGGAATCCTAGCTTCTGCGGCACCCAACTCCCTGGCACCTCTGGCATAAGGTGGTACAGCCTTGTTCACCCCCCATGAAAGGGGTCCCTTCACTTCATCAGAAAACCCCTTCTCCGTAGGGCATGCTTTCTATACGCCTTATCTCAACCACTCTTCCTGTAACCTCAGGAATTCTGACACATGTGGGGTTAAATCCCAGCTCCAGCACCAGAGCTAACCTCCAGGAAGGCAATTAACCTCTCAGAACTTCAGTTTCCTCTTCTAGAAAGTAAAAGTAATAACAGCTACCTATTGCAGGGTTGTTGTATTAAATGAGATGAAGCATATAAACACATTACCTGCTCTGTCTAAGCTCTCGATAAATGCTAACCCCTGTCACCATTACTCTGACGATGTCAGAGGGAAGCAGGGCAGAACTTGGGGGCCTGAGGCAATGGAGAAATGGGATCAAGGAGGGTCCAGCAGGCCAATCTGCAAGGGACAGAGCAGAGGTAAGGTCGGGTCTACCTTCCCAAGGGGTAATCAGTAAATAAACAGTTGTTGTATTGAACAGAGTTCCCTGTGGGGATGCTTCAGAGCCGGGGTTTCTGCAGCTCCGTTCAGATATCATTTGGGTTCTGCTAAATTATCGCCAGAATGTGTTGTCACAAATTACTCTGTGACTTGGCAGAATTGAGTGAAATGTGATCCCAAATCAAAAAGTGAAGGAGTGGGGCATTTGCAATGGCACATTCATTTACACCATTTCATTTCACTCTTTCAACTGCTAAAACGTTCAGAGGTCCCAGCAGGGACCGCTGGCCACTGCAGAAGGAAGACACTGAGCTATGACGCGTCCTCGTCAGCCTTCCCTGGAAAGCAGGGGCGAGCAAGTGCCGCTGATGTGTGGTGATGTGCAGAGGATGTGGTGACAGTGGGGAGCGGCTCGGCTTTGGGGTTTTCAGAGGTCAAAGCGGGGAGAGCAAATTATAAGGACTCCGGGATGCCGCTTTCTTTTCTGCATTGAGGATTGGTGAAATCACAGAAAGGCGAATGAAATTAGGGATTGTCCACTTCGTCCTCCTCCTTCCCCACTTCCTACTCCAGCTGCTGGGATAAAATCTCTAACCCTCCCAGACTTGGAGGCAGCAAACGCCAGCTCTGCTGGGAATGTAACAGGAGCATCTTGAAAAGCCAGCATAGGGATCTGAAAAGGTTCTGCCCAGGGGTAGAGAGCACTGGGTACTCAGTGACCTGAATCTCAGACACTAAAACCATCAGGTTTAAGTTAAGACCTTGACCCTTCTAGATTCCCCACCATCCACCCCACCACTGATGCTCTGAGTGAGATATTCCCCCAACCTCATCTACTGACAGAATGAACCCAGGGTACTGTGCCAGGGAATAATATGGGAAACTGATCTTATCTGAGGATCAGTAAAGGATTTACATGAGGAAGAAAATGATTTTTGAGGTTTGAAGAATGAGTTGGCATTAAATATCCAAAGGGAGGTTGGAGGGCCGGGGCATTGCAGCCAGTATCTGCAAAAGCTCTGTAGCAGGAAGGAACCTGGCAAATAGGAAGAACTGAAGGGAAAGCTGTGGGTTGGAACAGACAATGGGATGGAGACTGGAGGGCGAGGATGCCAGACATTGGGGTGGACCAGACGACAGCAGGCCCAGGCCACAGTGAGGATGTTGGCTGGGGTAACAGGTCAATGTGATTAGGTCTGAGTTTTAAAAAATTAAATCTGTCTGCTCTCTGGGGACTGGACTGTAGGTTTTGTCAGGAAGGGAGGGAAGTGGATTGACTAGGTGACTATTAACAATGGTCCCAATGAGGGTGATGAACTTGGGCCTGGATCAGGGCAGATGGAGCAGAGAAGATATATCCCAGAGATGTCTAGGAGTTGAAATCAGCAGAACTTGACCATGGAGTGTCTATGGTGAGAGAAAGACTGAAGCATCAGGTTTGGCCTTAGGTGTTCATCCAAATGCTCACCTGTGCCAGGTAATCCAAAGCCTAACAAAACAGTCTTCATGAAATCAGATTTGATGAAAAAGCAGGACTGTGGTAGGCTGCTCATTTGAACAACATTGAAAAATACAGCACACGGTAGCCCTGCTGCTCTTTCTAGAATTTTCAGTGCTATGAACTGGGACTTGACATCTTCAGACATATTTTCTCTCTAGATCCCTTCTGAAATCTGTTTGATGTAAAGTGATTTCTAATGTTAGTCTGCAGAGAAAGAACTATTGAATATTCTGTGAAATGAAAATTCAGAAACATATTTGCTTTTTCTTTAATCTCACCAAAAAGCTACATCAGGATACCTAAACCAGTTCCAGCTTTGCTATTAACTTGCTATGTGACCTCAGGCAATTCTTTTCCCTCTCTGTGCTTTCATCTCTATTTTGGGAATGCTGAACTGCGTAATCTGTAAAGCAGCTTCCAGCCCTAAAATCCTTCACATACGAGATGCCGTTTTTGCACACGTGGAGGAGAACATGCTCGTAACTGCAGGTAATTGAACTTCTGTTTCACACTGAGTATTGCATACTCGGCTCCCTACTTTAATTCAGAAAGTTCTTTCAAACAAAATGCAATATAATTTACAGTCAATTTGGAAACAAACTGACTCTAACGAAAAATGTTCCAAGCAACAGCATCGCTTTTATGACTTACATTTTCCTAATGGGCACCAAGGCCAAGGGAAACATCCAGAGAGTTACCAAATCTGCAAACCCCGAGAATACCCACCACTTAAACATTGCTGTTTGTTCCCCATAAAGTTAGCTACACGTCAACCTGCACAGTTGGACTCCTCGAATGATGTTTCCGAGGGGTACCAATTCATATCTCATGCCTCCCAGCAGAGCCCACCCGACAGCGCCTCTGCCATAGCCTGTAAAGGAACATCTGGTCTTGCTGTCTCAAAGCTGCTTCCAGGAATATACTTGTACTCCGTGCACAGAGCTGTAGATTCAAATGTCCCCCACCCTCCACTCTCGCCGCTAATACCTTACTTTGGATTAGATCATCATCACCGTTTCATGGACCACGGCAACAGCGGGGCAACTGGTCTACCAGACTCCAGTGGCCCCGCCCCACTCTTCCGTGCTCTGTGTCAGCTACAAGAATGTTCTTTTTAACAGGCAAGCCCGTATTCCTCACCTCCTTGCTCCAAAATCCCCCTGCCGCTCAGGATGGAGTCCAAGCCCCCAGACACAGCCTTCCAGGTCCCTCAGGAACTGACTCCAGGCCACCTTTCCAGTCTTATCTGTCCAGACTCAGCCTCACATGCCTTCTTGCCCAGACGCACTGGCTGTTTTCATCTTCGCACACATAACATCCTCCTCCACATTGGCCTATTTTTACTCACACTATTCCCTTTCTCTAGACTAGTCTTTCTCTGCTTGGTGTACACCTGCTGATTCATTCCACAAATGTTTGAGCACCTACTATATGACTAGAAATGACAGAATATGTAAGCCAAACTCTATGAGAAGACAAATGAATTGAGATTTAATAGTCTGGAAACAATCATTTTGAAGGATGCTTGAGAATGACTCTCCTAGAACAATGATATCCAAACTTAAATGAGCACACAAGTCACCTGGTGATCTTGCAAAGATGCAGATTTTGATTCACCCAGTCTTTGATGGAGCGGAGCCAGGGAATCTGAAACTTCTAACACACTCCAAAGCAGTGTCCATGCTGCCAGTCCAAGGACTTTGAGTAGCAAGGGCATGACCTTCAGATTTAGACTTAACTGGATTCAAATCCCAGCTCTACTGCCTCCTTGCTGTGGGAAGTTGAGCAAGTTATTTCACTTGTCTGAGCTTCAGTTCTTTGATAGTGATTTGATAACCAACAGATGCTGGTTATTCAATGATGTCTACTCAAGGAACTCTGAGATGAGTGGGAGAGACACACAGACAACTAGGGCATAGCAAGATGTGTGCTATGATGGGGGTACAGACCCAGGAAAAGCTCCAAAGACTTTCTAAAGAAAACTATCTCTGATCTGAACCTTATAAAGAGAATAGGAGTGAGCCGGTCAAAGATGTGGGTAATCCAGGTGGAGAGAGTAGCCTCACCAAGGAAAAGAGATGAGAGAGAGAATGAGTGTTGGGAAGGAAAAGCAAACTGGCTACATCCACAGGGCAAGGTGCTTGTCGGAGAGCAAGGAGGACTGGGACTGGAGGAGTGAGTGATGACTCAGTCATGAAGGGGCTTGTATGTCATGTGTGGAGTTTGGGATTCCCCCTGAAGACAAGATAGAGCTACTGGGACTTTAAGCAGGGGAGTGACCTGAGCAGACTTGCCTCTTAGTTTTTTATACTGAGCTGCCACGTGGCAGGAGCCAGACTGGAGGAAAGGACACTGGTCAGGGGTGGGGGGCTGTGGGGAGAAGGAGGTTGCTGCAGAAAGATGCTTGTCATGTGCCTTTGAAATGTTAGTTGAATACACAAGTGAATAAAGATTTAGTTATCTCCTTTCTTTTTTTTAAAATTGAAGTAGAGTTGATTTACAATATTGTGTTAGTTCCACGTGTACAGCAAAGTGATTCATATATATACATATATATTTATTCTTTTTCAGATTCTTTTCCATTACAGTTTATTACAAGATACTGAATATAGTTCCCTGTGCTATACAGTAAAACCTTGTTGTTCATCTATTTTCTTTATGGTAGTGTGCACCTGTTAATTCCATATTCCCAGTTTATCCCTCCGTCCTTTCCCTTTTGGTAACCATAAATTTGTTTTCCGTGTCTGTGAGTCTGTTTCTGTTTTGCAAATAAGTTCATTTGTGCTATTTTTTTAGATCCCACATATAAGTGATAGCATATAATATTTGTCTTTCTCTGTCTGACTTACTTCACTTAGTATGATAATTTCTAGGTCCATCCATGTTGCTGCAAATGGCAATATTTCATTCTTTTTCATGGCTGAGTAATATTCATATATATATATATATATATATATATATATATCTCACATCTTCTTTATCCATTCATCTGTCAGTGGACATTTAGGTTGTTTCCATGTCTTGCCTATTGTAAATGGCGCTGCTATGAACGCTGGGGTGCATGTACAATACCTTTTCGAATTAGAGTTTTCATATTCTCCAGATATATGCCCAGGAGTGGGATTGAAGGATCATATGGCAACTCTATTTGCAGTTTTTTAAGGAATCTCCATACTGTTCTCCATAGTGGCTGCATCAGTTTACATTCCCACCAACAGTGTTCCCTTTTCTCCACACCCTCTCCAGCATTTATTCATTGTAGACTTCTGAGCCATCCCCTTTCTTGAATACACTGACTTCATTCCTAATATTATAAAGAATCCAGTGATATAAACAGACCATCTCACTGCTCCAGGTCTCACCAAGCAAACTATAAAAAATATTAGGATTTAGTTATATTCTAAATTTCTACTAACACGGGGGCAGTACTCTCTAACTGAGCTCGTCTAGCTAGTGAGAAATGGACAGTAATGAATAAAAGTGGCTACAAAAACGTAAGATTGTCAAATTTTGTAAAACCCTTTTCCCCACTGAAAATGGTATTTTCACGTACACTATATTATTCATTTATCCCTGCAGCTTTGCTTCCAGTTGTTGGCTTCAGGCCCCAGAACTCTGAAAGCTTGTTCCCAAACATGCGTCCATGGACTTTAGCCTGATCCAAGAGAAAGTTTACATTGGAAGGCGGAAAATGAGGAAAATAAAGAGGTAATTATTCACTTTAATGGAACTGTCTTTTTCTGAGATTATATGCTTGATATCTAGAGGGTGGTGTTAAAATGCCCTTTAATGAAATGATGATGGTAGAAGGTAGAAGATATTTTGTTGTTATTACTTTGCTTTGTTTGTCCTTTCTCAGCCAAATAATAAGTTGGTTATTCTAACACGCTCCAAAATATTTTTGGACATTTTAAAGGTTTATAAAATCTAAAAGTTTGAGGTCTACTGTTCTACACCATTTAGAGGTCCTTTTCAAGACATGCCGGACCAAGGTAAGGAGACTTTAGTGAGTGAGTTTTCCTCCATGACCTGACACCAACTCATTGGTAATTGCTACCTAGAAAATGTATTGGAAAGGATTCTGAGCCTCATCTGTAGCTCAACAGGGGGAAAATGTGTTAGAATCCATTAGTGAGGTCTGCCATGGATGGGGGCGGGGTGCAATGGCAATCCATTTGCAGTGGTATGCTAGTAAATATTTAACAACTGCTCTCTAAAAAGAAGAAAAGCCCTGATGTGTGTCACTGGCCAATTTCCACGGTAAAAATGCTCTCCCCATGGCTAATTTCAAGCCCTCAACATGACATCACTGAAAGCAGAGTTGGGAAGAAATGCACCCAGTTGGCTATCACAAACTGGCACAAGCCAGCTCCAGGGCGCCATAGCACCCTTGCTATTGATTTGCTGTCCTCATTCTAGACAGCAGGGAACCACTGAATGCATGTGCTTCAGTCTTACATCCACAGACCACAACTTCTTCCCCTTGCTCACGTGTCCATAGATATTCCTTCGGTCAGAAAAGCATTGCACATTTCTATTTCTTCCACTAAATTTGGTTTATTTATCAACTCTCCTTTATGTAACTCCAGCATGAAATGAAACGCGTGATCTCACAGACCTCTCGCTGGCAAGAACAATGACACTGAAACATGAACAGTGACACTGAAACCAAACTATTCAAGTAAACTCCCTCAAGGGGGACTGGCAGTAGGTGCTGTGGCTGATGGAGGCCTAACTGATATTTCCTGCTATGGATACAAAATAGACCAACGCTTATTAAACAACTAGAGCGTGTTATCTAGTGACCAAAATTAATTGAGTCAAGGTGGTATTTCTAGGCTGAGCAAGACAGCTTTCTGAAGAACATCACATCCTAATATTTACTAAAATACTGAGTCATGACGTTAAGCCTGAGGTGTCGGGCCCAAGAAAGTCCTACAGCACTGAGTGCTGGCTTTGTCATTTGGCTTCATGCACACACAACTTGCACCCTACCTTTTTTGCACCCATCCTCTCCAACTCTACTCTGGAGCTCAACTCCCTAGGTTGAGGGAGAGCCAGGCACTTGGTCCACACTGGGGTTTTAGGATCTGGGAGTGGGTCTGGGATGAGTTTGGAACCTAGAGTATGGGATACCGTGTCAAAGGCAATAGGTCCATGCAAGGCTCCAATGTACATCTGTGCAGGCTGTGCACTGCACAACTCCAGGGTGCACCATTTTATGTGAATATGGCAGCCCTCCATCTACAGGGCCTGGAAATGAGGCAGGATATGGAGTAAACGGTCAGTGATGAAGAACAAGGAAGATTGATGAATGGAGTTTAGGAGAAAAACCATATTGGGACTGCTGTAGCTGAGCCCACTGACGGAGAAAGAGCTCGTAAGTATGTAGATCTTGCTTGAAGTAGACTCAACATTGTACAGATGGGGAAGCTGAGACTCAGAGAGGGAATTGCTCATTGCCCTGGAAATGAGGGGACCAACAGAAAGAAGGTCTTTCCTTGGGTTAAGATTACCTGGGGAGAGGTAGCCCTTGCAGCTCAAGACCAGGAGTGCTTGTAAACTGAGCATGTTGGTAGGAGTGGGAGTATAGGACGAGGGCAGAATCAGAAATGAGTTGAGAGTCAGGAAATGGATTCCAGAGGATGCTCCATGAGCAGAGCAAGGATGGGGTGACCAGATCCCAACCAGGTTCCCCAGGATGGGCTGAATTCCTGACCCCACCTGCTATCTGAATTCACTTTCCTGTTTCTTAAAGACAGCCACACTGGTGTTCTAGCCAGCAGTGAAATGCCCACACTTCACTGCACCCCTCCACAAGCCTGCATCTGCCCCAGGCTGGTCTTCAGTCTGAGGCCCTCCCTGATGTTGATTGAAATTGGCAGATACCACTGCCTAGAGTGGAGAGATGACCAGAGGAAGAAGGGAAATAATGTCACGTTACTGGATTGCAATGGAATAGAGTGTAGAACGATGCATGTGTTGTAAGGTGTAAGAATTCTGAGGTGTAAGAATTCTGTTCCACATTCTCAGTGTCAAAGAACTGAAGCTCAGAGAAGCGAAATAACTTGCTCAACCTCCCCCAGCAAGAAAGCAGCAGAGTTGGGATTTGAATCCAGGTATGTCTAAATCTAAAGGTCATGCCCTTGCTACTCAAAGTCCTTAGACTGGTAGCTTGGGTACTGCCTTGGAGCTTGTTATAAATTTCAGATTCTCTGGCTCCATCGAAGACCCACTGAATCAGAATCTGCATCTTTGCAAGATCACCAGGTCACCTGTGTGCTCATTTAAGTTTGTATATCATTGTTCTAGGAGAGTCCTTCCCAAGCATCCTGAAAAATGCTTCTGCTTCCAGAATATCAAATCTTGATTCAGGGACTTCCCTGGTGGTGCAATGGTTAAGAATCTACCTGCCAGTGCAGGGGACACGGGTTCAATCCCTGGGCCGGGAAGATCCCACATGCTGCGGAGCAACTAAGCCCATGCGCCACAAACTACTGAGCCTGCGCTCAGGAGCCCGCAAGCCACAACTACTGAGCCCGCGTGCCACAACTACTGAGCCCACACGCCTAGAGCCCGAGCTCCGCAACAAGAGAAGCCACTGCAATAAGAAGCACGCACACTGCAACAAAGAGTCGGGAGATCTATATTCTAACCTTGATTCCCTTGCTGCTTAACCTTTGATGAGCCTTGTCTACTCTGTTTTTGATTTCCTCCCTGGGATGGCAAGGAAGAGGTCCCAGGCCTCCTCCTGCCCGCTCACCACAACTAGAGAAAGGCTGCGCGCAGTAACGAAGACCCAACACAGCCAAAATAAGTAAATAAATACATAAAATAAATAAATTTATTTTTTTTAATTGGTTCATTTTTCATCTGGTAGAGTTTGGCTAAGATATTTTTCCATTCCTAGCTGTGACTTACCCCAGAGCAAGAAAAGTGTCAGGGGTGGAAGCTGTTACTTCCTCTTCCATTTCTTTGCAAAAGAGAGAGAAAACATCACAGCCATGTGTGACTTCTCTCATGGTGATGACACAGCCAAGAAGAGGCTTGTTTTAAGGTGAAACAACTGCTCTGGGCTGGCCATTATCCCAGGGCTTCATCTGGGTATATGTGACTCTTCATCGCCTCAGCTGTCACACAGGAAGGAATCCAGTGTAGCTTGCTGATGCGGATGCTGGGAAAAGTAGAACGGGACAGAGACCATTGGATTTCACCTCCCTTCTCCTCAAGCTGCCAGAACACGCCCACTTCTGTCACCCTAGCCCGTGGGAAATTATAGGAAGAAATTATATAAAGAAAGATGTCTAAAAGGAATAACCCATTGTCCATTTGGATGCACATTCCCCTCTCACAGCCCCAGGTGGAGCAAACAATCCCTTCTTCCTGTCCATAGCTGACCAGATCGAGGATGCAGCAGAGATGGCACGGCTCTCTCAAGTTCATATATCCATTCCCATTCTTATTCTCTCTCCCTCCTTCTCTCCTCTTTCCCTCCCTTTCACTTCCCTCCCTCCCTCTTTTGTTCCCTACTTCCTCCTCACTCTCTCTCCTCCCCCACCCCACATCTGGAATTGCAAAACAGAGAGAGGAGTGGTCAGTTAGCAGTGACGGGTATAGCAGGTGTCCTGGATGCCCCCTGCCCATGCCCTCTAGGTCCTCACCTCTATATGCTGAAAGCTGCTTCTGACAAACTCCTGTAACTCTCCCTGCAGGAGCGTGCTTGGCCAACACGCACGTGGGAAGTGCTGAAGGTTGATGCCCCCAGAGCTGCCCTGAAAATGACGAGTGAGATGTGATGTATAAATACCCCGGCTCTCTGGCTCCTTGTGTAGACTGCCTTGGAGACACATACTCCACACTGATGGCCCAGGTTCCCCAAAGGGATTAGGCTCCGGTTGTTCAAAGTAATAACCTGCTTGATAACACATCCTTTACTGGCTGCCCTGCTCATCCCTTCCTCACAGCCTCGCCCCCTTTCTGCTGTTTCCTGTAATCACCTTCCAAATAAGCACCGGTACTCGAATTTTCATTTCAGGATCTGCTTCTGAAGTCCATCTCAAGGAGCTCTCAAAGATGAAGTAAGAGGTCATGGACAGACCCGGGGAAGCCAAGTTCTGAGGAAGCAGGAGAGGCAAAGGCAGAGGAGAGGATGAAAAGTCAAAGGCACAGCGGGGAGGAAAGGCCAGGGCAGCCACCGTGGTCCCCGGTCCCCAGAGCAGGCTCAGCTCCAAATGACCCTCCAGGCCCAGGAGTCCTCATGGAAAAGCCCTCTTCCTTAGAGATGCCAGAGAAAAGACCCGACCCTTGCCCCACCCCCTGCCCAGAGAGCCTAATTAGATGGGCAAGCCAAACCAAGACAAAAGGAGGGGCAGCCAGGTAACATACTAGAACAATAGTAGCAGCCAGCACTTCCTGAACACTCTTGCTGAGTGCCTGGCATCCTTGTAGGCGCTTTCCACGAGTTCACTCAGGACATCCGCACAACCCTGTGAGGTCAGTCATCATCATCAGTTACTGATGAGGAAACCGAGCCACAGAGAGGTGAAGGTGAGTGACGTGCCACAGCTGTTAAATCTTAAGTGCCAGATATAGGCTCCAACCCACACGGTTTATCCCCTGAACACCAGGCTGGTCGATACAGCACGTGCTGTGGCACTGCCCTCCTTTTAGAGGTCGGGTTTTCCTATTTCCAGAACATATTTCTCATTTTGAGAGGAAAAAAAAAAATGTTGCTATGGTCTCCAGAAGCTCCTGGCTCTGGACCTCTTTACTTCTTAAGTGGATTCGGTCTCAAGCGAGGCTGGGTCCTGAAGAAGCTTGGATGGAGTCACAGTGAGGCAGGGGCGAGACTGAGGCACCGGCCCAACTCTCAGGCCAGAGCCAGGGAGAAGGATGCTCATGGAGCATCACACGGTGGGCCGCCCTCCGCCAGCAACCGCGTGCAGCCGCGTGCTGAGCCCAGAGTTAGGAGTTTTATCTGCTTTATAATTCAACGCCATCCCCTCTCTGCTGAGTATGCTGCACGAACCCCATTTCAAATCTGAGTAGGTTGAAGTTCAGATAAGTTAAGTGCTAAGCTGACCGGAGCCCCCTGGGTCTCTCTAACTCCAGAAACTTATATCCCTGCCCAGAGAATCGGGGCTGACTCTGATCTGGCTCTGGTCACCCAGCGTGCTCCACTGGGTGGCTGGGACACGTGGGCAGGGCTCTCCAGAGTGGGCCTTGGTGGCCAGCCATCAGCAGTGGAAGGGCGCAGGGAGCTGGGCCCCCCTGCTGGGCATCTCCAGGGTTGAGGAGGGTCTCATAAACCTCAAGACTTTTCTCAGAGACCCACCAGCATCTACATTCACATTGCACCTCCCACCCCTCCCAGGTCTGCTCTCGTCCACCGAAGGCATCCTCTTCTGATTCTACAATAGGAAGCCTTGCTTGGACTCACCACGAATCCTCCCAAATCTGTTTCTAGGCGTGGGTTCTTCTGCTTTCTGCAGGGCCTGGTTTTCGACATTCAAAAGCCAGTAAAGAAATGAATGACTGGCAAAGAAGTGAGGTGGAAAGGAAATGAAGGGCAGGTAACACTGGTTAACGCTTCAACATTGTGTTGCCCCCTGAAAACATTAATTGTTAAACACCTGAAGTCATCTAGCGTTTAGGGGAAGAGTGAACCTCAAATGTTGTTGCGTTTTGAGGGTTTTTTTTGGTGGTGGGGGGGGTGCAATTCCTCATTTTTCTTCTCCTTTAGATTCTAAAGGTTTGTGCTAGTTTCCCTTTTCTTATATTTTTTCCCCCAGAGATCGAAAACGTCAAGAAGGAACCTCAGCCAGACAAAGTCTGATTAGAAGGTGCCCCCACGAGGGGCTGAAAAGAAGCTTTTTAAGAAAATAAAAATAGAAAAAGCAACAGCGGTGGCGTAGGCATTTTTCCCACTAAGAATAGCAGCAGTCAGCTTCGGGCTCCCAGGGCCCCTCTTCTAAAGCTCATTGTGGTGGGAGCTAGAATCCATTTTCTGTTTCAATTGACGTTAATTTCATCCTGGCATATTTCAGGCCTCTCATCACCAGATGATTCATTGCTGCATGTAGGGGAGTACAATCAGCTCAAATATTTGTAGTCTTCATGCAATTGCTGTAAGAAAACAGGGGACTGCGTGCCACAGATCGCCCCCTTGCCGCCCGTCCCCGCCCCGGGCCAGCGTGTTGGGTGAGAATGACAGGCAGCGGCTGGTTCCTCTGTCCTCTTCCACTTTGCCGACTTAGGACCACACAAAGCCTCCCTCCCCCTGGAGACCAGCAGCTTCTGGCCGGAAGATATTTTCACAGAGAGGGTTAAGCTCTTGATAGCCTGGCCAGGAATGTTTCCAAGGGCAATTCAGAGGAAATGTTGGCAGACCTACCCTTCCAGGGTTTTCTAACCTGTGTGTCCAAGGAACTAAACTCTCAGGGTATGTTTTCGTGGTGATAATCTTAGCATCCAAGAATCACCGGGCAGGAGGAGGCCTGGGACCTCTTCCTTGCCATCCCAGGGAGGAAATCAAAAACAGAGTAGACAAGGCTCATCAAAGGTTAAGCAGCAAGGGAATCAAGGTTAGAATCTAGATCTCCTGACTCACGGTCCAGACTACATACAGCTGCTCTTATTATTCTATAGGTCTTTAGAATAATTTTTTTCTGATTATTAAAAGTATTCATGTTTACTATAGAGAATGTTCCAAATATGGAATATGCTCACTCCAAGATCCCAGTCCTCAGAGATAGTCACCACCAAAGCCAGGTGCACAGATATTCAACCTGTTCAGTCACAAAGGGCTTTGCACATAGAAGGGTCCTGTGCTTTGTTTAATGGTCTCATGTTTGCCACCTTGAAGTTCTTCACTTTTGAACAAGGGACCGTGTGTTTTCATTTTGCACCAGGACCTGCAAATTATGTCCCTGGTCCTAGTCACCATTGATATTTCAGCACCTTCTCTTCCAGTGCCTAGCATCTTGCTCCATCCCATTCATTCAGTCCTTTGTTCATCCAACAAATGTTTACTGAGCACATACTACATGCAAATTACAGAATCCCATGAAAATATCATTGAGAGGAAGGCTTCCTTGATTGCTCTATTCCATGAACACAGACAAATTTGCTAGAATTGTTGCCCTAGGAAGATTAAACTGGCTGTTCGTGGAGAAAAGACTGACTAAAACTTACCTGATTCTAAAACCAACCACCACACAAGGAAGAGGTCGGGCAGAGGGAAGAGGTCAGGCATGGTCCTTTGGCATCTATGGTCCCCTACTCTGCATGTCCACATGTGTGCAGTGCTCTGATAGAGGCAGTGAGGGCAGGGCTTGAAGGACAGACGGGCATTATTTACATGCCAGCAATGGCTCAGAGAACTGACCTGTAATTGCAGACATCTCTACAACCTAGCTGCAAGAAATAAGACCAGACTCCATCCAGTTCCTACAAAGGCCAACTCCATAGCCATGGCCCAAGCACTTCCAGTGAAAAGCATGACATTTAGTAATTGCTCTACAGACCCGGCTCTGTCCTGCGTTCCCCAGCATTTTTATGACCAGGGAGTGGCAAAAGGGATTTCTTGCCCTAGAGTCTAGGGAAAGATGCTTTTCAAATCAATGAAGAGCTATTTCCTCCAAACTGCAGGTAGAAAAGGTAAAAGAAAGAGAAGAATTACCCCCAATTACATGGTAGACACTGGAAATGCAGAGGACAAGCTCTGTAGGGTTTAAATGTTATATCTCCACAAGAAAAAAAAATTATTGTAACCTTTCTTTCTCTGGACCAAAGGCATCTGATATGGATGCTCCACGTTTATAGCAATATATCCCGCAGGATATTTGAAAGCTCTGATTTAATCTTTAATTTCTCCCCAACAAGGTGAATGCCTGAATTGAACCACTGCAATAAGACAGAGGTTCCAACTCTATAACTAGGTGCTGCTCTGAGTCCATAAATATTTACTTGCCTTCCAGAGGTTCTGGAAAAGGGGAATGGTCAAAAGTTCAATTGCCTCCTTGGTATCTGACCCCACTTATCTTGCTGTTGAACACCTCCAAGGGTAACTCTCAAGACCCAACGAGTTGAGAGAAAAATATCCTTTAATATAGACCCAGAGAACGTGAACTTCTCACCCTCAGTCTCCCTCTTGGAGACAGCCACTCTCACCGTTTCCCTGGATTTTTCTTAGAGAAGCACCAAACTTGCCGCTGAGAACATTCAAATCACATGGCTTTGATTGGGCTTGAGATAATTACTGGAGAATTTCTCCCATAAGATAATGTCTGCTGCTGCCAGTCTGCCCCCTCCAATCCATACTCCTTACTAAGACCAAAGTGATGTTCTAAAAGGCAAATCTAGGGCTTCCCTGGTGGCGCAGTGGTTGCGCGTCCGCCTGCCGATGCAGGGGAACCGGGTTCGCGTCCCGGTCCGGGAGGATCCCACATGCCGCGGAGCGGCTGGGCCCGTGAGCCATGGCCGCTGGGCCTGCGCGTCCGCAGCCTGTGCTCCGCAACGGGAGAGGCCACAGCAGTGAGAGGCCCGCGTACCACAAAAAAAATAAAAATAAAAGGCAAATCTAACCGTGTGTGCAGAAGATGCTGCACATCCCTGAAGCTCACGGGAGTAAAGGGCAGCCACGATGGAAGGTGCCACGCGCACATGCAGTATCCCACCTCCAGGGCACGCTGTGATGTTTCTCTGTTTTTCTGCCTCTGGGCTTTCTCTGGAGTCACAGAGTCAGCTGAACCCATGATTGATTAAAAGTCATTTGACTGTAAAAATGACCATCACACAAGGGAGAGGCCGGGCAGAGAGAAGAAGGTCAGGCACGGTCCTTTGACATCTATGGTAATTTACTCTCCATGGCCACATGTGAAAGGTGCTCTGAGAGAGGCAGTGAGGGCAGGGCTCGCAGTGCAGATGGGCATTAGTTACAGGCAAACAGCTGTACGTGCAAGGAATCATTGCCTCTGAGGGTAACCTTCAATTAATGACGGACGGGAGTCAGCGGATAAATGCCCCCTGCTTCCTATCTTCAGTGGGACAATTCTGGGGCACATTCTACACGCTTCATTAAAGGATCCCCAGCAAGACGGAGATCTGCCTTGCCCATAGTTGGCACCAGCTCAAAAACACACAGTTTCCACTGTTCTTCCTTCCCTGTATCATTTTTCACACCCCTTCTGTTTCCTGGGATCACCCTCCAAATAGACCACATACACCCAAGTACTCATCTTAGGCTCTGCTTTCAGGGGAACCCAAACTAAGATACCGTCTCATTCTGGGCTTTAAACCCCTCAAAATCTCTTTGTGTTTAGGATAAAACTGAAGCTCCTTAGCTTAATGTTCAAGGCCTTTATGGATGTTACTCCTCATTTGAACCCCAAATGCCAGCAGCACCTAGCCACCTGCAATTAAAACCATCACTCAGTTACACAGCTTCCCAACTTCCCTCACGCAGAGTTTCCTTTTCCCGATTTCTTTGCCCGCATCTTGTTACCGCGCATGCCTCAAGACTCGGCTTCATACCTCCTCAGCTGGAAACCTTTCTGCACCTGGATGCATGTGCATGGAGCCTTTTTCATAGCATCGGTATTTGCACCCCTGCCCAGCTCCCCAGGAGAACGTGTGTTCCTCCAGGGCAGGACTGGGTCTTAGCTTGTCAGTGGGGTCCAGGCCTTCATGCAGAGCTTGGCATACTCTAGGGGCACTTAGACATTTCTAAAGGACCATATAAAGCTTTTCCTTCCGTTCTCAGCTAGATTTGGTGTCCTCGAAGTATCCTGGGCACTGTTGGTCTTTTATCCGGGCAACAAAGGGACTTTTTTTTTTTTTAAGGAAATGGCATAAAGTAACTCATTCAAACATTTGCCGACTTGTCTACCATGCAAAATTCCCTCTCCTGGAGGGAGCAGGAAGGATACTGATGTCCCATCAGTATCAACACCCAGGCCAAGGCACGCAGAGGTGCCAGGTGGAAGAAACTGAGGGCCTTGGAATGTCAGAGCTGGGCAAAACTGAGGATTATACAGCCCGGCCAAGAGAGGGACTTGCTCGAAGAGACTAGACGCCCAGGCTCCAAACTCCCAGGCAGGCGTTCTTTCCACGCACTCGCATCAACTCTCACAGACACTGAGTCACAAACAGCCTGGCTGGGCCTTGGCCTTAGCCTTTTCTAGCAGGTCAGGATGCAATAGTTTTTGAAGGGTAAGGAAGTAGGGAAGCAGTACTTCAAGGAGAGTAATTGTTCTGAACACCACAATTCAAGTTGATCTGGCAAATTTCCTCAGACGAATGAGGATGCTCTTCGTAGAACAAATCTCAAGGAGAAAAAAAAAACAAGCAAGGGTAATTGAGTTGATGGATCAGGTTTTCTAGTATGTGCTCTGTATTCTAAATATTCTTCCTTATTTTCTCATTTCTATACGTACAGTCCTTTCCTCACTGTGCATTGTGCAAGATATATGATTGCGAACTTGGTGAAGTAGGAAAGGCCTTGTCTAACTCATTTCCATTTCTCCAGCATTGACTCATGAACCTTGTCCCCACCTTAGACCAACAGAAGAAGTGAATTATGTATGTAGCAAGGCAGATGGACAAATGGACAGATGATGGATGGCTGACAGATGGAGGGACAAAGGAATGGGTGGCTGGGTGAAGGCGTGGGGTCTCCCTTTAGTGCTTCCCTTCCTGCCCTGCTCCTTCACGACTTCTTCTCTGCCTTACCACCCCAAAGCCATTATCCGTTACCTTTTTCCAAGCCTACTCTAAACACAGGATCTGATTGGTTTCTCCAGCAGGTAGAGGGCCTATATGACCCAGAGATGAGGCCCTCCTCATCTCCTGGAGGATGGCTTTCTTTATATCCTTATCATCCCCCTGGGCCAGTCCTCAGAAGTCTGTGATGTGTCAAAGGCCATCACCCAGACATCCTGCTGGAGAGCAGACCTGAGACCCTTTTGAAGGTAGAAGTCCACTCTGGACCATGTATGAGCTTGTGACCCATGGTCAGATGCCGACCTCCTGAGGCACTTTCCCAGCAGACGCAGATTCCTCCTTTCCTGATCTCCTCCCCATTCCTTTTAGCATTTTGCATAATGTTCATTTCCCTAGACAGTTCCCATCATGTTTATTTCAGGAGCTCCAGCAGTCACTGTTAATGTGACCTACATATTTTTTTTTGATGTCCTAGGTGTTCCCCAATTATCATTAACCCAGTATGTTTTAAAACCAGTATTAGAAGAAGAAATTATAGGAGGGAACTAGTTTTGCTTCTTTCCAATCAACAGGAGGCAATAATAAGAGAAGGGTTTCAATCGTGAGCTGAGAAACCTGCTTCCTAAGCAAAAATCCAGAAGAAAAATTGGCCACTTGGGAAACAAGGAAGCAAAAATTTCTTGATCCCCTACTGTGCACTAGATATTTTCACCGGTTATTTCCCACAATACTCATAACATCTTACAAAGTAAGTATCAAAATTTCCACTTTTATAGATGTGGGAACTGAGGCTTAGAGAAATTGGAAATATTCCCGAGGTAAAAATACTAGTAAGTGCAGAAGCAGAGGTTTGAGCTATGCAAGCAAGCTTCGCAGGTCCATAAGCTGGACCAGAGGTTGCCTCTGGCTAGGTCTGACCACTACATCACACCACCACCTTTGCAGAACAGCATCCTGTGGCTTGAGAGAAAGCAGCCATGTTCTTCCTTGGCCTTGCCCCCTCAACATCTCCACTGAACACAGTTGATTGGTCCTGGGTTAGACACTCAACCTAAGTTCAACCAATCTGATTGGTCCAGGGTTGGACACTGACCTCAAGCCCAATCAATCTGATAGGTCAAGGATTGGACGTTCAGCCCAAGCCCAACCAATCATAGACTTTGTCTCTGGGATTCTTCACATTGGAACCAGGAAACAAAGCCAGACCCTCTCTGATATCTGGCAGCGGCAGAAGCCAGGCTGAGACATGAAGCCCAGGAGCAGCGGGAAGACATTCACAGGGGAAAGTGGAAACGAAAGAGGAACAGAGAGATGGCAGAGCCCCTGCCGTGGGAAGTGCCCAAAGCCCAGCTGCATCTTCATCCTTCCTGTGGTTGGCTTATTCAACCTTACCTTGCCCGTGAGCCAATAAATATTCCTCTGCCCAAGCTGGCTCTAGTCATAGTTTAGCCTTGAACAACCAAAAAGGGCTTGGACTAATATGAAGGTCCTGTGTGTACATTTCCTAGTCCTTGGCTGGAGACGGGATAAGTAAAGGGGGGATCAGACTGAGCCAAGGATGTTCCTTAATTCCATAACACGAGGGAGATTCACTTGAAAACCTTGCCGTGCCTGGAGAGTGACTACTGGTTTCTAAGGAATGTAAAGGGCTGGTCCCAACTCAGAATAGTTCAGGATATGAGCAGAAGCAGGGAGTGGAGAGATGAGGCCGCTTCACAGCCACAGCGCAGCCCACACGCCACCCTCCTCCCCCCAGCCTCCGTCTCACCATGCCTAGCACGGGACAGCTGACTAGATCAGCCTTTCAGCCACTCACCTACTGCCCTCACCATGGGAGCCAGTGTTTACACAACACTTTTTTAAAAATGGGTTCACTTTGTTGTCCTTTATCTGTGAATAACGGATTCGATGTGCCAGCCGTATTTTTCCAATACATATTAAAATGCATAACGACTCAAATGAAACACGTCTGACTGTGTGCCAGGCAAATCCCCTCGGGTCCCACACTCTGCAGAATCATGGAGCAGACGATCTCTAAGGAGCCGACGACTGTGTCTTGGTAGACAGTGATAGAAGGCCAGTCACTTGGCGTTCATTCAACCAGCACGGACAGAGTCCCTGCTCCAGGCCAGCCCCACTGAGAAACTGCAGCAATCCACGTAGTGTTAGCTGACAGTAAGTGCGCGTTTACGATGGGCTAGACACTGTACTGAGTGCTTTATAGCCGTTAGCTCGTCGTCGTCCGCTGAAAACTCCCACGAGGTAGACAGAACTAATTTCTGAATCTCAGAACGGTGAATTATTCATCACTTAATCCAAAAGCGAGTGTGTTAGTTTTCTGTCACTGCCCTAACAAACTGTCACAAATTTAGTGGCTTAAAACATCACACATTTATAATTTCACAATTCTCTAGGTCAGAAGTCCAACGTGGGTCTCAACAGGCTAACGTGAAGGTGCCAGCAGGCTGCATTCCTTTCCAGCAGCTCTAAGGGAAAACCTGTTTCCTTGCATTTTCCAGCTTCCAGAGGCCACTGCACTCCTTGGCTAATGACCACCTTCCTCCATCGCAAAAGCTAACAACACAGACCGCGTCCTTCCCATGATGTCATCTCTCAGGTTCTCTGCAGCCAGAAGTACTTTGCTTTGAAGTACTCCTGTGATGACATCGGCTCCCCGGGATAATTCAGCATCACCTTCCCCATCCCAAGCTCCTTAACCTTAACCGCATCTGCAAAGCTTCTTTTGTCACTTAAGGTGACATATCCACAGGTCCCAGAGATTAGGATGCGGACATCACTGGGGGTTATTATTCTCCCTATCACAGAGAGCAAGGGGCACACGAGATTCAATCCTTTATCCCAGGGGTCCCCAACCCCCAGGCCGCAGACCGGCACAGGTCCTCGGCCTGTTAGGAACAGGGCCGCACAGCAGGAGGTGAGCGGCAGGTGAGCGAACAAAGCTTTATCTGCCGCTCCCCATTGCTCTCATTACAGCCCAAACCATCCCCGCCCCCCGCATCCGTGGAAAAACTGTCTTCCACGAAACTGGCCCCTGGTGCCAAAAAAGTTGGGGACCGCTGCTTTATCCCATGGTCTTAACCACTACCTCAGAGAGAGGCAGCACTCACGGGGCTGCTAGCTTAGTGAGAGATGGACGAGTGACAGAGAAAGCATGCCCGCCTGAAATTACAGTCCATGTTGTTTTCTTGTTTATTGTCTCTTTAACTAGAATGTAAACTCCATAAAGGTGGGGATTCTTTGTTTTTTTAATTTAATTAATTTATTTTTTATACAGCAGGTTCTTATTAGTTATCTATTTCATTCTGAAGGTGGGGATTCTGAGGCCCTGTACACAGCTGTATCCTATCCCCCAGAGCCGGGCTGTCTAATATGGTGGCCACAAGCCGCGCTGGAAATGTGACCAGTCCTAATCGAGATGTGCTGCATGTGTAACGTATACACCAGATTTCAAAGACTCAGTATGATAAAAAGAATTAAAACATCGTTATTAATATTTTTGTATTGATTACACATTAAAATTGATAATATTTTAGACATATGAGGTTAAAAAAAATAAATTATCAAAATTAACTTCATCTTTTTCTTTTTACCTCTTTTAATGTCGCTACCAGAACATCTAAATTACATATGTGGCTCACATTATCTTTCGATTGGATAGCACTGATCTAGAAAAGTACTTGGCGCACAGCAGACACCCAGTCCATACCAGCTGAGTGAACAGAGGGGTGAAACAGTGTGAGAAAGTGAGGAATAAAACCGGCATTTTCAAATGTGCAGTCTGAGTCAGGGAGTCGTGGGCTTCAAGCCCCAAGAGGCAGGCAGTGGACGTGACATGGATTCACGCAGTGAACCAGTGTCTCCTGAACACCTAGCAAGAGTGAAGGTAAAATTTAGTCTAATCATCGTGGGAGAACCAGTGAAGGACTGGTTGTAGGCTAGGAAGTGAGCTGGCTGAATTTCTGTTTGAGAAAGCGGGTTCTTTATGTGAGCTATGAAGGCTGGATGGGGAAGGGGCTTGAGGAGATAGGGAATCACGCCCCTTTGAAGAGGAAGTAGTTAAGGAACAACATGAAGCGGCTTATAGGACAAAAGGGAGGGGAGGCTTTATGTATTTCAGAACCAGCTGGGTGAGAAGCACTTACATGGGATTGGGTGAAACTGTAAACGGAAAGATCACAAAGACAGGGTATGTCTCTGTTCTGCCCTCTAAGGGTGAAAGAACAAAGGCTCTCAAGTCCAAAGTCGGGCAAATCGAGGGCAGACAGCAGGAAGGAATGTTTCATCCTAGAGATCATGACGTGGATGCCTGGGAACCGGGTCAACGCAGCGCTGGGCGGTGGGTTCTGGAAAGGTCAGCGCCGACCCGACCAAGAGGAGAGAACCTGCCTCGTCGGGGCCTCCAAAGTACCAGCGGGTGCTCCCAGCACATCTGGCTTTGTTACAGAACCGGGGGCAGCACGCTTTAGAAGGGAAGCCAATAGATTCAGAGGTGTCTCAAGCCTTATCTGCAACACGCCTTCATTAAATATTTCATGGAGCAGAAAGCCCACTTCAAAGGAGGAAAGCCTTCGCAGCGTCCACAGAAAACCTGGTGTTTCCCTGCCAAAGTGGGAGCCAGCCACGGAGCTTGCACTCCTCACTGGTGTTTTGTTTTCCCCTCTGGGCACATGACAATTAATTTCAACCAGAAACTTAACTCACAAATGTCCAATCCATACCAGTGGGACAAGGGAACCAGGGCCCAAGCCGGGAGGGAGGAGGCTGCATTGTGAGCACAGAATGTGGGAGGGGGTGCCCTCACTCTGCGCTTGGGGCAGCCCTTGCCCCGTTCCTGGGATCCAGAGGGAGCCCAGGTACTGCCTGCAGCCTCCCTGAGCCTCCAAATGCCTGGCAAAGGCAAGACTTTCCTGCACAAGTGAGGCTACAACAGGGCCAGGGAGAGAGAAAAAAATTTTCATGGAAAAAAGGAAGTGATTTCTGGGAAAGAAGGTGAGTTTTACACCCATATTTACTTTTTCTCCCTTCCAAAATCCCACTGAAAGGATTTTGAAAGTAAAATAAAAGCACAACACCAAGAATGTACCCTGATATAAACTATGGACTTAAAGTGATGATGTCCGGATGCAGGTTCATCAGTTGTAACAGGTGGGGGGTATTGATGATGGAGGCAGCTGTGGATGGGGGTGAGGGTGAAGCTCTGTGCTTTCCTCCTAAGTTTGTTATGAACCTAAAGCTGCTCTAAAAATAAAGGTCTTTTTAATTAAAAAGTAAAACAAAATAAACCAACAAACATGAAGAAAATGAGCAAGAAGACAAAAGCAACCAAACACTGGGAGCAAGAAAACAAATGAAGAAGTAACAGACTTAGACCCCAGACAATGGACGCCTAAACCTGCAGGGAGCTGAGAAGCAAACCCATTTATGTAATAGGGGGTCTCCAAAGGGCTCAGCACCAGGAATTTCTGGAGTCCTTCATGGGCCCCCCTTAGCTTGTGAGATAAAGTGGGGAGGGAGGAGCTGCATTCTGAGCACTACCCGCCCCCAGGTTCACCATCTGAGCTCGAGACACACCTGCTCTGACCTCACAGCAACCCAAAGGGTCATTTCGTATTTCCAGCCTCATTTTCCCCAAGTTTCTTTTTTTTTTGAAAATCGTCAATCCTACAGAAAAATTAAAGAAAAGGACAATGAATTCCCTTCATTTGATCACTAATGATTATTTTACACATTTTCTTTATATGTGTGTGTGTGCAAGTGTGTGTGGTGTGTAAACCATTATTTTCCCCAAGTTTTTTTTTTGAAAATCGTCAATCCTACAGAAAAATTAAAGAAAAGGACAATGAATTCCCTTCATTTGATCACTAATGATTATTTTACACATTTTCTTTATATGTGTGTGTGTGCAAGTGTGTGTGGTGTGTAAACCATTTGAAAGTATTTCAGCCTATATCTCCTAAGAATAAGGACATTCTCCTAGAAAATCATATAAGAAAAATTAACAATAAGTTTATAATTTTATCTAATACGTAACACGTATTCAAATTTCCCCAATTGTTCCTTTGGGGAAGCTAGAGTGTCCTTTGTAAACAGTTTTGTTTCTTTCTTTGAGTCTAAAACCAACAAAGGTTCATGCGTTGTGTTAGGTGGTGATGCTCTCTGACCTCGTTTAATCTAGACTTCCATTACTTCAAACTGCAGTTATCAGACCAACAGCATCGCATCACCTCACGTACTGTTAGAAAGGCAGAGGCTCAGGCCCAAACCCCCACCTTCTGAATCAAAATCTGCCTTTTAACAAGATCGCCAGGTAGTTTGCATGCATGCTGAAGTTTAAAAGGCACTGACCAGGCCAGGCTGGCCCCGAGCGGCCGCCGCGCGGGTGTGGACAAGGTCGCTGCTCTCGGAGCGCCGCCGCCCGGGGCCCCGCGGGGCCAGTGCCTTTGAGGATGAGACCATGAAGCTCCGGCAGCTGAAACTGGATAATAAGAGAGCGCTGCTGGAGAAGAAGCAGGGGAAGAAGCGCCCAGAGCCGCTCACGGTGCAGCCGAACCCAGAAGCCCGGCCACGTCGGTCAAAGCCGAGGGGAAGCAAGGAGCACGCTCCGCTGGCAGAACCTCAGGCCCCGCACAGCAGTGTCACCCTGCACGGCATTGATGGTCTCCCTGCCTTCCTGAAGCCAGGTGCTCAAGACTGGAAGGTGGAAACCAGACTTCACGTTCTCTCAGTCGGATCTCCTGCCACGGAGGAGGATACTGGAGGAAGTGCTGATGGAGATAGCACTTGGGACCCTGCTTCCAAGCCAGATCTTCAGGAGATTCTCCAGAAACACGGTATCTCAGGGAGTTTGAACTTTGATGAGGAGGAGACTGATGGGGAGGAAGGAGAAGGGAAAAAACTAAGACCTCCTTCGTCGTATTCAGAGGCAGAGAGACCCAGTTCTGCATCCAGCCAGAAGCCAACCGCAGATACAGGAGCTTCTGGAACTGCAGCCCAGCACACCGATAACCAGCTGGGAGAAACAGAGAATTTAGAGGGCTCCGCATACAGTCCTGCCCCTCGAGGTGTCACGGTGAAGTGTCGGATAACTCGGGATAAAGAAGGAATGGATCGGGGGCTTTTGCCCACCTACTATATGCACTTGGAAAAGGACGAAAATCGGAAGGTAGAAAGCGGAAAAAGAGCAAAACATCCAACTACCCTATCTCCACTGATACAACAGATTTATCTCGTGAAGGGGAAAGTTATATTGGCAAACTCAGGTCCAACCTCACGGGGACCAAGTTTACAGTTTATGACCGTGGTGTCAGCCCGGCCAAGGCCCAGGGTCTGGTAGAAAAGGCCTGCGTGCGGCAGGAGCTGGCCGCCGCCTGCTACGTGAGTGCCGCCTCCCGTTTCCTCAGCCTCCTGGCGTCCCAGCCCTGGGCTTGCAGTCCCCCTCCCAAGCTTGCTTCTGTAGGCTCAAGTTATCTATCTACCGATTGCCAAGTTTAGCTGTATTTACTGTTTCAGCCGGCCCTCACTCACCTCCTCTTCTCTCTTCCCCATGCCGCCGTGTTAACGCAGGCCTTCCTTACCCCTTACCCGCTGGCTCGCAGTTACCGTAAATCGGAAGCCGGTCTCTGCTTTTCGCCCTCTCGACCTGGTTCATCCTGTGCAGCTGCTGCCGAGCAGTCCAGCTCCAGCGGACGCTGCTCTTCTCCCGCTCCACATGCCCTCAGGCTGCCCCTGGAGTCCCGAATCAAGCCCGGACACTGGCCCTTTCCCTTCCGGCTCCCCGGCTGGCACGCTCCCTGCGCGTTCCCGTCATTCTAGCCGCTCCTCTAGCCCCTGTGCCCCACCGGAGAGCCTGCCCTGCCCCTCCGTGCCTCTGCCCGTCCACCAGGGTCAGCAGAGGGGGCTCTCCCGACACTACGTGTGCTCGATGCTCCCCTCGGTTCCCTGCACTTCCTCTAGTGCCCCAGGCTGCTTCTTCAGCACCATCCTTCTCTACCAGTTCGTAAAGTCCCTTTCACCGCTCTTTGCACGTGAACACGGACCTGGCGCGTAGCGGGCATGCGAAGCTGTGGAGTCAAAGAAGTAAGAAGGAATTAACCCGACTCAGTTGCTGCTTTGATCCCAAAGTCTCAACTTTCCATCAGTTGGAATGAATCTCATCACTTGATTCCCATGAGATTTGATCTAAGTGACAGAATCATTTGACTTAACACTTTATAATGTATAGATGTTTTCTCTTAGCTTCAGAATCAATTACATATTTTAACTATGAAAAATAAAAGGCACAGAGAGACATACAACAAACACATCCATACACACCACATACACACACGGATGTACATATATACACACCCACACACATACATCTATACATACCTGTATACACATGTATACACACATACATGTACACATATACACAGCCACACATATACCCACCCTCACACATACACGTGTACACATCCACACACATGCATATATACACAAATACTCGCAACCACACACATACGTACATACACACACACATACACACACACCTATAGCCTTTTTGTTTGTTTCTCACAGGCAATGGCTTTTTTTTTTTTTGTCTGAAAGGTCCAGGCCAGTAGCCTTGTAGAAAGCCCCACATTGTGCATTTTTCTACTTGCTTCCTCATGATTCGATTCAGAGTAAACATTTTTGGCAAGAATATTATGTAGATGATGTCATCGACTTCTCACTGTATCACATCAGGAGGCCCGTAACGTCAGGACTTCCCTCTCTTAGAGACACTAGGTTTGATCATCAGTTAAGGTGGTGATTACCATCTTCACCATAAAGGCCCATTTTTCCCACTGTAATTTGTAGTTAATCTGTGGGCTGATTCTCTGGAATCATATTAACATCCTGCTCCCCAGTGCCTTTCACCCAACGGTCTCAGCATCCCTTGTGGGCCTTGCACTGGAGGTCGCAAATTGGTAACTTTCTCATTCCTTCTACGTTGATTGCTGGCATTCTGCTCTAAAGAGTTTCTCTCTTCTCCTCTCTCCGCCACCCCCCACCCCCATCTCTCCTGGACTACTATCAACCATGAACTCACAAATACTGTATTATTCTATTTGATGCTCAAAAACTATCCTTGTGGGAGCCCACACAAGCTGGCAGCCGTGTGTCTTATTCCTCTCTGCATGTCTAGGAGCTGTGTGACTTTGGACAAGTGATTTAACTTCTCTGTTTTTCAGTTTCACCATCTGTTAAACAGATGATAACTGACCATCAGCTGATGGGTTGGTGTAAGAATTCACTGAAGGCATGCACGTAAAACTCTGGCAACTGTGCCTGCTACATGATAAGCCCTATGTAAGTGCCCGTTATTATACGTATTCTTGTGATCTTTACCATCATCACCACCACCACAAGCCCAGCCTTCGGCACAATGCCAGAGGTCCGCAGGCAGTTTAGAAAGGGAGGAATGGGGGAGGGAGGGAGAGGAGAAAGGGTGGGGTAAAAACCTTTAAAGAAGAGAGAACATGTCAGAAAATTCCAGCACCACCTTCCTCCCCACCCCACCCTCACTCCCCCACGCATGACCGGGTCCTAGCTACCATCCAGCCCACACCACTGCTCCTGGAAAAATATTTGGTGAGCTGAATTAACATGGGGCTCTCAGATAAACCCAAATGCTCGTTGAGAAGACGTGTGCTCTTTCCCATCTGCTGCCTTCCAAACAATGCTGGTCTTATTATTTCAAATGACATGCAGTTCTCTGTAAATTTGCTTGTCGTGCCAATCCAGCTTTTATGTAAGTGTGTTTCATTTCCCTCTGCATACAAGTCACTGATGCAAGGCAGCTACATCCCAGGTCTGCTGTGCTCCCTGGGGGATGGCCTCGGACAAGTCTTCAGTTCCTTGACCTCAACAGGCACCTTGGACCTCTCTGCAGAGACCGTGAAGAGCCTCTGAATGTTGAGGGGTAAGGATGGTAAGAGAGGAAGCAAGAAGAGCAGGAAGTGGGTGCCTGTTGAAGCTGGTGATAAGTGTGTGAGTTGGTTGTATTATTTTCTCTAATTGCATGTATTTGGGATTTTCCATTCCAACAAGTTGAGGGAGAAAGCCTCTGAGAGCTGGGCATCTCGTGTGGGTTTTGCAGGGTGAATAGGAGTTTCTGATCCAATAAGAAACAGAAGAACAATCCAAATAGAAAGAGACATCACAGGAGAAGAGCCCACAGAGAAGTACAGCCCGGTAGAAGGTTGCTCTGTTTCACCGTCAACCAGTGAACTGCAATTGGATGCTAGCACTACCCACCCAGTTAGTGCAGACCCCACAGGTTAAGCAGGCCTCCTGACAAGACTTGCTCTCACTTCAGACACCAACCACAAGCGGAGTCCCCAGGCCACCCATGCTTCTGCCCAACTGGTTTCAAATTGGGGGGGAGGTTCCTATGTCCCCCTTTGATAATTCACTAGAACAGCTCACAGAACTCAGGAAAGTGCTCTACTCATTATCAGAGTTTTATTATAAAAGATACAGATCAGGACCAGCCTAATAATGAAACACACCAGACAGGTCTGCGATGGGAAGGACCCAAACGCTGAGCCCCCATGTCCTCTCCCTGTGGGAGTCAGGATTGTCACCCTCCAGGCACATTGATGGGCTCACCAACCAGGAAGCTCCACTGAGTTTCAGCGTCCAGCATTTTTATTGGGGTTTTGTTACAGAGAGATGATTACTAACTCAGTCTCCAGCCCCTCCCCACAGCCCGGCGGTCAGGCTGGTTCAAAGCTCCAACCCTCTAATCATGCAGTTGGTCTTTCTGGGGACCCATCTGCACACCGAGTCAACTCATCTCATTAGCATAACTTAGGTTTAATTTAAGGGCTCATGAATTACAAAGGTACTCCCACCACTTGAGAAATTCATTTCAGAAGCTCTATGCCAGCAACCCAGGACAAATTCCTTATTATACAACAAGGGTACATGCAGTGGAGAACACGAGGCAACAGGCAGGCACCGAGGACAGGCCCTGCTCTGGGCGCTCTATCTGCACGAGACATCACTCAGTCCTCACGGCTCACTGCAAGGTGTGTGTGCAGGGGAGGGAGAAAGTGACAGAAAGCAGGAGTGGGAAGAAGGGAGAGAGATGGAGGGACAGAGAGAGGAAGGCGGGGGAGAGAGAGTGGGCGAAAGAGAGAGAGAGAGCTGGTGGGAGGCGGGAAGAAAAGAGAGGGAGAGAAGGATTTCAACTCCATTTTACAGGAGTCTGAGCCCCAGAGAGAGTGAATGTCAAGTCCAAAATTACTTGGGTATTAGAAGGCAGCAACAAGACTCAAATCTAGGCCAACTGGACTCCCACCTGTGCTTTTTCAGTCTGGAGCAGCGGACAAAAGTGAGCTTAGGAAGGATCGTGTATAACAAAGGTGCTGAGACTTTATTCTGTTGGGTAATAAGAACAGGCAGAGGTTTGCAGGCAGGGAACACAGTAAGACCTGCACCTGCAGCTCCATGGGACATGGACAGGAGGGAGGCAGCAGGAGTGGGAGGGCAAAGAGAAGAAGTGGGTCCAGATGGGCACAGAGGAGGCCTAAACTAGAGGAGTCAGGGAGGTGATGGGGTGGGGAGCCAGACCAGACGCAAGGGGTGGGCTGCAGGCAGACCAACTCCCTTGTAGGAGCAGGGGCCCTTTCCCTGCCATCTAAATGCAAGTGGGCCCACTATGTTATACAATACCCAGCCTCTGCTTTCTATACGTGCATGTCAGACAATTCTGCTTTTATGCAAGCCCACGTGTAATCCTTTCAGCATCCCAGATGTCACTGGTGCAGAGAATCCAGCCGGTTCCCCTTTTCCTTTGACCGTGTACACTAGACCTTCCTACAGGAGAGAGCCTGCTGGCACTTTCCCCCACCCAGAGTTGTCATGTGAGATCTACAAAGAACCAAGAGAAGTGACTTGAGGCTTTTGCACAACATCCTGGACAGGCCAGGCCAAGTATTCGTGGGCGGCCCAGCTCATCTCCTTTGGAGAGCCACATCCCCACCCCCTTGCTTGGGGTCCTAGAGCAAATGTTTGGGACGGTACACCTCACACACACTTGCTGTAGTGATGGGCTTACAGCCAGGCTCGGCCAAACTTGCTTCTTCATCCCCAGCGACAGTGACTGGTCCAAGGGGAGCCAATCAGAATCCCTCCTTGGAAGTGAAGGGCAGCCCTGTTCCCGTTTGGGCTTCTACCACTACCAGTCACATTCTCTAAAGGCAGGGAGCACACCAGTCCAGCAGCACCAAGAAGGCACTGGGGTGGGGGTGGGGAGAGACAGGGAGCAACGTCTGAGAGGCCCGGCCTCAACCCGTGAACTTCCAAGTTACATGAATCAATTATTTTTTCTTTCAAGATAGTCTGAAGCAAGTTTCTGTCCCCTGATTCCAGAGAGGGTCTGCTAATCCATGACGTGGCTTTGAATCAAATGTTACACCACCTTCACCACGTCCCCTAGACTCTCTGGTGTCTGGAGCAGTGTTCTGATCCGTTGGTTTACTATTGGTCCTGGCCTGGGGAAAGAGACCTGGGTGCTACAGGGTTTAGAAACTCACACGAGCAGGAGGCTGGCAGCCGGGAAGGCTCTCGCATCTCAGCATGAAAACCCTTGCAGAGCACCTTGCAGGGAGGCAGTCAAGGAGAGGCAGTCTGTGGAAGGCAGGTGCTCAGGGCCGAGCGTGGGGGACAGGGATGCCAACGGGCTGTCAGCAAAGAAACCGACAGTAAAGGGAACGCCTACCGAGGGGCATCAAGGGGTTGGGCAGGGAATGAGAGGATGCAGCAGGACCTCGGACTAGACAGAGAGGAAATAAGCACAGTGCATTTCTGCTCCAATTAAGGTAACTGCCCCAGAACTCTGTGTGCCAACTTTTGCCCCACCTCCTAGCAGAGAGATTCCACACACAACTCTGGGCTATAACACAGCGGTAGATTCCTCCGGACCCAGACTGGGAGCAGACAATCCCAGACCATGTTTTTCATTTATTATTGTTCTTGTTAAGAACCGGCGGCAGCAGGAGCCACGGGGAACAGCCAGTGGACTGCGTGTGCTGGGCAGCGTGCTCATAGGCGCTGTTAATATCGGATTCAGTCCTTGGGTCCTTGTTCAAGTCGGTCAGGTGACCAGTGGGACGCCATTTCCCAGATGAGGATGCTAACGCTGGAGAGGTTAAGTAATTCGTTCCCAGCTTCTAAGTGGTAAAGTCATTACACAGACAGGAAAACTAAGGCCCACAGCGAGAAAGTGACTCACTCGATGTCCCACAGCAAGTCAAGCTAGCAGGATTCCAACTCAAACTCAAAACTCAGGGTTCCCGGGCTTCCCTGGTGGCGCAGTGGTTGGGAGTCCGCCTGCCGATGCAGGGGACACGGGTTCGTGCCCCAGTCTGGGAAGATCCCACATGTCGCGGAGCGGCTGGGCCCGTGAGCCGTGGCCGCTGAGCCTGCGCGTCCGGAGCCTGTGCTCCGCGACGGGAGAGGCCACAACAGCGAGAGGCCCGCGTACCGCAAAAACAAACAAACAAACAAAAACTCGGGGTTCTCAGTCCAGTGCTCTTCTCCCGGCAGACCTGAACTATTTCAGCAGCACCAAAGGAACACCATCCAGAGAGCAGGCTATACCACTAGGCTGACAGCTGTGCTGCATTCTTGGATCCTTCCATGAGAATTTTAGCCAATGCCAAGGGTTCAGAGGAGAGGTACTTTCGTGGTGGATGAACCAGAGGCTGTAAATTGGCAATCCACGGGCTGGTCAGAAGCGTTTTCGCTTTGCCTGCAGAGTGGTATATGAATTTGATTCAATACTTAAAAATTGAGAGATTCCACACACGAATCTGGGCTCTAACACAGCGGTAGCCACCAGACCCAGACTGGGAGCAGAGTATCAACCAAGCACAGCGAGTGATGAACCAGAGTTCATCCTCCCTAATACCATCTCCATTCAGAAAACTCGGGCTTTCCTACTGTGTTCGTACTCAGGATCTGATGGAACTAGAAAATGATGCAGCCCCTGCGTCGTTGATCCTTTATGACAGTCAGATGGTCTTCTGCAAAGCTGCTCTGCATAACAGAAAACTCCCAACCCCCAGTGGTACAAAAATATTTATTACTCTAAGGTATGCAGATTTCAGGGGAAGCTCTACTTCTGGCTTTGTGGGGTGTGGGGCGAGCTCAGGTCTGCTCCACATCTCTCTCCAGGACCAGCAACTCATCTGGGCGGTCCCTTCTCCTAGCAAACGGCAGAAATGCAAGCCTGGGCAAAATTACACAAGTACGATTAGAGACTCTGCTTTTGTGCATCTACTAGCATTTTATTGGCTAACAGCCCAGAGTCAATGGGGTAGAGATAAATACTCCACCTTCTCTGTAGAAAGACACTACAGAGTCCTAGGGCAAGGGGTGTGGGTGTATAATCCTATCACAAGGAGGGAGTGAAGCCTTGGGACTGATCAATCTACGACACTCATAATGCATCAGCCCTTTCAGTCACTGATCTGCCACTCTGTTGGGCCCTGCGGGAAAGGAGGACAGAGATGTGACGGGGTGGGTTGCAGTCTGTCTGCACTACGCCAGAAGACTGTGCTCGGAGCTAAATAGAGAACAAGAAGCCGCAGTGGAAAACGCACTGGAGAGAGGGGAGCAGCCCATGCCTCTGGAAAAGAAGGACAGCGCTCGGGTTCCGTGATCCGGGGACCTGCGGCAGGAGGGAAGTGTCAGAGCACAAGGTATGGCTGCTCTCACCACCTGAGAGCCAGCCAAGGCTAATGCGGAGGAGGTCTGAGGAGTGGGCCCCCATGGGTGGACAGGGCCACGGCACCAGAGGCACTTCTCGCTAATAGGCCTGCTTCAGACAGTGACTCACCAAACGTGGGGATGGATTCCCAAGCCCAATGAGGGCCCTGCAGTCCTCAGGTCAGGGCTCAGAGAGGACCAAGCCCTGGGCAGTCAGCCAGACCAGATTCTGCCGGGATGTCTCTGAAACCCTCCTCCAGCCTGAGTCAC
The DNA here is from genome assembly GCF_002837175.3 of Physeter macrocephalus. Lineage (NCBI taxonomy): Eukaryota > Metazoa > Chordata > Mammalia > Artiodactyla > Physeteridae > Physeter > Physeter macrocephalus. The sequence goes on from NC_041230.1 coordinate 36,551,651, forward strand.
TGAGGCTTTGAAAGCTCTGCTTTAACCCACTTCAAGCCTCGGGCTTTACTTGAGAAAAGTTGCACAACAAGAAAGAAGAGGAAAGAAAAGGTGGTGACTGGAAAGGGATATTTACAAATACACAGATTGGGTCTTTTAAGGGAGGGCAATTCCCTGGTGGGCACGGTTGTCCTGGGCTAGAGAGGGACCACCCAGCCCTCTCTCTTTAGAGAAGCCTGGCACAGGCCTTCAGAGCAACATCCTGGCTTCCTGGGCAACACTGACCAACAAGAAGTGAGTTACGTCTCCAGCAGCATTTATATGCCTCCCGTGGGGCAGTGGTGGCTTGGGATGGAGAAAGATTCTTCTCTCCCCCAAACTGGCCCCTGAAGCCAAGAAGTCCCACCAACCCCAACCTTCAGTAGCCAAATCAGCTCGAGCAGATGCTCGGGAAGAAAACACATAATAAACATCAAAGCTGAGCTCAGCTCTTGGAATTCAAAATCATGTAGCTGGTCCAAACTCGTGAGAATAGCATAAATGAACAAGTTCACTTCCGTAACTTTACAGATGGAGAAGCTGAGGCTTTGGGTTCAAGCGGGTCTTCAAACATTAGTTTTCCTCTAAGAATGGGAATAAATAAAATGAGGACTTTGCGGCAGACACTATGTTAAGGACCACGGCAGCTGCCTGCCCCTGGTCTTAACCTTTGTAAGAGTAAGGCACTCTCTGCCCATGCTTTCACCTCTGCCTGCTCACCCTTCCTCCCTGTACCATCTTTTGCTTGTCCGGGTCCTATGGATCCTTCAAGACACAGCCTGGGAAATACCTACTCTAGGAAGCCCAACGTTTCCCCACCTCACCCTCCCCACTCTTGTCCTGCTGGACCCAACGTCTCTCCTTCTGGGGTCCCAAAACGCCTTCCTTTCTCATTCACCAAATGAGATAATGTGTCTTGTTTCTTTTCCCACATAAGCCTGTGAGAGGCAAGGACCATTTATATTTTATCAACTGTAGATAGATTTCATGCTGTACAGTAGATACCCCATCCGTGTGTGGACTAAATGAATGGGGGATGCTTATTATGCATATGATGAAGAGTAGATTTGGTAAGTCATAAAGTGCAGACCCACCGCCCGGAGCAGCTACGGCCAGCAGTGGGTGCTCGATAAAACTTAGTTTGAATACAACTAAAAGGCCAGCCGGAACCCCCAGATGGCCGAGGGCATCCTGATGGTGCCCAGGGGAATCTGACTGTGAACGCCATTAAACACATCCATAAATCCAGCAGCGTCTCTGGGCCTCAGCCCAGGGGAGTTCATGCACCCACAGCCGTGGTCCTGCAAGAGTAATGATGATGGAGGAAGAGTAATCGAGAGGGTGATGGAATAACTGAGCAGTCATCAGAGCATTACCAGGGCCCTGGGGAGCCCCGGGCACCTCGGGCAGGGCCGGGAGGAAAGCAGAAATCAGGAGGGCTTGTCAGAAACCAGTGGCGTGGGCGGAGAAGTCCAAGGTGGGAAGAAGGGGCTGTTTTTCTCCAGATGAGTTCCACGAGCTTCCGAGAGGGGCCGTTACAATGATGCATAGCCGGAGGGGCCTTCAGAGAGGCTGCCTCCTCTTGAGGACAAAATATTAAGCCATCGGTCAAATTTAAACACCCACCCATCAAGAGTCTCGTTCGAGGGCTTCCCTGGTGGCACAGTGGTTGGGAGTCCGCCTGCCGATGCAGGGGACGCGGGTTCGTGCCCCGGTCCGGGAAGATCCCACATGCCGCGGAGCGGCTGGGCCCGTGAGCCATGGCCGCTGAGCCTGCGCGTCCGGAGCCTGCGCTCCGCAACGGGAGAGGCCGCAGCGGTGAGAGGCCCGCGTACCGCAAAAAAAAAAAAATTTAAAAAAAAAAAGAGTCTGGTTCGAGGATAAAGGACTGTGATTCTCCGTCATCCGCAGCTTAAGAACCAGCCCAGGAGGGAATGGCCAGGGGAGGGTCATGGATGGAGGGGCTCAGGTGAAGTGTGTGATTTAGGGAGGGACTGTGGCAGGGGCAGCTGCCATCCCATCATCAGGGGGCCCCTGGGTTACAGCCCCGCCCCAGAGAGAAGTGGTGAAAGAGGCGAGAGTTATTAATTCTCGAATGCTCTGAAGGTCCATTGGCCCCTGTGGCAGATCCGTATCTCAATAGCACTAGCTACCGCGAATTGAGACCCACGCACACATGAAACATTTTGGACCCTGGTCCCACACTGCGCATCCAGAAAACGATGGAGGGCTGGGATTTGAACCCCTGGATCCACCCCGAAGCTCACTGTCTTTCCTCAGCCCCACGCGGGCTGCTTGCTCTCATCACACTTCTCCCCCGCAGGCAGAGGCTAAAGTGTTCTGGCTCAGGATGGGCGGAGGGCCTCCAGCTCAACACGCACGTGGTTCAGCCTCCTGTTACCTCCTGTTACCTCATCCCACCCGTATCTACCGCCTGACTCTGTCCCGAGCTCTGTGGCGACACAAGGTAGGGGAGGAGCGAGGACGGCCGCCCTGAGGCAACTCCAGCTCCTTAAGATATTCACGAACCTTCACCCCTAACTGTCAGAGCAAATTCTGCGACGTGAGAACGGCCCTCTCCATTCCGCCAACCGAGAAACAGCGGCTCAGAGGGGCGACGGGAAGGACTGTGTGTCTCTCCCTGCCCCACGCGAGGAACCCAGCACACCTTATATATGTAGGCGGAGCAGCGGAGCCCGCAAGGTGACGTGGATGACAGAATAACTGCTCCAACTGGGGCCTCAGACCCACTTTCCCTGCCTCCTCCATCACCCAAATGTGGATATTTTTTTCTCTCTTACTGCTGTAGACTGAATTTGCCTCCACACCCCAAATTCACGTAATGAAGCCCTGACCCCCAGTGAGACTGCCCTTGGAGATGGGGCCTTTCAGGCGGTATTTAAGGTTAACTGAGGTCATGAGGCCGAGGCCCTATCCTGTAGGACACCAGAGCTGGCTGTCTCTCTGTCTCTGTCTCTCTCTCTCCATGTGTGCACACAGGCCAAGCGAGGACACAGCGAGAAGGCGGCCATCTGCAAGTCAGGAAGAGAGGCCTCATCGGGCATCAACCCTGTGGGCACCTGGATGTTGAACATCCAGCCTCCAGAACTGTCAGAAAATAAAATTCTATTGTTCAAGCTACCCAGTCGGTGGATCCTGTTAGGGCAACCTGAGCTGACCCTACAGCTACTTTCAAGACTGTCTCTTGCTTCAGCCTGTAGGGTTTTTGTACACCCCTCACATCCTCTTGTTCTCCTAAGATGACGGCCAGCTTCTGTGGCTCCATCTCACTGATGAGGCTCTTACTGGTATCTGGCCTGTGCCTGCCACGAGGGCCTTCCCTATTCCTGGAGCCGAGGTGGGAGGAGGCTGTCTGAAGCCTTTCCCAAGCCTCTCTTGCTGCTTATGGCAGCAGTGGGCAAATCCCTCATGAAGAGCCTGGACGTTAAGTGGGACCGAGGGTGTTTGGGGCTACAGTGGTGGAGGGGAGCCTGGTCACAGTGCAGTGTCACTGTCACCAAGGTGGGACCATTTCTCACTGCAGAAGTCAGAGAGTCACCAGACACTAGAACCACATGATAAAGTGGACACAGCATGGACTTGACTTCTGGCTCTGCCACTTGCTGAGAGACCAGTAGTCAATAGGGCTATGCGCCAGCATCCCGGCACCCTCCTTTCAGGTAGGTGGTAGGATTGATCTTCCCGCCTCCTGGAAGTTGGGTGTGGCCATACGACTTGCTAAAACCACTGAAATGAGAACTTTAAGGGCCAAGGCTTGCCTCACTACACTTTCTTTTCCCTCTGGCATGGCAAACAAGGTTCCAAATGGTGGCTGCTCCATCAGCCTGGGTTCCTGAATGAGAAAAAGGGCAAGGGGCAGAACCCATAGCTGTCCCATGGTGGATCTACAGAGTGAGCAAGAAATAAACCTCTGTTTTCAGCCACAAAGATTCAGGTGCTATTTGTTGCTACAGCATAACCTAGCTCATCCTGAGTGATACAGAGACATTGATTAAATCACAGTCTCCTTGAGACTTCATTTCTGTACCTGTAAAATGGAGATAATAGTATCTCACTCACAAAGTTTTAGGGAGATAATATATACCAGGCTTGGTACATAGTAGGTCTTTGACAAACGTGAGCTCTCCCTCTTTCTCTTCTCTGCACTGTTTTCCCCCAAATCCTTCGTGATGGCATTAGACATTTTGAGGCACCATTCCGTTAGGACAGATGCTCAGGAACATCCATCAATGTGTCCCTAGGACCTTGTACTATGTTGGCACCACAGCAAGTACGCAGTAAGTACGTATTACTGAACACTTATATAGCAACTAAACTCTGACCAAGTTGTTAACTCTGTGCTGAGTACCAGATCCTGAGGTCTCTGATGATCTCTCCTGCCTCTCACCTTCCAGGATATACATTTTTACCTTCTTCCCAGATCAAGATGGCACATAATCCTAGACTCCTGGGGCCAGATGGGCAAATAAGTCCCCTTCTTTCACGCAGCAGTGGGATCCCCTCCGCGAGAGCCCTGGTTGATCGATTTCTCAATCTCTGCCGAGACACTTTCAGCAACAGAGAACTTACTTCCTACAAAATGCTCTTCTATATTTGGAATTAGAAGGAGGTAGGTTTAGTTCTGGGCCCAATCCACGGGCCCTTCTAGCTACCCTACAAAGCATGTGCCATTATTATCACCCCATCATAAGATGGGACTCTAGGAAATGAGGGTTCAGAGAGGCAGATCAATTTGCCCAAGGTCACACACCCAGTGCATTATCTTGTAGCCACACAAATAGTGCACGCTTGAGAAATGTTAACAGACTGATTGACAGCTCAGTCCTGGGAGGGCCATTCCTAGCGACTCCAAATCTGCACGTAAACACCACCCCAGAATTTCCACCTTGGCTTTTGGGAACCTTAACAATGCAAACAGCCCTTCAGCACTGTTAAGACATAAATCTCAATAAATGATTTCCAATAACACAGTCCTTGCCAGGAAAGGAAACATTTACACTGCTGCTTGTGCATAATATAGGTTACTATTTCAGGATGCATTAAATGTGTAAATGTTTAGAGTGTGGTGAAGTTCTGGTTGTGAGTCAGGGCACTCTTCAGAAAAGACCAGATGCTGAAGGGAAGGGGATATTTTTAGACTTGGACCCGACCTGACACTACCCGTAAGTACTTCATGTTAGCGGGCACAGTGCGCAAGGCAGGAAAATAACATGTTGGTTTCAAACAGATGCTCCTGAACCTTTAATACGAGCTGATGACTTCAAGATGGGCTGGCTGCTTTGTGGCTTCTTTGGAGACAGTCGCAATTAGGATGGGATTTGGTGCATGACAAAGCACCAAACCTGCCCAAGATGTGCCCAAATAACTAGAGAATGGAGATGCGTCAGACGAGCCACGTGCTGAAATCAAAGGCACATGCAGGAGACTGGAATATTCAGTTGGCCTCTGGAGGAAGCAAAAGGAGGAAGACAAGCTGGGGGAAGGGATGAGAATGCCGAGGGGTGATATATTTTAAATAAATATGAGATTGATGAGATTGAGCCAGATGAAATCACTGATATTTGACATCTGTTGTCCAAAAATATGATACTTTCATATGGATTAATCTAATAATAGCTACATTAATACATATTAATATCTACTAATGTAATATAACCACCACACATCCCAGTCAGCACCCACCACTGTGTCAGGGTGGAGCGGCCGACACATAACTGTCCACAATGTGAGGCCACGGTCCACAGTACAGAACACCAGCCACATAAACTTTGGAGTTTATGTGCTGAAGTGAAAAGACCCAAGTATTTTTGTCAAGATAGGAAAAAAAAAAAAGACAGAAAGGATATGCTGTAATCTGAATTTTTATATACCTCCCCAAATTCACATGTTGAAATCCTAACCCCCAAAGATGATAGTATTAGGAGGTGGGGCCTTTGAGAGGTTCTCAGGTCATGAGGGTGGAACCCTCGTGAATGGGATTACCGCCGTCATCAAAGAGGCTCCAGAGAGATCCCTAGCCCCTTCCACCATATAAGGAGGACACAGCACAAAGGTGCTGGCTGTGAACCAGTAAAGGACCTTCACCAGAGGATGACCACGTTGGCGCCTTGATCTTGGACTTCCCAGCCTCCAGAAGTGTGAGCAATAAACGTCTGTTGTTTAAGAGTCACCCAGCCAGTGGTATTCTGTTACAGCAACCCAGATGGACTAAGACAGGATAGTACCCTCAGAGGGAAAGATCAATTAAAACCCCAACCAAGCTGACTGAGCCTGGCAACTTTTGCGGTTTCTATCACTGATGTCCTAGCACATTAGCCATGGGGCAGGGGACCCAGGGCAGTGCTGAGAAGCCCCGCCTCCGCAGTCACACTGCCTGGGTTCAGGCGCGGGTTGCGCTCTTTACAAGTGGTAGTGGGTTGAATGGTGGCCCCCAAAAGATATGCCCACGTCTTAACTCCCGGAACCTGTGACTATTATACCTTATATGAAGAAAGTTGGCTTAGGTTAAGGATCCTAAGAGGAATTCATCTTGGCTTATCCATAAGGGCCCTAAATCCAACGGCATGTGTCCTTATAGGAGACAGACACAGAGAGGAACAGACACCACCCACGAAGAGGAGGAGGCAATGTGACCACATAGAGTGATGCGGCCACAAGCTACGGAATGTCAGAGCCACCAGAAGCTCGAAGAGGCAAGGATGGAATCCTCTCCAAAGTACAGCCCCACTGACACCTTGATTTCAGACTTCAGGCCTCCAGAGCTGCAAGAGATTAGATTTCCATTGTTTTAACCCACCAAGTTTGAGGTCATTTGTCACAGAGGCCACAGGAAACTCATACAGAAGCCCTCTGCCTCAACGCTCTTGTCTGTAAAATGGGATAATAACTTCACGAGAGGATGCAGATGAAGGTTTTAGTATGATACCTGGTATGCACTAAGCACTCGGTAAAAGTATGATGTAATTGGCAAACCACAGCAGGGAGAGAGAATCGAATCAGATCCAGGGAAGTGGAGATAACTGCCTGCCGTGTATGCATCTGGTGCTTCAAAGATGTGATGCCTCCAAGTGTGAGAGGTGAGGCGTTCCTGGAGGAGACCAGACCCCCTTGCCCGAGCCCCAGTCTCAAGTCACAACTGGGAGCTGAGAGCCCTTCTCCGATAACCCTCAGACAACCTCCAGCAAAACCTGCTCTGGTTAAAAATGTATATATATTTATACGAAAGTATTCTGGAGGAGTCCATCTCCTTACAGAACTGTCTATCGTACACAATTTCAGCACTTGGGAATCTGGCATTTTGAGCTTGTTCAACCGATGGAAAAAGTGTCTTTCAAAAAGATAGTTTTTTTAAAAAAAATAGGACACAAGGGAAGAAAATGGTTATTAAAAATGCTTACGAGCCTTCCTGAACTTCAAGTGGGCTCTTCACAACAATAATACTGATGATTTAAGGGAAAAATGAATCAAGACTCTATTGATTAAATGTCCCTTAAATTATGTGTGGGTTTTAAATGTGTGGCAGTACGCAAAGCATGTTGGAGATAAAACGTTTGAAAAATCACCCAAGACCTTTAAAGAACTGAGAATGTAGCTGCAGCTTCAGCCCCAGGAGCGAACAGCCTGGGCAACAGAGAGCAGAAACGGCGACCCAGAACCCTCGAGACCACCTGTGATCCAGGCCAGGGACACCTAACCCCAGGGCCCTGACAGCAGGCAGTGATGTCTACTTCCTGCTGAGGTGGCACTGGTCCTCCCAAGCCCTGGTGTTGGCGCTGCACCAATAAATAACCTCAACATCATTCATTCCAGAAGCATTTGCTGAACACCTCCTGGGTGCCAAGCACCGTGCTTGGAGCCGGGGGATACGCAGCACACGGTCTAATGCAGCCACAGACGTGAAAACGGGTCGTTTCGATAGGGGGTTGAGAATCTTGACATGAAGGACGCAGGGCGGGGGACCGTGAATCCCCATGGGGACAGCACATGCCCAGTCCAGGGAGATCGGGGGACTTCCTGGAGGAAAGGAAATCTGAGATGAGACCTGAAGGGTGAACCATCATTGGCCAGGGGCAGAGACGCAGGGGAAGAGTGGCACGTGCCAAGGGGCCAGAGGGACAGGGTGCTTCAGAACAAAAACAAGTGCAGCCAGGCCTGCTTCTGGGCCTCCACCTGGGCCACCTGCTCAGCCTCCCCTGGGCAGCTGCTGGACTCCGCTTCCTGCAGCCCCTAGCTCTGCTCGCGCAGTGTCTTCAGAGTCTCTCGAACTCCTAAATAAGAGACTCACTGGGGGAGGACAGCCAGACAGCTTGAGGGGAGGCCTCAAAAGATGCGATGTCACGGGGAAACCTCTCAGCGTCAAGGGCAAATCCTCTCCCCAGCAGCCTGGCCCTCACCACGTGACTGACCGCCTCCCCCTCCCAGCACACCCTTCTCCTTACTCAGAGCTGGGCCAGTTGGCAGGTTTCGTCCATCCTCCCCCCATCACGCTGAGCTGGGACCCCTCCTCTGTCTCTAACCTGCCCCACAGCACAGAGAGAGAGAGAGAGAGAGACAGGCTGAGCACAAAACCTCCTCCGGAACTGCTGCAGGGAAAGGCGAAAGCCTGGGGACCGTCACTCCCCCATCGCTCCTCATGGTGGACAGGGACCAGACCCTCGCTGCCCCCGGAAGCAGTATCTGAAGGCCCAGGAATGTCCCAGTTCAAAGACAGCGGCAGTCGCTCTCTCCTTGTCGGCTGCGTCTTCCGCGTGGTACCCAGATCCCAATTCCCCGCTTTCTGCTACGAGCTGCTCGAGAGCGGGAAGCTTCCCCCTTTTGTTCACGGTTGTTCTCCCATGGTTGTGTCGCCCAGTGCCTGGCACCACACGGTGCTTAATAAACATAGCCGAGGAATGCATGCAGACGTCCTGCGCACTGGCCTGGCCAGTTCACTGTTGCCTTGAAGCTCACCTTGAGCAGAAGGAACCAGGTGGTGAGCCTCATTAGAGATCCAGCCAGTCACACAACACTGAGAGGCAGAATCAGGACAAGAACCCGGGGCTCCGGACCCACACACACACCCTCCCCACTCCCCCCACCCCACCAGCCTCACTTGTCCTCTGGACCTGCAGGCTCTCTAGATAGAACCATTCTTTGCCTGCATCAGTCAGAGCACCCAGCAGGGCACGTGACGGGAGAACGACGAGGAGGAAGAAAGGGAAGAAAAAATAGCCCATGATTCTCAGCCCTTGAGACGTCGGCTACCAGTACCCGAGAATTACAAATTTGATTTTAAGATATTGTTTCCTCCCTTTTCTCCTTCCACAAAGTGGTACGTGGCCCATTTATATATTTAATTAGAACGGATTAAAATTAATAACATCTTGAGTGGTTCCCGACCCTTCTTGAGATAATTGGAGGCCCCCCGGTGTGACGTGAAACCAGGAGAAAGAATTGCTGATCTCACCAACAGAGGCTGAACTTTCTCATGTGTACGTAATCAGCGCAGCCCCTCATCACCCTCTATATTTTTTAACTAAGACAGGTATTCTTATGATGTGGAATCGCGTCCGGTCCCTTGGGCTGCAGAGCCGAAGGCGTGCCCTTGGCAGGCAGAAAATCTGTCCTGCCTACATTCGCCGACCCATACATTGCTCTCAGACATTTTAAAGGTTTTGTTTTGGTTTGGTTTGGTTTTTTAACAGATTTTTATCGTATTATTTGTCTCCACAGGTACAAGTATAAAAAGCATTTCTGGGCACCTACTGGGTGCCAAGGAGTGTGCTAAGTACACTCACATCCATAACTTGTCCAATCTTCACAACAATCCCATCAGACCAGACAGGGTGCAGACACGGGATAATTCTCTCCCATTTGACAGTCGAGGGAACCAAGGTGAAAGGTGGCACGGGAGCTAGAGTCTGGATCGAAACCCAGCCCCTGGGAGCCAAAACCACTCAAGACATTGTTATAAGGCACACGTGAACCTCGTCCTTTGATCTGCCTCCTCGTGATGACCAAGGCTCACTGCTCGGCCTCCGCTCTCAGCCCAGCAGCGGGCAGGCCTCCACACGGGTGTGCTGGGGCCCTTCACCGCCTGAACCCCTCCCCCTCTGACCCAAGGAGAGAAGGCTGCCAACCACGAGGAGTGACAGGAGCTCAAGAGGAAGCCACGCCCACCCCTAATGGAAAGAGGGGCGTCGGGAGTGGAGGCCCAAGCCCACCAGGACCCCTGCCTCCTGGGCTCCGAGAGCCGCACTGCCCAGGAGGGCCTGGTGGGAAGGGGAGGGCCGAAGACTTCCGTGGGCAGTGCTGGGTTCGAATCCTGCTCTGCCACTTACCGTGCAGGACAGACATGTGACCTCAGAGAAGCCGCTCAGGCACACTGAGTATCAGCTTCTGCACCTGGAAAACGAGCAGGTTAATACCTCTCCATCAGAGCCTAATGATAATAATAACGTATCCATCATCTGGTCAGGGACCTAACAGGATAGTCACTGTTCTGTAGATGAGGAAACAGGTTCAGAGTCACATGGTCACCCAAAGACACCCATCTGTTTCCAGGACACCTCCTAGCTTCTCATAGTTCAGGGACCCCAGGTGTCCAGGCCCACGGTGAGGACAAGGAGCTTCAGATCATCGTTGAGGAAGGAAAGCATTTGCTTATCTTCTTCGGGGGTCACCCCAAACTTCAGAGGCCAGGACCATCCCCTCCCCTGGTACATTCCCACTCCCATTTGGGCAGGTTCCCCCATCCCGCCCAAGCATCCTTCTCCTCCCTGCCGTCCCCTGGATAATAAACAGGGTAAAGCACGATAAGGACTGTGCTTATGCTGGGACAGAATTTCTGGGCAAATTAGGTCAGGCCAGATCAGCGGCACTGGAGCTGCTACGGCAGTAGGTAATCAACTCAAGGCTGGTTCCGCCCAGAGCCATTTAATTTGGGGGAGGCGAGATTTAGCTGACTTGAAAGAAGAGGGAAGCAAGCTTGCAGAAAGAGACTGATTTTCAGAGAGACACAAATTCACTCTCACTAAGTGCCTTAACACTTCAGAATCCATTAAAATGAGATGGAGAAAAAGGCGCAGAGAAATAGAGGAAGACAGCAGGCTCGAGTGGATAACAGGAGTGTGGGAGAAGGGAGGCTTGCTGGGGGCCAGGACAGAAGGACCCCAGCCCAAGGGGACCCCTCAGGCTGGAAGCGAATTCTGGGGCCCTGAGACAGTTCCTTTTCCAGGTCCAGGGACTGGCGAGCAACAGACCCAGCACATGGGTCAGCGGTTCTCAAAACTCAGTGAGAATCAGAATCAGCTTTGGTGGAATGGAAGTAAGGAGTGACACATGTCAAGTCCTGGGACCCCTTCCTGAAGGTCTGATTCATTCAGTCTGTGGAGGAGCTGGGAATCCACCTGTCTAACCATCCCTAGTCTCTGGTTTGGGTGGTCTGGGATCACACTTTGAAAAGCAAGGACTAGACTAGAGAATTCATGGTATGCCCCTCAACCCGCCTCTGCTCCCCTAACTTATGTCCACACAAAAACCCGCACATGGGTGTTTACAGCAGCTTGATTCATGACTGCCAAAAACCTGGATGTAACCAAGACATCCTACAGAAGGTGAATGCACTGACAAACTGGTACATCGACAATGAAATATTATTCAGTGCAGAAAAGAAATGAGCTATCAAGCCACAGAAATGCATACTGCCAAGGAACCTTAAATGCATATTGCCAAGTAAAAGAAGCCAATCTGAAAAGACTAGAGACCCCGTGATTCCAACTCTATGACATTCTGGAGACATCAAAACTATGGAGTCACTAAAGAGATCAGTGGTTGTAAGGGGTTGGGTGGGAAGGGAAGGATGAGGATATTTAGGGCAGTAAAACTAATCTGTATGATACCGAAATGGTGGATACACGTCATTATACATTTGTCAAAATCCACAGAATATACAACACCAAGAGTGAACCGTAAAGGAAACTGTGGACTTGGGGGATAACAATGTGTAGATGTAGGTTCATCAGTTGTAACAAATGGGCCAAGTCTGGAGGGGGATGTTGATAATGGGGGAGGTTACCCACGTGTCAAGGAAGGGGTATACGGGAAATCTCTCTACTTTCCACATGGTTTTGCTATGAACCTAAAATGCTCTAAAGAAGCAAAAAAAACAAAAACAAAAACAGAGACTGCCTCAGGTCCCATGAAATATGGGATGTGCTAGGAAGGCAGAGTGGTGAAACATGGGGTGGGGACTAAAGCCATTGGGGACATGGCCAGAGTAAACCCAGGCTGCTGGCCAGGTGCCAGATCCTTCCAGGGCAAACGAAGTAAGGCATGGGCGGAGGAGCTGCAAAATCAGAACAGCGAGTGCAGGCGCCTTTCTTCCCACCCTTCCCACCAGTGCAGATGATATTGCAAACAGCAGCAACGTCTCAGCGAGAGTGCAGTCTCTCTGCACTGTCTGAAATTCTCAAAGATCCCTTAATCTCCCCCAAGGAAAACCGTTCAAACAGGTGCGTAAACTAGCGAGTTGGACAGGGAGCCTCAGTATCATGATCCTCTGGGCGAGGCCACCTAATGCCCCTTCATACAGCATCTCCCTGCCTGCTTCTAATAAAGGTGCCTCTCCTTCACGAGAGTCCTAGAAAATGTATAAATATTCCTAAAGGAACCGAGAGAGCTCCAAACAGTCTTTAATAGCTGTCATAAAATGAAGGATAAAATGCGTGAAAGGAGATTGGTCATGATAACAGTGCAAGGTATGAGAGTAGTGAATCTTCCAACCCCTCCCCAGCTGAGTTTCACAGCAGAAAGATACTGCCTGGAGTCGGGAGCATGGTCAGAGGAGGGAAACTATGGAGGGGACATCCAGTCTCTGGTCAGAGATTCCTGAACAGTTGAACGGAGAAAGCTGAGGGCCACGACCGAAGGAGACCTGCCTAAGGTCATACAGCAAATGGCAGACTCCAACCTAGAGCCGCCGTGATTCTCTTGTGGCCTGGATGAACTGAGTCCTAGGAATTCGCATTGTTCATTTATTCTCTGGGTGACTGAAATAAAAACCAGCCTATACTAAATAAGCCCGTGACTGGAACAACTTGTCATGGACACGCAGATTCCCCCAAGCTCTGTGGGGGCCAGAGATTAGCCTGCCGATGGAGCTTGCAGCCTGAGTACTGCCCAGAAACTGGAAAAGGACTCTAGAACATGTTAACAAGCCAAGTGTCAAAGGCAGGGTGCAATGGTGAGAATCCGCAGACCAGGGAAACAAGAGTATGCTCCAGAGGACGGGGGGCTAGAATGGGTGCTGTGATGGGCTTGTGGAAACACTTTGGGGCTGTGGCACATGGGGGGATGACCCAGTTGGCAGGAGAGCCCACAGCTAATAGACAGCAAAGCCCCTAGCTGGTGTCCTGGCATGCAACAGGGGCTCAACCTACAGCAGCTCTTGTCAGATACAGCACTGAATGTCTACAGAGACGCTGCACGTGCCAAGAACTGCTGTTGATTAAACCCCTCCTGCATGCCAGGATTTGAGCTGGGGCTTTGCAAGTATAATCGCATTTAGCCCTCATGGCGCTAAACTTCAGTCTAACCACACTGACCCACGGGTACATGCAAGACCTAAGGTTGATGAAGTAACATCCAGGCAACACAGCCTGGATCTGGGCACTTGTTCCTGCTCCTCACTGTGGTCTAGGCCCTACTGGTCTCCCAATACTTATGCTTTGCCTTATGGTCTACCTCCTCCTGTGTCTTGATGCCAGTGGAATGGCTTCTCACATCTGACCCTCAGGACCTTCAGGACATAAGACTCTCTGCTCCTCAGGCTCACCACACCCACATGTTACAACTCTCGTTCAGGGATCCCTATCCCAGGGTCTTCCTGACGCCCTGGGGTCTCAGTCCAGCCCATCCCGCTCATAATGACGTGAGGTCTAAGAAACCACATTTCCCTCTGGCCATCCAGGCTGACGAAGCAAAGCTATGGGAGGCTTCACTGCTGCAAGTCAACTGGCAAAACTTCAGCTAACATCTCGCTGCACAGAACTTAAACCTAGAGATGGGGTGTGGGCAAGTGGAGAAGAGTAAAGCTTTTTTTATAAGTTTTGCTCCCCAGCCAGGTGGGGACAACTGACAGTACTCAGCGCAGATAACCTAAGATTCTGGTGTGATCCAATATCGTCCTGAAGGAATTCAGCAGCAGATAAGACACAAAAAAGAAATACAGAAGGACTGGAACAGAAAAACAAAACCATCACTAGTCCTAGATGATCTTCATGGAAAACCTGAAAGAATCTACAATTATTAAAATAGAAAACTAGCAAAATCACTGGACATAAGAGCAATCGACAAAAATCAAATATATTTATTCTAGCATCAAGTACGCAAAGTTTTATACGATATCATTTACAATAGCGACAGAATGCATAAAGGACCTAGGAGAGTCTAACAAAAGATGCTCAAGACCTTTGTGGAAGAGATCAAAAAGATTTATTGAAAGACACCGAAGAAGACCTAAATACGTAAAGAAATAGACCGAGTTCATGGGCAGAAAACTTCAATATCATAAAAATATCAAGTTGAGAAGAATTGGCCTGTAGATTCTATGCAATTCTAATAAAGATTTCCAACAAGGTTTTTTGCGGAATTTGACAAGTAGATTTATAAATAAATGAATATGCACACACACACACACCCCAAAACACATAATTTTCAACTTGCTCAAAAGAAGACAAATGTAAATTAAAACTACTTGGAGATACCAATTTTCACCCAAAAGTTTTCCAAAAAATAAATGAGGAAAAAAGTACTTCCACACTCTTGGTGAGAACTCAAAATGATATTAATGCCATAGAGGGGAAATCTTGCAGAAGTAAGATTGATGAAATTAAATAAAGACCATGTAATCACCAACTTGAGAACCCATGCTTTATCTTCCATGTACATATGTCTGTCTGTATGTATGTTATATAAGTGCAAATTCCCTAGCTCTATCGACCCTAACAGTCCAGAAACAATGACTAAGCTACTAGCAATAAAGCCTCCTAATGCCCAGACTTTAGTTCTTCTGAATAGCATTTTGCACCAACAGGAACCAGAACATCTCAGACAAATGGCTAATTCCAGGTCTGGGGATGAAAATGTCCAAGATGAACCTGGAATAGTTTGTAATTTCAGATTTCAGAAAAGTAAATAAAACTACTGGGTTAGGTAAAGAAATTGCAGCATCTAACTTGAAGCAGCTCCCAGTGGCCAGAGGTGGGGCAACTGGACATCGGTAAGGATAATAACTACAACAGGTTAAAGCACAAAGATCTAACGCAGGAATTTATAATGATACCTTTTAAAATGTATTTGTTACCTTTGGGGGAAGTCATTTTCAAAATTGGTAACGAAAAGAAAAGAATCACCTGACAGTGCTCAGTGTGGATAGATGATGCTGGTGTGGTCCAGCTCGTCCTATTTTCTTTCATAAAATGTACCTCAAGGTAATGAACAGTTAGAGGAAATTTATCTTTATAAAATAATTCCAGCTAATAAGTAGGAAAGAATGATAGAATTAGAATGCTGCCTTTTTGTAATCCCTAGTGAATTAATGGGTCTAAGCCACGATGATCAACGGCTTCTATTAGCACAAAAGAGAGACAGCTAAATACTATGCATCTCCTGATGGAAGTGCATACATACTACCACCTGTGAAGTAATCTTGCCTCTCCCCAACCCCAAAATGAACTTGAATCTGATCAAGTCTCTTGTCTAGTTACAAGAAATACATGGAACAGGGGCTTCCCTGGTGGCGCAGTGGTTGAGAGTCCGCCTGCCGATGCAGGGGAC
>NC_041230.1:36567549-36572303 GCF_002837175.3 Physeter macrocephalus
GTGAGCCATGGCCGCTGAGCCTGCGCGTCCGGAGCCTGTGCTCCGCAACGGGAGAGGCCACAACAGTGAGAGGCCCGTGTACCGCAAAAAAAAAAAAAAAAAAGAATGATGCCCAGAACATTTTCTCTCTGGCGCCTCCAAGTTTTCTTACGATTTCTTGCAAAATAAAAAGAAATCACACTTAAGTCTCCAATGTCCATGATGATGTCAGATGAAAGAATGACAATGGGAGGGCTTTTCACAAATCTGGAGGAAGGACGGACCCAGGGACAAGTCTGCGCACATCAGTAGGCAGCCTCAAGTTCCCATCCACCTGACATTCTGCAGTGGATTCATTTATTTTGTTCTCAGACAACCAGGCAGATGAAGTCAGGAGGAAGCTGGTAAAATTTTGTGTGTGCTGAAACCCATTTCTTTCTCCTGGCTGGGTCTCTCTTGGGGCCGGCAGGGGTACCAGAACCCCATTTAGGTGGTGAAGTAATAGGAAAAGGTAGGACACGCAGCTGGTCAGCCTCTGGCAGCCAAATGCCCAGGACCAAGGGGGTAGAGGTCACTGCCACCTTAACTGTGGCCCAGAAAGTGGCCAAGGGCCTGGGAGACAGGTGAGATCATGAGAATTTGAGGAAGCATATTAGGTACATTTGACGAGACCACAGAACCCTTAAGTCTCAAGAGGAGGAGTCACAGGGAAGCTCTGAAGACGGAGCGTACAGATGAGGAAAAAAACAGGATGATTCGCTGAAAATGTGTACGAGGGGCTCGCATGGCCCCAGCCCCTCTCCCCACACAGTCAGGTGGCTGCCCTCTTCACCATCCAGCAAAAGACTCTGGCAGTGCTGCTCTCTGGGGACAGTCGGCCAGAGGGGTTCAGGACTCAGTTGACAGGGACAACTTAGGGATGTGGAGAGGCACATACTGAAAACAGGAGGATTGAGAAGAAGTTGACATCCGGAGCAGGGAGACCAGGACCCCACGGCCCAGCCTGACCCCCCAGATAGGAGAAAATTCCTCCCCGAGCCCAAGGGAAGAGGGCTACAGACACCGATATTGGGGCTCCTGGGGCTAGGGGACGAGGGGGCACAGGGCGGGAAGCAAAGCAATTTCCAGATCACGGCTCCATGTCTGGACAATAAAGCCCCAGCTGATCAGCCCTGCCCCGCCACACTTATCTTCCTGACCAGCAATCTGACGTTTCCCTCAGACACGTGTGGACAACCAAGGATCGCCAAGCAGGGACTTCCCTGGTGGTCCAGTGGTTAAGACTCCGTGCTCCCAATACAGGTGGCCCGGGTTCGACCCCTGATCAGGGAACTAGATCCCACATGCACGCCGCAACTAAAAAGATCCTGACTGCCGCAACTAAGACCCGGCGCAACCAAATAAACAAATAAATATTAAGAAAAGAAAAGAGAATCACCAAGCGTTTGAGGGAAGTCTCCACCCACAAACAATAAACAAATGAACTAAGAGATACAAGAAGGAAGAACAATCATAATTTTCATACCCTTGGAGAGATAAGAAAATATTGTATCCATAAAACAGCAATTGTACTCTCTTAAAAAATAATAACAAAAATAAATAAAACTTGTAAAATAGAACCAAAAACGGCAAATGGAAGAGGAAAAGTAAAAAAAAAAAAAAAAAAAAAAAAAAAAGAGAGAGAATCAATCCAGGGAAAAAGTATTTGATTGCTAAATGTTCTAGAAAGTAAAAAGAAAGAAAAACAGAGGAAATTATCAAAGGAATAAAAGAATGTCCCAAAGGACATGCATTTCCATATTGAAAGGGTCCACTGAGAGCTGAGCTCAGTGATAGCAAAGAGATCAATACAAAGGCACATTGTTGTGAAATATCACACCAGGGCAAGAAAGAAAATACTGAACGTTTCCAGAAAGAAAAAGCAGTTCACAGACAGAAGATCAGTAATTAAAGTGGCACCAACAGCAATGCTGGAACCTAGGAGACAATTCAAAGTTGTGAGCAAAAATAGATATTTGCAGCCTAGAACACTATACCCAGCTAATGATCAATCCAGTGTTCAGGTAGGAAAATAGGTCTTCCCGAGACCTGCATGGTCTTACAAAATGTATCATCCATGCACTTTGAGAGGAAACCACCTATCCAGTGAGGAAGTAATCAAAACAGAGGAGGAGGGTGGGATCCAAGAAGCAGAAGATAGAGCACAGGAGACGGGAGGGATCACCCAGGCGGATGGGAGGAGGTCCCAGGATGAGACGGGTGCAGCAAATCTGGAGAGCAACTGCGCCTGACGGAGCTGCAGGGCAGCAGGCTCCGGAGACGAGCGACCACCTGGCGGGTTCACCTCCCTGACAGGCACGGCCAGCCTGGGATGCATGAAAAACGCGCAAATGCACAAACAAAGCCATTCTTGCAGCTCTGGACACAATACGTAGCTGCAGAAGAAAGAAAATATAATCAAGAGACAGTACATGACTCAACTGTGAATACTATTTCCATGGTCACAGAAACACTGTTTATTGAACCAAAATGGATGATAAATATATTAGGAGAATTGGTGGGGGGCGGAATATGCGTGTGGGAGATGGTGGGAGAGGCTGAACCCTCGTCTTCCACAGCAGGAAGCCGACAGGTCACGTCTAATACAGCAAACGTTAAAAATAACAGCACAGGTGTGGTCTTTAGAAATGTAAAGGTGAATATAAAAAGAAACAGCCTAAGAGTTGAAAACTGTTGCCTCCAGGGAACAAGAAGCAGGTGAGAAGGAACTGGTCGGGGGTCTGCTGTTTTTCATTAAGAGCCTAGTAGATCTGACATTTTAATCGATTCCTGTGATAAAAGTTAAAATTATGTTTATGTTTTACATGGACTCCCTCACCCCTACACGCACTCCCTCATGCCTACACACACCCCTCACACACCCACACCCCCTCAAACCCACACACACACCCCTTACCCTTGCACACACCCCTCACACCCATCAGGAGTGGGTCCTGTGAAAATCAGAGGGGAGAGTCCGAGAAGTGGAGAATGAACCCACAGGCGCTCACAGGACAAAAGCTTGGCCCGGTTTAACCTAAACTTCCATTGAACCCTCTTGCCTGTGCTGCATCCAGAGAGCATGTGGCCCATGTAAACTCTGTCCGGCTTCAGCATCTCACCAGGGGCTGACAAGTGCCACCTCGCTTCTCACCACTGTCATTTCTGGATGTTTCTCTCTTAATATCTGAAGGTTTGGGACCATAAAATCCAGCTTTCTTTTATAATACAGCACATCAGTCTTGGCCAAGTGGAGTGTATAAAATCTGGTAACGAGGTATGATAAATCTACTTTCTGTGAAGATTTGGGGTATATAATCCCCGTATTTAATTAACATGCTTGAAACAGCACAAAGCTGCCTGGTTTCAACCCACTTCTCGCTCCTCCACGTCATCCTCCCTCTGTTCAACGGCCCCAGAGCCGGCGCTGCCAGGGAGCAGGCCCGGCAGGGACCCCACGAGCTGCTGCCCTCGCCCACTCTAGGTCTGGGCTGCTGGAAAGACCTAGTTGCTCGTAGCCTCTGCACTGAAAACAGAAACCTGGAAACTATGTTCGGGAATCGGCACAATCCCAAATCCGGGCTGAGTTGTCTCCTTTCTCGGGGTGCAGGACCCTCTGCCACCTCCCAGAGATGAGGATGCAGGGCAGGAACATCGGCGCCTCCCCTGGGGTTGGCTAGAGACGGGGCCCATCCCGGGCACTCCTGGCCCTTCTCTCTCATCTCATTCCCTGGTTCTCAGCCTCGCACACTGCATCCCTCTCCCCGGTTGGATCTCTTTTCCCCTTAATGATGTCTGGTCTTTGATGGAATGTCACGCTCTCCACCGCACATCCCAGGAGTATAACCGATGGGGTGGAGGCAGGGTCAGCAGGCAGCCAGGAGGAAACTCCTACAGAAGTCGGCCAGGTGAGGGGCAGGGAGGGTGAAGAAAAGCAAGCAGAGGACACTATGGAGGGAGCGGTGGAAACAAGGCAGCAGCACATCCATCCCTTCTGGTGACCATCACCAGCCCACCCACAGGTCTGTGCACCATAAGGCAGAGAAACTTTTGATTCGGCGTGTGGTGTTTCTGTTTGTTTGTTTGAGCAGAATGGCACTTAATTTTTTTAAAAGGAGAAAGTATACTCCAGTATCTGCTACCACTTTGGTCTGGGCCTCTCTGAACCTTCTCCCAGTTTTACAGGGGATGTGAGTTTTTGTCCATGTCCATCTATTGGCAAGGATGGAAAAGTGGATTCCTTCTTAGGGCTCCTGCCAGGCTGAGAGGAGTGTGCAGAGTCTCCTCCAGGGTGACAAGAAGTTGGAAGGGCAGTGATCCAACCACCGGATCCAGCAGAGAGACAGAGTCCCAGGTGTCCAGCTCCAGGCCTCCAGACCCAGTGTGGCTACGTGCAGGGCCTGACATTCCCATCCCGGGAAGGGCAAAGGCTCCGCAGCCACTTTGCCTACACCTGGCTCTGGGACATCACAAAGTCACTTAATGTTTCTAACTCACTTTCTTCTTCCATAAAAAGCTTTGTATTTTTTTTAATGGAAGACTAAGCAACACTGCACAAAGGAAGCCTCTAGCTCAGAGCATGGTGTGTGGTTTGCTCTCTTTCATCTGCCCCTCCCCTCCTGAAGGGTACGTCTTAAATATCTTCTGTGTCAGGGAATCATCATCTTTGTGAGCATACATTGCTTTTTTTTTTTTTTTTTTTTGCGGTACGCGGGCCTCTCACTGTTGTGGCCTCT
>NC_041230.1:36572612-36595543 GCF_002837175.3 Physeter macrocephalus
AGCCCAGCCGCTCCGCGGCATGTGGGATCTTCCCGGACCGGGGCATGAACCCGTGTCCCCTGCATCGGCAGGCGGACTCTCAACCACTGCGCCACCAGGGAAGCCCTACATTGTTTTAAAGATTGATTTATTATTAATTTATTTTATTTATTTTTGGCTGCGGGATCTTTTTTTTTTTTCTTTTTTTTTGGTTGAGGCATGCAGGATCTTCATTGTGGTGCATGACTTCTCTCTAGTTGTGGCACGCGGGCTTTTTCTCTTCTCTAGTTGTGGTGCACAGGCTCCAGGGCACATGTGTAGTTGTGGCACGCGGGCTTTTTCTCTTCTCTAGTTGTGGTGCGCAGGCTCCAGGGCACATGTGTAGTTGTGGCACGCGGGCTTTTTCTCGTCTCTAGTTGTGGTGCACAGGCTCCAGGGCACATGTGTAGTTGTGGCACGTGGGCTTAGTGACCCCGCAGCATGTGGGATCTTAGTTCCCTGACCAGGGATCAAACCCACGTCCCCTGCATTGCAAGGCGGATTCGTTACCACTGGACCACCAGGGAAGTCCCATGACCATACCTTTTACTTTTGTAAAGAGAAGTCACTTGAGGGCCAAACTGCTGACGAATTAGGGAGATTTTGATGTTGGTTCTGACACTGACAAGCCACGTGGCCTTGGGCAAGTCACTTCCACCCCTGAGCCTCAGTTTCCTCATCTTCATCTGTGAAACGGGGATGCCTGGCTCGATCTCTTTGAAGGCCCTTCCATTTGAAGTTGTAAATGTATGTCTCCCTTGGGGAAGGTTGTTAGGGATCCACTATCCACTGATCAGTGCACAAAAGTTGGATAAACTAGTTTTGAGGTTGTCTTGAAATAAGAACCACTTTGCATACCCCCACACAGACGTTCCAAGAAATAAGCGGGCACCCATAGAAACCAGGACTTTCAAGATGCCAACGGAGAGGCAGCAAACGTGTGTGTCTGTGGTTTTAGCACAGGTAGATTCATTAATAAGCAGAACCAGAACTTGACAGTAACAGCTCGAAGGCGACGCTGTCCCACTTTAGCTTAAAACATCAAGTGACTTGTGCAGCTCCACGGCCACTTAGGGCAGAGCCGCTCATGCCAGGATGACAAAGCCCCCTGCCCCACCCACCACACTCACTCTGAACAATGTTTCAACCCTTTGATCCCAATTTCAAATAATTAAGATGGCTTCTGTGGCATCGTCAAACGGCTCAGCGTCTGAAATCAGAAACGATGTTCAGAGGCCTGTTGGGACTGATGCCAGTTTGGGGGAGGGGGGTGGATAATTAAAGAAATCATGGTGAATTAAGCTTTCTGCAATGAGGCACAAACATCTTCTCATGAAAAGCAACATCATGTTAGCTTATGTTTTGCCAGAGAGAAAGGCAGGGCCTATCCTTGGGGTTTTCAGCCTGGTAAAACACATCTGGCAACTAAGCCAAATATTTAAGGGTCATTAAAATCCCAAACTCCCCGTGCCAAGAACTTTTCTCCTTTGTTATTCAAGTGCGGAGCAGTTATGGAAAATGCGTTCCATATGGCTTGTGCTGCTGCGCTCCTATTTACTTCATCAAATCACTGCTTTGAAAGAGCTATTTGATGTCAAAGATGCGTTAAGATTTTATAGACTTTCCCAATCCAGCTTTTAAAGATTCCCCCCTTTGAACAAGAAACGCTTGCCAGGAGTAAACAGAACTGAAACCATGAGGGGTCAAGGGCTTTGTTGGAAACAAAGACCCCAGCCTGATCAAGGGCTTTCAAAGGTTTGGGGCAAACATGCATTTCCAACTGCTTGCCAAAAAGCTCCTCCGACGATCATGTTTCCCACATAAGTTACATGAAGATAAATGTTTTCAATGTACTCATATTTTATTAATAACGTATATAACACCCTCACCCACCACCTCCCACCAAGAAACAAGGACACAAGATAGTCACGCGCTTAAAATATGCACAGACTTTAGAAAGTTAGAAAATTTATCTTTAAGCCATAAATCGAAATTCTTTCCAGTGAGGGTTTTGCAGCCTTGAGAGAAAAAGCAGACAGACACAGACCTTGGAAAAGCTCCCAGGGCCAGAGTGAACAGACCCTCCAAGATTCCCAGAGCTAGGAGAGCATTCGAGAGTAGCTCTCATTTAATAGATGGGGAAACTGAGAACCAGACTGCAGGGTCAGCCAACAATAGGACCAGAGGTAAAACCCAGAAGCTCCCAAATTGGTCCCTTTATTTCTCCACTGCCTTCACCTTTATCCAGTTCTAAATGGTCTCTTCCTTGACAGCCTCCTCCCAATTCCCCCACATCCTCCCTTCTCCCCATCATACACCCCCTACCAGAGCAGCCAGGGTGATGTCTGTAAAATTGGATTCAGGTCCTATCACTTCTCTGTGCAAAACTCCTCAGCATCCCGACTGCCCAACCTTCTACCATGCCTACTCACCCAGCATGACTGTCCCCCACTCACCTGCCCACCCTCACCAGGTGCCGATAACCCCTACTCACTCTGCTCCACCCACACTACTACCTTCCAGCCCCTCGAGCCCACAAAGGTCATTTCTGCCCCAGGACCTTTGCACTTGCAGTCCCTTCTGTCAGAAGTGCTTTTTCCTTCTCTGCATAGCTTATCTTTCAACTCTCAGCTTAAGCTGAGAGCACCTCTCCAAAGAGCTCTTTCCTGGTTATTCAATGTAAAGAACCCCCGTGACCTTCGCTGACTCCTGTCTCTGCACATTTATCAACTGAGGCCATGAAAAGAGGGACTATGTGTTGTTTCTCCACAGTAACTCCTTTGCCCAGCACAGTGCCTGGAATATAAAAGGCACTCGGTCAAGCATAATTTATCGATAATAAGTCTCCTATCTCCCAGCCCCAGCCTCCTTCAATTAATGGGAGAAGATTCTCAAGAAGAGGCCAGTGCCTGTGTTTAGAACACAACTCTGCCCTCTGTCTCTCTTTTTCTCTCTCCCTGATGCTGCCTTCTCCTTACCCCATTCTGGGGCCCTGCCTTCTTATAACTGCCTTCACTCACTCCCCATCTGTTCCCATGTCTCCCGATCTCAGGCTCTCCCAACAGTTCAGAATACAACCCCTTCAAAGCAAGTCTTGAAATGTAATTGGAATCCAAAGATTCAAAATAGCAGTAACTTTTCATGGTGGAAATTGAGGCAGCCATGTGATGCGGGAGCTGCAGGGGGAAGCGGGGTGGAGCGCGGAGCCTGGAGTCTTTCCTCGGAGATTCCAGGTCCCTGCCTTCTCCGTCCCTCAGAGAACTGAAGCTGATTAAATTGCCTTCCGATGGCCAATACAGTATCCCCCACCTTGTGTTTAAGTGGCTTCTTCATTTCCCGTGTATCTTTCTGGAAGTTCACATAAACATTTTTTATTTGTATTTTTGTGTGGAGTAAAATAAAACTGGCTTGAGATAAAATGTGTGTGAATTGCAATGATTATATGGTCAACCTCCCTCTTTGCCAGGAAGTCCTGATGGAGGCAGATGAATATCTCAGCCCAAAAGCTTGCAAAGAAAATCAGAAATCTACAGCTCGAGCATTTATTCCTTTAGTCATTCCACAAACAGTTTTTGAG
Source organism: Physeter macrocephalus (assembly GCF_002837175.3). Lineage (NCBI taxonomy): Eukaryota > Metazoa > Chordata > Mammalia > Artiodactyla > Physeteridae > Physeter > Physeter macrocephalus. The sequence continues at coordinate 36,576,208 of NC_041230.1, forward strand.
AGCCTAATATGTCCCAGACGTTTTACTGGGGCTCCTGGGATGAACAAGACCAGCAGGACCCACAGGAAGAAGGCAGGCAGTGGGCAAGTTATCACTCAAGCGCTCACTTAGGGGTGACTGTGTCTGGCAAAGGTCATGTGACATTGTGAGACTGTATCACATGGAACCTCTTCTAAGCTGGCGAGTTGGAGGCATCTTCCCCGGGGAAGCAGCAGTTGAGATGAGGTCTGTGCCTGGGAGACAACTGAATAAACTGTCAAATGAGCACTGGCCACAGTCAGGAGGACCCAGCCTCCAAGCCCAGCTCTCCAGCCCCATCCAGTTATGTGATTCTCTGCACACCATCTTCCCTCTCTGTTGTACCCCCTTGAGTTTCCAAATCCTTCTCCCCACGCTTCCCCGCGCTCTACCACTTCCCCAGTTCGATTCTGTTGATCTCTGCCTTGAATTAATATTCTAACCACCCCTACCCAGTGTCCCTGGCCCCAGATCTTCTATTCTCTATTTCTGGTCCTCTCCCTGAAGCACAGTCCCAGGCTCTTGGGGGCCAGGATGTCCTGGAGCTGGACAGCACCCAAAGGAACACATACATTTAGGAAAGATCCTACAGAGAAGCTCAACCTGGTGCCATGACAACCAGGGGGAAAGGAAATGCGGAGCAGGAAGAGCTTGCAGGGGGAGGGAGGGATAGGGAGAGGGCAGCAGGGGCCCAGTGGGGACGGGGGCCTGGCAGCAGAATAGAGGTGAGCAGACACAATCACCAGGTTCTGCGCAGCATCGAGACCCTCTGTGCCCCTCTGTTCTCATAAGAAGGCATAACCTTCTTCCTCAAGGCCCATCAGGGCCCACAGGTGAGCTTAAATTCAAGGGAACAGAGAGAAACATAATTCCAAAGAGTTCAAACATTCCCCTAGGAAGGATTCTGGCAAGAGACCTGTTCTGAATCCATGATATCCTGGTGGTAAAGGAGAGAGAGAAATAAGACAAGGGAAGTGTCTCTGAAAGGAGCTCTGACCCCAGCCTCAGAAACAGAATCTGGCTTTAAGCCTTTGGATGCTCCAGTAAACAGAATTTGTAAATAATTTCGCTCCCCAAGTAGTAGATTCTAAACAGCCAACACAGCCTGCTGAGAGGAGGGCCGTGGAGGCTCCAGGGAAGAGAGGGCTCTGGCCTGTGAGTTCCATGAGGGCTGAGAGCAGGGCTGCTGGACGCCGCCAGGCCTCCTGCACCTGCAAGGTCCCCGGACCACAGCAGGCACACAAGGGCTATCTGAGTGGATCAAACCAAAGGGAACAAACAAATGAGTAAGTGACTTATCCTTGGGGAAAACACACACACACACACACACACACACACACACACACAATCAAACCAAAGGGAACAAACAAATGAGTAAGTGACTTATCCTTGGGGAAAACACACACACACACACACACACACACACACACAACACATGACCATAAACATGGTCCAGTTTTGCCACCACTGCCGGCTTCCCTGCCTGTCACTCACAGGTAAAGGAAATCACTTCCCAGATCCCGGGTTTCTGCAAACATATGCTAGGAAGCATCTCGTATGAGTCACTTATAAATAACAGATAAAACTCAAAAACACAAGAAAAGTGGGGATGGGGGGCGATTTTTTAGTGTACTTCCAGGCTATCTCACTCCTTAGCTTCCCTTCTGCAGGTCAATTCCATTCTCTCTGGCTTCCCATGACTCCACCTGCCTGGAAGGGCGGCTGGCTGCATCCAGGATCTTTATTTAACATCCCAGAGGCAGAAAAGAAAATCTCTTGCTTCTCCAGTATATATAAGACCTAGGGAAAAAACTTAATGGTTGGTTTGGATCATGTGCCCACCCCTTGGACCAAGCCTTTGTGGCCAGGGGAAGAGTATTCTGATTGGCTAGGCTCGGATCAGCCATAAGTTCCTGTGGTCAGAGGAGGTGGTTCTGTAACTGACAACCCCACAAGAATTACATGGAATGGGCCAATGGGGTGTACCTCCCAAAGGAAGGAGTCTGCCATCATCATCATTAGAAGGAGGAGGAGGAAGAAGAAGGGGAAGGAAGGTACGCTAGACAGATAAGACCAATAGATGCCCCCACCCACCATATCCTTCATACTCACAGAACCCTTCATTACTGCTGCAGGCACTCGGATGAAAGAACAGAAGGGACAATCACTCCGTAGCATCTTAGATAAAATATGCTTTCAACTGTTCTTCTCCTAGCAACGAGGCCAAGTGCCACAGCAAAGAAAATAGAGGCTATGGAGTTGGACAGATGCAAGTTCAAATCTCAGCCTCAAAACATGCTTGCTATGTAATCTTGGGCAAGTTGCTTAAATTCCATGAGCTCCATTTCTTCATTTGCAAAGCAAGCAGCAAGACCCAACGCATAATATGTGCTGAGGATTAAATGAGAAAAAATATATAAAAGACTTGGCGGGGCTTCCCTGGTGGCACAGTGATTAAGAATCTGCCTGCCAATGAAGGGGACACGGGTTCGATCCCTGGTCCAGGAAAATCCCACATGCAGTGGAGCAGCTAAGCCTGTGCGCCACAACTACTGAGCCTGCGCTCTAGAGCCCACAAGCCACGACTACTGAGCCCTCATGCCACAACTACTGAAGCCCGTGCACCTAGAGCCCATGCTCCACAACAAGAGAAGCCACCTCAATTAGAAGCCCGCGAACTGCAACGAAGAGGAGCCCCTGCTCGCCGAAACTAGAGGAAGCCCGCGCGCAGCAACGAAGACCCGATGCAGCCAAAAATAAATAAATAAATTTTTTTTAAAAAAGACTTGGCATACATTGTCTGACACAAAGATGTCAATAAACATTTGCTCAATGCATGAATTAATTAATTTGAACTTCACAGGTCAGAGGGGACCTGGCTGGCTTGTCCTACTTCCATCACTCAGGAGAAGAATGAGTTTTTCCTTTCACACAAAAACGGATGGAGGCATAAAGTTCTAGGACAGGAAAAACTCCAAGTGGCCATGTGTGGGTCTTAGATGCTATAACTGTCCCCATTTTATAGATGAAGAAACTAAAGCTCACAAGACAAGAAACGTAATCCTCTAAAAGGAAATCATAGTACTATGACCAAAAGGAAGGGAGGTAATATTAGAATAAGGGCCTATTTTAAACCATGGTTAAGCTGCCAGGGATTGGCTAATTACAACTCTCCATACACCAGCAGGATGACAAAACTGCCTTTCATCTGTATGGAAAGCACACCTCCTCCAGACATCACTTGACCTGAGGCTCACCTTAGCACTCTGAGAAGACAGGCACTGTTAGATCCTTTACAGATGGGGAAATAAGCTCAGAAAGTTTAAGTCATTCAATCATGGTCACATAACCATCAAATAGTCAAATCCATGGGTCAAAATTGGCTCAGTCTGTGAGAAGAAAGGTAGAACCGAAATAGCCATGGAGCTTTCTGTTCATTATATATTGCGGCAAGCGATTGGTACTAACACAAGCATAAAGTCTGAGCACAGGAATGATCTTGAAGGCAGTGGACACACCCTCTTCCCAACTTGGGAAGGTTCCAGGTTCCTTCAGCCCCCTGGAGATGTGAGGGAGAGGCACAACCAGAGTTACAGACACACCCGACAACCATCCCCAGCACGGCAAAGAATGGCACATAGACCACCAACTCGTCAACAAACATATCAACCCAGGTGTGATTCTTTTTTTTTTTTTTTTTTTTTTTTTGCCTGCGTTGGGTCTTCGTTGCTGTGCACGGGCTTTCTCTGGTTGCGGCGAGTGGGGGCTACTCTTCGTTGCGGTGCGCGAGCTTCTCATTGCGGTGGCTTCTCTTGCTGCAGAGCGCCGGCTCTAGGCGCGTGGGCTTCAGTAGTTGTGGCTCGCGGGCTCAGTAGTTGTGGCGCACGGGCTTAGTTGCTCTACGGCATGTGGGATCTTCCCGGACCAGGGCTCGAACCCGTGTCCCCTGCATTGGCAGGCAGATTATTAAACACTGTGCCACCAGGGAAGTCCCCAGGTGTGATTCTTAAAAATGAAACATTTTTGGTCTACAATATGCCTCACACTGTAATAAGGAATTTAAGATTCTAGTATGCTAGAGCAAGATGTGTAAATTGTGATAAATGCATCTGTCAATGAGGAGATATTTCATAGTTCAAGACCTTGAGGTCTAAGTTTTGGACCATTGCATATGAAAAGGATCTGGCTACAACATCACCTCCTACACCTTCCCAGAGACTGGACCTTTCTCCACATATGTAAACAGAGGGACTATTTAATTTATTGTCCAGATCAAAACACTTTTTTTTTTTTTTTTTTTTGCGGTACGCAGGCCTCTCACTGTCGTGGCCTGTCCCAGCGGCCACGGCTCACGGGCCCAGCCGCTCCGCGGCACGTGGGATTCTCCCGGACCGGGGCACGAACCCGCGTCCCCTGCATCGGCAGGCGGACTCTCAACCACTGCGCTACCAGGGAAGCCCAAGATCGAAACACTTTTAAGAGTCGAGGGGGATGTTACTAATCATGATGCCATGACCACAGATAAAAACCAGGACTGTCATGGGCAAACCCAGAGAGTCACCCTAGTTAGAGGGAACAACTGAAAATCATTCAGTCACAAAGAGCTAATGTCGAATGTTGTATGCCTTGCTCAAAACATCTTCCCTCTTTACCAGTCTCTTTTTTTAATTTTTATTTTATTTTACTTTATTTTATTTACTTGAGCCCAGCCGCTCCGTGGCATGTGGGATCTTCCCGGACCGGGGCACGAACCCGTGTCCCCTGCATCGGCAGGCGGACTCTCAACCACTGCGCCACCAGGGAAGCCCTACCAGTCTTTTTTGACCTCGATTTTTCATGTGATTCCTCAACAGAAATTGTTCAGAGGAAAGTGCAGATAAACATATATTCTGAGTAAAGGTTTTACATGATTGCTAATTTAGTTAAAATGGCTTTTAAACATTGTCTTTGGATAATCCAAGTTGGCTACAGAACAACAGCACAGTGGGAGGCTGATGGAGATTTAGCCGCCTGCGGCTAATTGTAGTTTCTTTGGGTTTCCTTTCTAAATCATTTTCTTTTCTGCCTTTGAATCCCTATTTCCATTTATGTCAGGTTTGGCCCAGTCCCAGCTCCATCCCAGCCTCCTCTGAGGTCAGAAGGGCCCAGGTGGACAGCAGAGCAATGGCATCTGGACAGAGCTGGGACTACAAACCCTGTCACCCATCCAGACAGAAAAAGAGCCTGTTGACACAGAATCCTGCAGAAGCGGCTCTTCCGTGGCAAGGACGTAGGCGATTCACAACCAACGCTGGCAAGTATGACTTTCTAACGTTCTCCCCACTGAGGTCTCACAGGAAGCCTTTTCAACCTGCAAGTCATTCAATCCCCAAACTCCCTTCCACTCGACAGCCAGAATTCTATTTTCTTGCCCCAAACACCCTTACTTTTTGATGACGGGGAAAAAAGTCAACCGAGGAGAGGAAATCTAAATAAAATGAGCTAAATAACACTGTGGCCACGTCTCAAAGGCAAATCCTGAGATTCAACAGTGCCAGGCCTGTTCCAGAACTGGGGATGATGCTTCCTTCAAAGATGGCCCCTTGGGAACCACGCCAACATTTGCTGGTCAGAATTTGTATCCTCCTAAGTTCTCAGGCGTAGGGAGGAAAGGTCCATGTAAACAAGGATATCTGAAAGCTGCGACCTGAGATTCTTCTAGAATTAGTGGCTCTTCCAGAAGTTTTCTATAAGAATTAGTTAGGTGAACCTTAGAAGTGGGTTTCTGGAGTTGGGCCATAAAGGATAAGTAAAGGAGTGCAGGAGTTAGGCATAAAAATTGGAAAGAGTCAAAAGCCAACCAGGAGAAGAGACAGTGAGTATATCAGAACAAATTTATACGTCTCTGCCATTTTGAAGGAGCATAAACAATTTCTGAGATGTGTGGAACACTGGGTGATGACAGAAGTTCAGACAGAAGCCAAAGAATCATACTTTAGTGATCTTTAGTCTATGCTGCCTAGAGCCCCTGGGTTCCAGGAGATGCTCCTGGGTTCCCCTCAGGTGGGGATGTGACTGAGTGATGGGCCAAAGGGGTTCTGAACAGGGCTCTGATGCCCCCGCCCCACTTCATTCCATATACATCCGAACTCCAGGTAACATTTCATCTGAGTAACAGTCAATTGCTGAAAGATTTGGTGATCAAAGATTCTAGTTTAATACCTGACAGAACTAAACCAGGGAGTGAATGGACTTGCCAAGGTCCAACACAAAAGTAATAACACAACCAAAATAGCAATCAGATCCACTGGCTCTGATCCAGTACTTTTTCCATTACACAATTTGATGTGAGGATCTTCCCAGAATCAAATGAAAAAGTGAAAGAGGCCAAAAAATAGGACCATAATTTTTCCCATCGTTGGCCAAGAGAACTCTGATCCTAAACATCACACACACACACACACACACACACACACACACACACACACACACACACACACACACCCTTCACCTAGGAACCTGGGGAACCTGTCACACTAACTTCAGTGCTCAGTGGTACCAAACACATGTGTCTTATAGGCAGGGTGTGCAAACAATCATTTTGACCTGTTTGACCTTATAGGCAAAGAATCATTCTGACCTGTTTAACATGAAATGGACAAAATATTAATGGTTATTTACAACACCCACCACCTTCCTGGTCCCCCAAAGACAGATACATTCATAACAGAATCTTCAATTTTGCTGAGTGTGGTGAAAGAAAGAAAGATCAACTGGTGAAGATTTTAAAAATTCCTAAATTGCTTGCAATCAGGAGTCCAAAATCACAGCCTGTGGACCAAACCTACTTCACTTCCTGTTTTTTTTAAATAAAGTTTTATTCAAACACAACTATACCCATTCATTTCCTTATCTCTGGCTGCCTTAGAGTTACAAGGGCAGAGCTGAGCCATTGTGACAAAGAACCTGTAGCCCAGAAAGCCTAAAATATTTGCTATCTGGCCCTTTACAGAAAAGTTTGATGATCCTTTCTCTAAATTAAAGGTCTACAGAAATCAGAAGAGCCCAGGAGAGAGGAGGAAGCTGGAGGAAGCTGGAGGAACACAGCCTGAAAGGGAAGAACAAAGAAAGATAGTTGAGAGAGAGAGAGAGAGGGAAATAGGGGTGGGGTGATTTGGCAGCCTCCGTGGAGAGAAACTGGAAAATGAGATGTTAAGATGGATTTTTAGAGTTTCACTGTGGAATGTGCATAAATGTATTCCTTTGACCCCTGCTGAGAAGAGGGCTTCAGTTAAAACAACTCAGCATTATTTTTCAAAACTCTGAGAACGTATTTGTGATTTTTACTGATGCCAAGTTCTGTGAGATTTGCCTACAGACAGAAGGTGCTGACTGAATGCAGGGAGAACCCGAGGAGGGTTGGTTATGTTTGGGTAAAAAAAAAAAAAAAAAAAAAGTTTCTATAAAAGGCCTACTAATAAATGTACAGAAATTAATTGAGACTGTATCCCCCTCTCTCTTCCCAGGGCCGTTCCACCCTGGCCGTGAGATGACTACAGATGAGAAGAATCCACGGTGGGCTCAATGCAGCACTGACAATGACTAACAAAGGAGCACTGGATATGTTTTCAGATACTTCCGTTTACTGGAGGAACACAGCCTGAAAGGGAAGAACAAAGAAAGATAGTTGAGAGAGAGAGAGAGAGGGAAATAGGGGTGGGGTGATTTGGCAGCCTCCGTGGAGAGAAACTGGAAAATGAGATGTTAAGATGGATTTTTAGAGTTTCACTGTGGAATGTGCATAAATGTATTCCTTTGACCCCTGCTGAGAAGAGGGCTTCAGTTAAAACAACTCAGCATTATTTTTCAAAACTCTGAGAACGTATTTGTGATTTTTACTGATGCCAAGTTCTGTGAGATTTGCCTACAGACAGAAGGTGCTGACTGAATGCAGGGAGAACCCGAGGAGGGTTGGTTATGTTTGGGTAAAAAAAAAAAAAAAAAAAAAGTTTCTATAAAAGGCCTACTAATAAATGTACAGAAATTAATTGAGACTGTATCCCCCTCTCTCTTCCCAGGGCCGTTCCACCCTGGCCGTGAGATGACTACAGATGAGAAGAATCCACGGTGGGCTCAATGCAGCACTGACAATGGCTAACAAAGGAGCACTGGATATGTTTTCAGATACTTCTGGTTATTGCCTCATTGAACCTGGAAGAGAACCCTAGCAGGACGCACTGTTATTACCCCCATTTTACAGATAGGAAACCGAGGCTCAGAATGCAAGTGGCCACTGATAGAGCCAAAGTAGCGATACAAACCTGACTCCAAGCAGCCAGCGCTCATGGCTGGCCTCCTTCCCCACTTTGAGAGGATTCCAGGCCACATGTTCACCCAGAGATGCTAGCCAGATGCCTGCCCTGTTGTCAAAGTCCAACAGCCCTCACAGACCAGCTCCTGGAACGTCCTGAAGGCCTGGGAGGGGAGCCCAGCCCTGTTTTTCATCCTCTAAACCACACATTCCTCCTCCACTATTTTTCCCCTCCTTTTCCAGGGAACCCCTCTGTTTCCTGCACCACACCATGCTGTCCTGGCAATGTTCCTTTAATTCCTACTCCCTTTCCATGGCATTATTTTTATGCATTCACTCCCCAGAACTGAAGACTATTTATGAAGACACATATAGCACAATCACAAAATATTAGGGGTCAATGGGAAACATGTGCTTGCAGAGGAACTACAGGACCGGCCCTGACAAAAAAACAAAGCATTCCATAAAGTCTCGTGCTGTTTGCAAGAGGTCAATCAAGCATACAGTTTGAGTTTCCTAGCAGCCAGCCTGAAGAGGAAATCTATGTCCACGCAACTGAAGCGGTGTGATTTTTTTTTTTCCCCCGAGAGGCGCAAGTATTCCCCTTCCTAAAACAAGAAAGTTCCTTCTCCCACAAGTCCTCCTTAAGAGGACACCGTGGTATGGAATGAACATGATGGTCAGCAACATTTTAGAGTAAATCCTCTGAAAATTCTCACCAAGCCCCTCCTTCTTTACTCAACACGTTCAGCAAGATTTGGTCCACATTTAACGGATATCTGTTGAGTGCCTACCCTGAGCCAGGCACTGCTCTAAGGATCAGGGATTCATTGATGGACAAGAGAGGCGGTGGCGCTGCCCCCATGAGGCGGATGGTGGTATGGTAGCTGCCATCTAACCAAAGATCCAGTAAAAGCATTCAAACCAGGGGGAGGGCAGAGTGTAAATGTCACTATCCAGATGGGTAGCTTTCAGAGATCTAATGACATTGGGTATGAGATACTAGACAGAGGTCACTGGGCTAGGTGTGACCTGCAGCCTCAGATTTCTGAATGCTAGTACATACAAATAGGTGTCTGTATACATACACGATGATACAGACAGACAGACAACATGAAGCATTTTAGAAACCTGCCCCTCTCCCTACTGCCTTGCACAAGCCTGCCTGGAACACTTACCAGCCTGCTGGCCTCTGCAGGGTTCTAAGTGCTGACTTAGTAAAGGATGAAGGGACCATATCCTTCAAGCAATTCCCCACCAGCATGTAGCAGATTCTTGAACCTTGAATGTGTTATAAAAAGAAGCTTTTTTAAAAAAAGAGTAAAATTGTTCCTCAACCATCTGGAACAGATGCTAGGGGCCAGCAAAAATACCTAGAGGAGATTTTTCTCCCCCAGTTTGAGATGTCACAAGGAAAAAAAGTACATCTCAGAATCTTTAAGGTTAAAAAACACGTAGGGGACACCATCCTCAGTCATCTTGCTTTAGATCTAAGACTCTGGCTTTCTTCAATTCTCAGGGCGATCGAATGAAATTCATTCTAGCAGGCGAGACGCCAGGAATTCCACAAGTGTCTGCATCGCCAAAGGATGGACATTTTATCAAATGAACAATACTCTGAAGACTTCAGACGTCTCGGTTTGCAATCTGTTGATTCGGAAGTTGGAAAAGGGTGGGTGGTGGGGGCCTGAAAGCTGAGACCTTATATCTGAGAAGAGATAAAACTTCAAAGCCGTCCCATGGGAAGAGACTTAATTTCATAGTCAGCCAGGGAATGTAAGAGAGAAGGAAAAGGGGGATAAAAAACCTCACGAAGAACACATACTCCTAACATGCTTCCACAGGAAGTGATGCAGGATCACCTTCCCGTGGTGGAGCCGCATTGTATTTGTTTTAACGCCCTAGTACAGCTGGAGTGTTTGTAAAAGGGATGCTACAAACATGAACCACCATTTCTGCCTGTAACTCCCAAGTGTTTGCAGTGCATCAGAACTCTGTGCATTAGAACTCTTGGCTCTGGAAACAATTAGGATGTAAATTTCACCTCTCACCACACCCGAATGAAATATTTATCAAAAAATACAAGGGAGAATAGGGAGAGCGTGCTTTGGGGAATTCTGCTTCTAATTAGGTCAGAGTCCAGTGTGAGTGCCATCCCTGCAGATGAGCAGAGTCAGGCCACCACAAAGGTCACCATTCCCCTGGGATACAGAAGGAAGAAAGCCAGGGAGAGAGAAAAGGATTATTAACAGAGCATCAGCTTTGTGCCAGACACTGTATTTGTTACCTATCGCTAATAACAAACCATCCTGAAATTTAGCAGCTTAATCACATTTATTTTTCACAGTTTCTGAAGGCCAGGCGTGGCTTTGCTGGGTGCCTCCGGCTCAGGGCCCACAACAGTCTGCAATCCAGGTATCAGCAGGGGCTGCCATCATTATAAGGTTCCACTGGGGAAAGAGCTGGTTCCAAGTTCACTACCAAGGCTGTTGGCAGGCCTCTGGTGCTCACCGGCTGTCTGCTAGAGACATCAGTTTCTTGCCACATGGGCCTCTTCATAGGACAGCTCATAACACGGCTGGTGGCCTCCATCAGAGCCAGCGAGGGAGAGAGTATAATGGGGTGCCCGAGATGGAGGGCACCATTTTTTGTCACCTAACCTTGGGAATGACATCCCATCACTTTTGCCATATTCTTTTCATAAGAAGCAAATCACTAAGTCTGGCCCCTATTCAAGAAGAGGGGATCACAGAAGGGTACAAACAGCAAAAGGTGGAGATAACTGGGGGCCGCCTTAGAGCCTGCCAACCACGCAGGGCCAGGCTTTTCAGATCTGTTTATTGAAAACAAACAAAACATTGAGGAAATATTCTTTTCCTAACTGTGCAGACTGTGTAGCGGAGGCCATGGATGCTTGAATAAACTAAGGACAACCTTACAGCTCTGCGTGCAGCAGAGCCAGGATTCAAACTGAAGAACCCATACACTCCCTGTAACGTCACACAAAGGGAAGCAGAAAGCTACAAAGGGGATTTTCTTTTACTCACTTCCTTAGCAGTTTCTTCCTCATCATAGAGGAAACCACTTCTTTTAAAGGGCAAATTAATACCCTGTGTGGCACAATAGTTTCCCACAGATGTGTTTGTTTGATTTGCTGCTGAAATTCTTTTAAGATATTTTGCATGGAGAGGTAAACTATTATATACAGGATGGATAAACAACAAGGTCCTACTATATAGCACAGGGAACTATATTCAATATCCTGCGATAAACCATAATAGAAAAGAATACAAAAAAAGAATATACGTGTATAACTGAGTCACTCTGCTGTACAGCAGAGATTCGCACAACACCGTAAATCAGCTATATTTCAATTAAAAAATAAATTTAAAAAAATTTTAAGATATTTTGCAGGGGACTAATAAATTAAACGTTAAAAGTTTATCTGCTGTCGTGCAAACAGCAAGTGGGGAGGTGAAGTGGATTGGGGATGGGACATGTCTCTATCCACTCAACCTCCCTCTAACTCTTAGAGCCCTGAGGATCTGAGAAGTCAGTTTGAAAACATACCAGTACAGTAGAAACTACAGTAAAATCTACGAGTACAGAGCTTTCGAGTCAGAAAATCATCATGTACCAGCTGAGAGGTATTAGGCAAATCTCTCCAATCTCAGCCTCCCTTCCCTCACCTGGAACAGTGGGATAATGGTAATGCCTACTCCACACTGTGGGATAAACATCCCAGAGAGCCCTGGGTATGTGCTAGCTAATGCTACTTAACAAATGTTAGTTTATATGTTCAAACTAAAGCATTAGTAAGTACCAAGATACTATTAGACTTGTCTTCTAGAAAGGGAAAAAAGCAAGCGCCTCAGATGCCAGATAAGACTGATGCTGTGAAACACAAAAGTCATGGAAAGAATATTAAATCCTACACATAAAGAATGAGTGGGATGTCTGCTTTCTAGCCATGAAGGGATAACTGATACCAGATTTTGCTTCTATTGTAAATAACTAGAAAACTGGATAAGACACATTAAATAACTGATTTCAGATGTAGGTAACAGGCAGTACATGACTGCTAGGCTTGAGGGAAGGGAAACAAGTGAGGTGAGGCCCATGGTGGCCCTGACTATCTTCTGCCTGGGTGATGCATTAGGGCACAGGGTAGAGGCATGGGACCAGGAGAGGGAATTGAAGGAGAACATGATACCTCACTGGGGTGAGACGACAAAGAGTTGAAGGTGACTGAGATCGCTGGAAGTTTTAGGTCAGGTAGTGGACAGAATTTATCGAAGGAGAGAAACTCCAAAAACTTGCATAAGAGTCCTCTTGAGTCTTTGGCCAAATACTAAGCTCTGAATGCACAGGGCAAGACCCCAGGAGGCCAAGTAATGAACTACTAACGGGAGAAAAGAACTTCTGAAAAACTCTTGAGTTGACCGCCCCCCCCCCCCGCCAAAGTCACACAGGGCCAAGAGTTCCAACCAGTGAGGGTGGAGAGACTTTGTTCAACTCCATGGGCATTCAGTAGACAGACTAAAAGGGCCACACTTTAGAAAAATGGTTAATCTAGCCCTAGACCCACCCAAGGCTTTTTTTTAAAGCCTTGAGTGAGTTAAGAGCTCCTCAAGTCAATTCACTTTCTGCTGGAAAAACATACCACTGTAAAACAGACGTCAAAATCTAGACATCCAAGAACTTAGCATCCGTAAAGTAGAGCATACAATAAAAAAAAAAATCTAGACATGCGAAGAAGCAGAAAATGAGATGCAAAGAAGAAAAATCAGTCAAGAGAAACAAAGTCAAAAAAGACAGAGAGGACAGAATTAGCAGGAAAAAAATTTTTAAGTAGCTCTTAAATTCAAGGACTTAAAGAAAACCAGAATATAAGAACAAATAGAAAATCTCAGTTGAGTAATGAAAGCTATTTAAAACAAACAAACAAAAAAAACATACTACACACCTATTAGGATGGCTAAAATCCAAAACACTGACAATAAGAAATGCTGATGAGGATATGGAGCAGCAGGAACTCTCACTTGTTGCTGGCGGGAATGCAAAATAGTACAGCCACTTTGGAAGACAGTTGGGTGGCTTTTTTACAAAGCTAAACATAGGCTTTCCATATGATCGAGCTATCCTTTTCTTTGGTATTTACCCAAATGAGTTGAAAACTTATGTCTAAACCAAAACCTGTATATGAATGTTTACAGAAGCTTTATTCATAATTGCCAAAGCTTGGAAGCAACCAAGATGTCCTTCAATAGATGGACGAATAAACAAACAGCATACAATGGAATATCATTCAGCAGTAAGAATAAAATCAGCTATCAAGCCACAAAATGACATGGAGAAATGTTAAATGCACATTGCTAAGTGAAAGAAACTAGTCTGAAAAGGCTACATATTATGATTCCAACTATATTACATTCTGGAAGAGGTAAAACTATGGAGACAGTGGTTGCCAGGGGTTTGGAGGAAGATCTGAAGGAAGGGATAATAGGTGGGGCACGGGGGATTTTAGGGTGGTGAACCTATTCTGTATGATACCATAATGGTAGATGCATGCCATTATGCATTCATCAAAACCTATAGGACCTGGCAACACAAAGAATGAACCCTAATGTAAACTGTGAACTTAATAATAATGTGTCAATACTGATTTATCAATTGTAACAATGTTACACTAATGCAAGGTGTTAACAGAGGAAACTAGGTACTTGGGGGTGAGGGGTAGTATATGAGAACTCTGTATTTTCTGCATAATTTTTCTATAAACCTAAAACTGCTCTAAAAAATAAAACATTAATTTTTTTAAAAAATGTAAATTCTAAAACTGAAAAATACAGTATCTGAAATTGTTTAAATCCACTGAATGAAGTAAGTAGCAGATCAGACCCCTGCAGCAGAGATCAGTAAACTTATACATGAAGCAATACAAAGTATCTGAAATGAAGTACAAAGAGATGAAAAGGCTAAATAAAAGAACAGAGTCTCAACCACAAGACCATATAAAGTAGTGTAATACACTTGAAGTGAGAGTCCCAAAGGAGAGGAGAGAGATTGGGGTAGAGAAAATATATGAAGAACTAGCAGCTGGAAATTTTCCAAATTTGATGACAAATATTAACTCATAGATTGAAGAAGGCCAATAACCCCCAAGAATTATAAGCAAAGAAAAAAAACACTAAGACTTATGATAATCAAATTGTGATAAACCAAAGATAAAAATTTTAAAAGCAGCCATAGAAGAGATACGTAACATACAGGAGAAAAAATAATAGTTCCCACTGACTTTTCACCAGAAATAATGTAACAGAGTAGAACAATGTCTTTAAGGGGCTGAAATAAAAACATTGTCAATGAAAATTCTATATCCAGAGCAAACACCCTTAAAAATTACTGTGAAATAAAAAATTATAAAATAGAAAAAACTGAAAAAACCCATAGCTAGAAAATCTATACTATGAGAAAGGTGGAAGGAAGTTATTCAGGAAGAAGGAAAATGATACCAGATGGAAATTTATATTTACACAAAGAAATAAAGAGCACCACAAATAGAAAATGTTAAATATTTTTCCTCTCATTTCTTGATTTTTTAAAAAGATTATTTAAATCAAAATAGTAACAATGTATTTTGGGTTTATAAGGTGTAGAAGTAAAATGTGAGACTACAATAGCACAAAATAATGAGAAAACAGCATTATACTTCTGTATGGTTCTTACATTAAATGTGAGGTAGTAAAATATTAAATATATACTGTTATATAAGTTAAGGGTGTATATTGTAAAACCCAGAGTAACCACTAAAAATATAGGACACAGAGTTATAACTACTAAGCCAATCAAGGAGATATAATTACTAGAATATGTTCAATTAACCCACAAGGAAGCAAGAAAATTAAAAATATGATAAATATAAACCTAAACACATAATTTAATTAAATGTAAAAGAACTAAACACTCCAGCTAAAAGACAACACTCATTAGATTGGATTTTTTTTAAATATCAGGCACTAACTATATCATGTATAGAAGTGTTCAAACAGGTTAGAAGTCAAAAGATGAAGACACACTGATTAAAAGAAAGCTGGAATAACTATACTAATATTAGATAATATAGATTTCAAGGTAAGTATTACCAGATATAAAGAGAAACATTTAATAAGGGCAAATATGTCAATTCATGAAGAAGATATAACAATCATAATTGTCTGTAACTGAAGCCAAAATTGACAGACTGGGAGAAATGATAAATTTACAATTAGACTTGCAGACTTCAAGGCAGTTGACCCTTGAACAACACATGGGGGTTAATCCAAGGATAACTTAGAGTTGGCCCTCCATTTCCTAGGTTCCTCTGCATCCGTGGATTCAGTCAACCATTTACCATGTAGTACTGTAGTATTTATTATTATACTATTGGAAAATATCTGTGTACAAGTGGTAGTTCAAACCTGTCAACTGTACTTAGTTCTGGATAGACAAAGTACCTTAGCCCATTTGGGCTGCTAGAACAGAATACCATAAACTGGGTGACTTATAAACAACAGAAATTTCTTACAGTTCTAGAGGCTGGGAAGTTCAAGATGAAGGCACCAACAGATTTGGTGTCTGGTGAGGACCCATTTCCTGGTTCACAGTCATCTGCCTTCTTGCCATGTCTTCACATGGTGGCAGGGGCAAGGGAGTCTCTGAGGTCTCTTTTATAAGGGCACTAATCTCATTCATGAGGGCTCCATCCTCATGAGCTAATTACCTATCAAAGGCCCCACCTCCTAAGACCATCGTACTGAGATAATTTCAACATATGAATTTGGAGGGGGACACAAACATTCAGTCTATAGCAAGAAGTAAACAAAAAATCAAGAATATACAAAATGTGAACAACATTACAATCAACTCAGTCTAATTCATAGTCTATCCAAGTGCACATGGAATATTCACCAAAATAGACACTATTGTGGGCCATAAAACAAGTCTCAAACTTAAAACAATTCAAATCCTACAGAGTTTGTTTTCTGACAAAATGAAGTTGAGTTAGAAATTAATAACAAGATTCCAGGAAAATCCATAAATGTTGGAAATTAAGCATTACACTTCTAAATAACCCATAAACCAAAGGAGACATTGTAAAGGGAATTAGACAATATTTTAAACTAGAAAAATAAAAAATACAATGTACCAAAATTTGTGGGATGCAGCTAACACAGTGCTTAGAAGTAAACTTACAGGTCTAAAGATTTATATTAGAAGAGAAAAATAAACATTACCTAAGCTTCAACCTAAAAATATTTTTAAATGAGGAAATTAAACTCAAAGTATGCAGAAGAAAAAATAATAAAGAATGGAAAATGATATAAAAGGAAATAATCAAAACGTCAGGAAAAATGGCAACAAAAGTGGGTTCTTTGAGAAATTTAATAAAATTGATAAAACTCCAGCTAGACTGATGAAATGGAGTGAAACACAAATAATCAATAACAGGAATGAGAGAGACCATATCTCTACAGATTCCACATACATTAAAATTATAATGACAAAACATTATTAACTTCATTCTCATAATTTGAAATTATGGCAATTATGCCAATCCTAAACAACCACTCTATAAACCTGGAAGAGGGGAACACAATTTCAGCCTCACTGTATGAGACTAGCATAAACCTAATGTCACAACCAGATAAAAACATCCAAGAAAAGAAAACTGCAGGCCAATAGGCCTCATGAACATTTTATGAAAAATCCTTAACACAATATTAGCAAATCAAACTGCACAAAATATTACAAAATACAACACAACATGACCAATTGAGATTTATCACAGGAATGCAAGGTTGGTTAACATTCAAATACCAACTAATAAAATTTGTCACATTAATAGAATAAGGTGGGTGGGGGAGAGCTATAATAATCTCAACAGGTGCTGAAAAATCTTTTGACAATTTAGAGAAGAAAAAAAACTCTCAAACTAGAAACAGAGGAAATCTACTTAAACCTAATATTACCTATGAGAAGCTTACAACTAACATTATATTAAATGCTTTCTCACTTAGATCAGGAAAAAGGCTGGAATGTCCACTCTCACCAATTCTAGTACACTGTTGCATAGAGGTTCTAGGCAGTATAGTAAGAAAAAGAAATGAAAGGCATATAAAAGGAATTTAAAGTGAAGCTACTTTTATTTGAAGACTACGCAGCAGTGTACATAGAAAATCCTAAGTTCTCCAAAACAAAAACTTATAAAACTAAGTGAATTTATCAGTGTCACAGGATACATAGACCTAAACATAAAAGCAAAAACTATAAGATGTCTAGGGGAAAAGGAGGAACATATTTTTCTGAACTTGGGCTAGATAAAATTTTGTAGATAGGATATAGAATTCAGTAACAATTAGAAAACTGAAAAGTTGAACTTTATCAAAATGCTATTTTAAAAAAGATTTTTGCTTATCAAAAACACATTTTTAAATGATTAAGCAGGCTGTAAACTGAAAATATTCATAAAATCTGATCGAGGGTATATAGAGATATATGTTATCTATCTCTATCTCTGTATCTTCTACAATAAAAAACAACCCATGCAATAAATAATGGCAGTTTCTTAAAGTATTAAACATATATTTAGTCCACAGACAGCAATTCCATTCTAAGGTATTTACCTAAGAAAAATGAAAACACCTATCCACAAAAAGTCTTTTACAAAACTTAATCATAGCAGCTTTAGTCACAATAGCCAAAAACTGGTAGCAGCCCAGGTGTTCATCAAGAGGTGAAAGAATGAACAAATTGTGTGGTATTCATTCAGTGGAATACTCAGCAATAAAATGAACAAACCACTGATAGACAAAGCAGAAGTATTATGCTGAGAGAGAAGCCTTCACACAAACGTACACATTGCTTGATTTCCTTTCCAAGAAGTTCTAGAAAAGGCAAAACATGATAGAAATCAGGACAGTAGTTATTTCTGAGAACTCAGAATGACAAGAAGGCCACAGTGGAGCTTTCTGGGGTTATCTAAATGTCCTGATAAAACTGTGGCTTACACGGGTATATATGTTTGTAAGACCTGTGCATTTCAATGTATTTAAACCTTAATTTTACAAAATCTTAACTTTTATTTTTAGAAATGGA
The DNA here is from genome assembly GCF_002837175.3 of Physeter macrocephalus. Taxonomy (NCBI): domain Eukaryota; kingdom Metazoa; phylum Chordata; class Mammalia; order Artiodactyla; family Physeteridae; genus Physeter; species Physeter macrocephalus. The sequence goes on from NC_041230.1 coordinate 36,594,653, forward strand.
TGATTTTAAAAACATCTTGAGAACCTAGAGAAGCTAAACAATCTTGAAAAAGAGTAAGATAAGGACTTACACTCACAGATTTCAAGGCTTATTATGAAGCCATGGTAATCAAGACACTGGGTTGTTGGTAATGAAAGACACATAAATCAGTGGAACAGAGTCCAGAAAGATCCATTCTTATATAACCAACTGATTTGTGGTCAAGGAACCTAAGCAATTCAATGAGGGAAAACCGGTTTTTTTCAATAAATAGTACTGCAACAAACAGCTTGGGGTAAATCTATAAAGGGTAAAAATTAACTAACTCTTGCCTTACACCATACACAAAAGTTAATTCAACATGGATCATACATATCAGTATAAAAGCTTAGAACAATAAAACTGCCAAAAGAAACCAAATGAGAATATCTTTGCAACTTTGAAGTAAATATGGATTTCTCAGACAGGAATGAAAAAGCATTCATCATAAGGGGAAAATCTGATACACTCGATTTTCTCAAAATTTTAAAAATTTATGAAAAGACATTATTACGCTAGGCACAGATCAGGTGAAAATTCACAAATATATTCACAAAACATATATCTGACAAGCCTCTGGATCTAAAATATACAAAGAACTTCTCAAACCTCAATCATAAAAAGACAACCCAATTTTTGAAATGAGTAAAAAGTCTAGAACAGGCAGTTCACTAAAGAATACACATGAGGGACTTCCCTGGTGGTCTAGTGGTTAAGACTCCATGCTCCCAATGCAGGGGGCACGGGTTTGATCCCACATGCCACGTGGCCAAAAAACACAAAAATCTATGTTATAAAAAAACACATGAGTGTCTTTTTTTTTTTTTTTTTTTTTGCGGTACGCGGGCCTCTCACTGTTGTGGCCTCTCCCGT
>NC_041230.1:36595617-36614365 GCF_002837175.3 Physeter macrocephalus
GTTGTGGCCTCTCCCGTTGCGGAGCACAGGCTCCGGACGCGCAGGCCCAGCGGCCATGGCTCACGGGCCCAGCCGCTCCGCGGCATGTGGGAATCTTCCCAGACCGGGTCGCGAACCCGGTTCCCCTGCATCGGCAGGCGGACGCGCAACCACTGCGCCACCAGGGAAGCCCCAACACATGAGTGTCTGATAAGCACATGGAGAAAAGGCTCAACAGCATTAGTCATCAAGCAAATGCAAATTAAAACAAAGATGATATACATTTATGCACACACTATAATGGCTGACATTTAAAAACGGGCAACATCAAATTCCGATAAGGATGTGGAGCTACAGGACTCTGGTACAATAACGTCAGGAAGGCAAAATGGCCACTTCGGAAATCCGTCTAGCAGTTCCCCATAACGTTAAGCATTCGCCTGCCCTAGGACCCAGAAATTCCACTTCTACCTACAGGCGTACCTCAGAGATATTGCGGGTCCAGTTCCAGACCACCACAATAAAGCCCGTATCTCAGCAGAGCAAGTCATACAAATTTTTGGTTTCCCGGCGCAGGTAAGGCAGTGCACTCAGTGGTCCGCGGATCTGTCTCTTGCTTCAACAATGTTTGGACAGAACAGACCCAGGGACACTCCCCTCCTCCAACTTCCGACCACCCTCCAACATTTTTTCCAGTAGTCACCTTCAGAACCAACCTCTACAGCTATCTTCAGCCTCCGGGACCAGCCAACACCATTTTTTGAGCTTAGCTCCTAATTGCCCGTCAACCATGAGCTCCCAGATTCATCAGAATTATTTCACACAGGTGGAAGCTGCCATCCACTACCTGGTCTATGTGCATCTGCGGGCCTCCCGCACCTACCTCTCTCTGGGCTTCTATTTCGAACGCGACAGTGTGGCTCTGGAAGCGTGGGCCACTTTGTCCGCGAACGGGCCGAGGAGAAGCTGGAGTGCTCTGAGCGTCTCTTGAAGATGCAAACCCAGCGCAGCAGCAGTGCCCTCTTCCAGGACTGCAGAAGCCGTCCCAAGATGAGTGGGGCAAAACCCAGGACGCTATGGAAGCCGCCATGGTCCTGGAGAAGAACCTGAACCAGGCTCTTCTGGATCTGCACGCCCTGCGTTCTGCCCGCGCAGACCCTCAGCTCCGTGACTTCCGGGAGAGCCGCTTCCTGGAGGAGCAGGTGAAACTCATCAGGAAGATGGGTGCCCACATGACCGACCTCCGCAGGCTGCCTGGTCCCTACGCTGGGCCGCGCCAGGATCTCCTCCCAAAGGCTCACCCTCAAGCACGAGCAGGAGCATCCAGAGCCCAGCTGCCTTTGAGAGGCCCCTCTGGCATCCCCCTGGTGAAGGCTTCTGCCTGAAGTCTTTCTCCGCAGCTACTAGGCAGCTTTTCAACCAGCCTGGAGCCCTCTCCCAAGCGGTAGACCAAACGTAAACAATAAAGTTTTTTGCAGTAGCCAAAAAAAAGTTACGTTTATACTATACTGTAGTCTATTGAGTATGCAATACCACTATGTCTAAAAAAACAGGGTACATTCCTTAGTTTTAAAATACTTTATTGCGGGCTCCCCTGGTGGTGCAGTGGTTGAGAGTCCGCCTGCCGATGCAGGGCACACACTATAATGGCTGACATTTAAAAACGGGCAACATCAAATTCCGATAAGGATGTGGAGCTACAGGACTCTGGTACAATAACGTCAGGAAGGCAAAATGGCCACTTCGGAAATCCGTCTAGCAGTTCCCCATAACGTTAAGCATTCGCCTGCCCTAGGACCCAGAAATTCCACTTCTACCTACAGGCGTACCTCAGAGATATTGCGGGTCCAGTTCCAGACCACCACAATAAAGCCCGTATCTCAGCAGAGCAAGTCATACAAATTTTTGGTTTCCCGGCGCAGGTAAGGCAGTGCACTCAGTGGTCCGCGGATCTGTCTCTTGCTTCAACAATGTTTGGACAGAACAGACCCAGGGACACTCCCCTCCTCCAACTTCCGACCACCCTCCAACATTTTTTCCAGTAGTCACCTTCAGAACCAACCTCTACAGCTATCTTCAGCCTCCGGGACCAGCCAACACCATTTTTTGAGCTTAGCTCCTAATTGCCCGTCAACCATGAGCTCCCAGATTCATCAGAATTATTTCACACAGGTGGAAGCTGCCATCCACTACCTGGTCTATGTGCATCTGCGGGCCTCCCGCACCTACCTCTCTCTGGGCTTCTATTTCGAACGCGACAGTGTGGCTCTGGAAGCGTGGGCCACTTTGTCCGCGAACGGGCCGAGGAGAAGCTGGAGTGCTCTGAGCGTCTCTTGAAGATGCAAACCCAGCGCAGCAGCAGTGCCCTCTTCCAGGACTGCAGAAGCCGTCCCAAGATGAGTGGGGCAAAACCCAGGACGCTATGGAAGCCGCCATGGTCCTGGAGAAGAACCTGAACCAGGCTCTTCTGGATCTGCACGCCCTGCGTTCTGCCCGCGCAGACCCCCAGCTCCGTGACTTCCGGGAGAGCCGCTTCCTGGAGGAGCAGGTGAAACTCATCAGGAAGATGGGTGCCCACATGACCGACCTCCGCAGGCTGCCTGGTCCCTACGCTGGGCCGCGCCAGGATCTCCTCCCAAAGGCTCACCCTCAAGCACGAGCAGGAGCATCCAGAGCCCAGCTGCCTTTGAGAGGCCCCTCTGGCATCCCCCTGGTGAAGGCTTCTGCCTGAAGTCTTTCTCCGCAGCTACTAGGCAGCTTTTCAACCAGCCTGGAGCCCTCTCCCAAGCGGTAGACCAAACGTAAACAATAAAGTTTTTTGCAGTAGCCAAAAAAAAGTTACGTTTATACTATACTGTAGTCTATTGAGTATGCAATACCACTATGTCTAAAAAAACAGGGTACATTCCTTAGTTTTAAAATACTTTATTGCGGGCTCCCCTGGTGGTGCAGTGGTTGAGAGTCCGCCTGCCGATGCAGGGGACGCGGGTTCGTGCCCCGGTCCGGGAAGATCCCACGTGCCGCGGAGCGGCTGGGCCCGTGAGCCATGGCCGCTGAGCCTGCGCGTCCGGAGCCTGTGCTCCGCAACGGGAGGGGCCACAGCAGTCAGAGGCCCGCGGACCGCAAAAAAAAAAACCCATAAAATACTTTATTGCTAAAAAATGCTAATCATCATCTGAGCCTTCAGTGAGTCATAATCTTTTTGCAACAGTAATACCAGAGATCACTGATCACAGAGCGCAATAGCAAATGTAATAATGAAAAAGCTTAAAATGTTGCAATAATTTCGAAAATGTGACGCAGAGACATGAAGTGAGGAGACGCTGTTGGGAAAACGGCGCCTATAGACTTGCTTGCTGCAGGGCTGCCACACAGACCTTCCATTTGTAGAAAACCCAGTGCCTGCGAAGCACAATAGAGCTGAGTGCAATACAATGAAGTCTGCCTGTATTTACTCAAGAGAAATGAAAATGTGCACAGTAAGAGCTGAATAAGAATATCCATATCAGCTTTGTTCGTAATAGCCAAAAACTAGAAATGTCCCAAATGTCCTTCAACAGGTGAGAGGATAAAAAATGGAGTTATAATCATACAACAGAAGTTACCCAGCAATAAAGAGGAAGGAATTACTGATACATGCAACAACACAAATGATCCTCAAAGACATGATGCTGAAAAAAGCCGGCTCCAAAAGAATACATCCTGCACAATTTGATTTATATGGAGTTCTAGAACAGGCAAAATTAATCTGTTGAAAGAAATCAGAGCAATGTTTTCCTGAGAGCCAGGAGGAAGTGGGTGGGGGAAGGGTGGACTGGAAGGGGCAGGTAGAATGTTTTGGGGGGGATGGAAAGGTTCTGTGTCTTGACAGAGATGTGGGTTACGTGGCAACATGCATTTGCAAAAACTCATTAAACTGTAATCTTAAGATCTGTGCATTTCACTGCCTATTAATTATGTCAATTAAACAAATAAGGAGCTAACATTTTTTAAAGAAGAAGAGATGGGGGAGAAAAGCATATACAAGAGCCTGAGAAAATATCAGGGTGCAGTTAAGCAGCGATTAATAATGGGTGGGCATCAACGAAAGGTACCAAATCATGGTGAAATATTTGTTTTCTGTAAAAATTTGGTTTTTGCTAATGATTCATTTTTCAATGTTATCTATGATTGCTTTAAGTAATTTCTCCTTCGCTTTTTTAGGCATGCTTACTTTGAAAAATATGTTAATTTTCTAGTAAGTTTGCAACACTTTCTTAAACATGTACAGTTGGTCAGTCAAGTCATAAGGCCACAGTCTGTCTTTACCACCTACCAAGTAGGCACAGTCACCCACCTGAGGCCCAGGTGACCACGGATAGACAGGAGAGCCCCTGAATGCTGAGCTGGCAGCTGTAATAGGACGCAATAAACACGACCACAGCACAGATCGTTCTCTGATTCACCCTGAGTTCTTTAGCTCAACAAGTTGGGCCTTTTCTATGCTTTGGGCTCTAGTTTTCCTGAAACCATTTTCAGATGCTTTAAATATGGCAGTGTATCAAGAGGCAATGAAATAAACTTACATCAACTTAATTGGTGGATGGCAAATTGAAGCTAGCTGTAGAACATGCATTCAAAAAACAAATAACCAGAATGTTAGTTTGATTGTAGGGAGTGAACCATTTTTCTCAGTGCTGTGAGGGGTGGTCTCATCCCTCTGCCACGTCTCTTCCATGGGCCTGGAAATTATCAAAGCAGGATCACAAAACGAGCACTTGCTAAAGTGGCTCAAAGCAGAGATGAGACGGATCATTTCTGCATAGTAACTCCCAAGAAACTTACTATGGAGAGGCCCACATTCACAAGGGGAGACATTGGCTGGTCACTAAGATGCTCCGTTAGTGGGATTTGACTCTCCACCCCCTCACCACTCTCTTATTCAAAGTGAAGCCAGATGACTGAATGTCATTGGTGATTAAAAGTGGTTGGGTCCTAGAGTAACAAGCATGAGCGTTAAAGGGCTTAACCTCTTGTAGCAGCTGCAAGAGGTTGACTCCAAGAGTTCACCTTCAACCACCCACAGCTGTTGGGGAGCAAGTTAAATAGAGCGGGTGAGTCACACCTGAATCCTTCCCTCCCCCATCAAGCTGAAGCACGTAGACCCCGCACTTCCCAAAGTATGGCCATAAGCCAGGAGCATCAGCGTTACCTGGGAGCTTGTTAGAAATACAGGATCTTGGGCCACACCCCAGACCTACAGAGTCTGCCTTACTACCAAATCCCCATGTGATTCATGTGCACATTGAAATTTGAGAAATGCTGCTGGGAGTTCATCTGTTTTTATTTAACAAACACATATATAGCATTGATTATGTGCCAGGCACTGTTCTACATGTGTTAGAAATATTAACAGATTTAATCCTCACAGCAACCTTCTGATTGTCGGTACTATTGTCATCTCCATTTCAAGGAAGAGGAATATGGGGCACAGAGAAGTTAAGCGACTTGCCCAAGGTCACACAGGTAGTAAGTGGCGGAGCTGGGATTTAAACCCTAGAAGCCTAGCTTCGGTGTCCGTGCTCTTAATAATTGCATTGTGTAGTTGAAATGAGTCCAAGGAGAAATACAGGATTTTTGTTTTACGTTTTTCTGGGATCCATTTGTATCTCTACTTTTGTATTTGTATGTCTATAGTTAATTGTACTGTGATTTGATCGTGGACTTTAACACACCAGTTTCTCCACCCTAAAGTGTGCAAGATTGGGGTACACTTATTTTAGGTGCTCTCCCCAAAAGAATACATTTCTCCTATATTCTGTGAAATGGCACTGCTTGCCTAGTTTTCCCATTGAGGGTTAGAGAACTTGGACACATATTCAGCTAAGCTTACTAGTCTTAAATATCCATCTTTACAAATCTGGAGGGATTCCTTTACTAATAACATAATGACAGGAAATGACTGAATCCACAATATGGAAAGCATTAAAAGAGTTTAGTATCTGATTTATGTTAACAAATATGCATCAGACAAACTACAACTAATAGCCCACATCACTGCTGTACATTTCTAGTACCAATTCCCCCCACCAAAGAATTAGTGGAACTCTCAGGTACATGTAGCTCAGGGAAATTAATCTGAAACAATATCCAACTTGTCCATGTCTCACATACAAAGGAATAGACTATAGACCAATTACTTCCTGTAAGAAGATCTGTCTGTTAATCTCAATAGAGGAAATTGCTAAACTTTTTAGTGTGGGATCTGCAAAATGCACACAATATCTTCCTGGACTGAATTGTGATCCTCTGCAGTGGTGGATCTTAAGTGCAGATCTTAAGGTTTTGGCACCTTGAACACAACTCTTAGGCTGTGTGCTACATGAAAACTCTCCCTTGTTATATGGGAAAGCTATTCATGCGAGACTTCCTTCCTGCGTTACTTTGTGAAGATGTCCCCCGGGTATTACCACCGTTAGCACTCCAGTTTCCCTTATGTTTGGGCAAAAGGCTCAAAGAGTATTTTTGATTGACTAGATTATTCCCTGAAGAACCTACTTGTTCTTGCCTGAGAACAAAGTTATGACCACAACCAATGGCCTCACTCCAAGTACACTTTCATCCTCGTCATCATTTATATTGATGGCCCCTAAAAGTCTCCGAAAGACACTTTCTGACAGGCCACCTGGTGTAAGGCAGTAATTTAAAACTTTGCCTGCATATTAGAATGGCCTGGAGCACTTTTCAAAAATACTAATGTCTAGACCCCACCCTGAGTTTCTGATTTAACTGGTGAGGGTGAAGCCTGAACTTTGAATTCCCACAACCACGGCCACTGTAAGGATTAAATGGGATACCGAAAATGAGACACCAAACGCAGTGATTGGCACAGCTATTTACTTGAAAATGCCAATTGTCCTCTGCCACGCGTGCCCTCCCATTTTCTGCCGAGACAAAGGGAATCCCTAAAATATGATCCTACTTCAGGGGTAGCCGAGCACATTGGAACAACTCATTATGGGAGAAAATGAGTGGGGGGTGGTGGGGGGGAAGTAGCCAGCCACTGACAGGGGACCGAGACACAGAAAGATTTTTTTTTTAATAAATGTATTTATTTATTTATTTTTGGCTGCATTGGGTCCTTGCTGCTGCGCGTGGGCTTTCCCTAGTTGCGGTGAGCGGAGGCTACTCTTCATTGCGGTGCGCGGGCTTCTCATTGAGGTGGCTTCTCTTGTTGCGGAGCACGGGCTCTAGGCGCGTAAGCTTCAGTAGTTGTGGCTCGCGGGCTCAGTAGTTGTGGCGCACGGGCTTAGTCGCTCCGTGGCATGTGGGATCTTCCTGGACCCGTGTCCCCTGCATTGGCAGGTGGATTCTTAACCACTGAGCCACCAGGGAAGCCCCAAAGATTTTGTTTAATGCAGGGCAAGAGATCAGGAGAATGAAGAAAGAAAAAGTCAGATTTAGTAAAATCTGATCACCTGGAAATTTGTGAAGGGGTCATTGCCAACACTTGTGCGGCTGCATGGAGTACGTTTTACTCAGAAAAATTTAGGGGTGGAGGAGGCTCCATTTAGCTTATAATCTATATTTAAATAGAAAGTTTAAAGCTGAAGTTGGGGGCGAGAAAGAGGAGCTAATGGAAGTTAGGGAATCTTCTTGGGAGGAAACAGCTCCTCTCAAGTCTTAGACAATGTCCTGTCCTCTCTATACATCCCTCAGGGAAGAAAAATAGAGAGAGAAACAACTAACACATGACAAGCAACTTCATCACTTTAAATACCTTCAACAATAAAAACTGTTAGGGAAATATTCATGCATTTGTTCAACATACATTTATTGAGCACCTACTATGTGTCAATCTCTGTGCTAAGAATAGTCTGATTTCATAAATGATGAATTAAAACTAAGTAACTTGTCTAAGAAGAGGAAATCACAAAACTGGGGCTCAATTTGAGGTCTGCCCCCAAATAACATGTAGAGATAATTAGGTCCCCAGCCTTCGCTGGGAAATTTAGATGTGATATCCCTGGTTTGCAGCTCTTATGTCTGATACTCCCTTCCTCTCCACCAACCCCTGCAAGTTTCCTGCTGTCTTACTTCGTATTTTACTTCAAGGATCAGCTAGTACATCCGCTTTTTCTACAGGCCTTTCCTGACTCCACACGAGTTGACTCTCCATTTGTAGACCTCTGGCAGCTTGTGAGTGCCTGTGTCATGGCAAAATTATTCCGCATTATGATTAATCACTTATCTGTCTTCTCCACTGGACCATGAGATCCTCAAAGACAGGGGTTACTCATGACCCCTATTTCTTTTCATAGGGCCTGATGAAGAACAGGAAAGGTAGGGAGGGTGGAAGGAAGGAAGGAATTCAGTGAAGTCTTTCTAGAAGAGATGAGCAACTGAGCTGGATATAGATTCGAATCAACGTGGGAGGGACTGAATGTTGGCTTCCACTTGCTGGAGGACAGGTTCAAGGAAAATCACAAGGAAAGGAATGTGGTGCTGTGTGGAAAGCACATCGGGACGACTACCCTCCACGGACGCAGGGTTTCAGGCCGAGCAGCGAAGCTAAGACTGTGAGGTCCGAGGATGTCTTGCAGGACTGACAAACACTCAGCCATCGGCCATGGGACGGGTAGGAACTGAGCACCCACTATGAGCCAGGGGTTCTGCCCTGCAGAGCGAGAGAGACCAGCACAGCCTCTGCTGTCACGGAGCTCAGGGTCCCACAGGCTAAACCTGTGCTGAGAGAAGAAAAAGGAATCAATCAAGGTCCTCACCCAGGCAGTGATGTAATTTAAGTGGATTCTGAGGGCCATTTATCTTGTTCAGAGTGAAGCATGATCTGAGAGGAGGAAGGGGAGGGGGAGAGAGAGAAGAGGGAGAGAGGATGGGAAGAAGATGATGAGAAGCTCCAAATTAGACTCTTAACTCTGTGGGGGCAAAGTTGGATTCTGTATGGCCCGGTCTCATGTGTTTTGTGTATTCCAGCACCCGGGACAGTACCTGGCCATGACAGGTGCTCAAGAAATATTCGTGGAGTGAATGGGATGGGATGGGGTGGAATTTTACTGAATTGAGGCAAATTAAGGGAGAGCAGGAGAGGAGCCCCTAAGTGGGTGTCATGGTCCCTGGTGTCCAGTCCTTCCTGGCTCTGCCACTGACTAGCCAAGTGATCAGGCACTTTGAGAGCGTCCCTGTTGTTTGCTGCCTCATCTGTTGGAGGTACGGGGGATATCCATTTGTACCCTAGGTTTCATAGAATTTGACTATTTCATATGGTCAAATTAAAGCCTGCAGAGCCAGCTAATTTGGGACAATGCTAAGTTAAATAAATATAAACAAGTCTCTTGACCATGGGACATCTCAGAGCCTTGAACATGCCTGGGTGAATTGGGAAGCCCCGAGAGGAAGATAACATATGCTGTGGTTCCCAATTCGTTTGACTACAGAACCCCAACCTTCATTTTTTGTTTTTCATTTTCAGTCTTACAGAACCTCTCCAGCCCTAATGGCGTCGTCCAATGATGTCACCTAATGATGTCATCCAACTTCACCAAGACAGGGATGGCCATGTGGATTTGGGGAATAGTGAACAGCCAGATTTAGCTGATGCAGTGAGTCTAGGTAGGAGGAGAGGAATCTCTTGTCTGTGGGATGGGGAAAGGGTGGCTGCAGGAGACCCGAAGGTCCAGTGAAGAAGTCCTTGATTTCCATGCGGGCTGAGACTTGGAATCTCACTCAAGAAAAGCAAGCCATCCTCTGTGTGAGGCATTGATATTCTGGCGTGGTTTTTAATTTCCCATCCCTGGGATTAGCTATGTCAGCGAGGGATCCTTTGGCCGCCTTCTCTCAATACATCCCGGAGCTTTGATTTTGTTACCAATTTCCCTACATTGTACGCTTTCTTTGAGAATCGTAACCGTGCGAATATTTGACAATTGAATGGTACGAACATCTTGAAATATACAGTTTTCCCCAGAGTTGCATTTCATACTATAATCCGAGGTGATCTCGGTTGCCGGAAACACTCACGCCGTTAATGGATTTGGAGGGAAGATGCTAGTAATGAGATTTTCAAATGCGAATTGTTTTGCTTTCAAACACAGGGTGAAATCCAATGAAATATTACCTTCGACACGCTGGTGCAGTAAGTGCAGCTGATCAAATGAAAGTTCGGTGTGCGCTGCGTGTGGGCCTTTTCTGTTCCAAACGAGAGCTCGAAGGCGATCAGTCTTATTTCTTCCCGGTAAGATGGATCCTTGATCCCCAAAATTGTCTTCTGCGTTTGAGGGCACACACTTGGCCTCTTCACATCTACAATCTCGAGAGGTTTATTTATCTCACTCACTCATTCAATAAAAATTGACGGGGAACCTACTATGTGCCAGGCAGCTTCGTACACTGAGTGGTACAGCAGTGAACAGTATTTTACAATATTTACAGATGTCTCTGTCATCACAGGGCCTACAACCTGGTGAGACACATACACACAATAGACAAGGAAACACAAACATTTAAATGGCAGGTGGCAGTAACAGCCTTGGAGAAAAATAAGCAAGGTGAGGGTTAGAGGATGATGGGACGGCTCCTGTGTTAGCTAGGGTGCCGGGGGCTGCCCTTCCGCGGAGGTGACTACGGAGCAGAGACCCTGGAGAGAAGAGGAAACTGGAGGCCCGTGGATGCTCCAGACTCCAGAACTCTGGAGCAATAGCGCGGAGCTTCGGGTGCAGCTTTGCCTGATTCCGGGTTGGACGCTCCTTCCACAGTATCATCCAGCCTCACTGGGAACCAGACAGAGAATCATCAGGGCAAAGCAAGAAGTTGGAGATGATGCCAGGATCTGAAGGAGGTGATGCCATGATACAAAGAAAGGAAATTCAGGCAGGGCTGGCAGGCAGGGCACAAGGAAGATGGGCAGTTGTGCTGGACCCCATCCATCTGGCCTGCCTCTCCCTGACACCCCACACTCAGCAGGGCAAAGATGGGCTCCTCGTCCTTGCCCCAGAGCCAGCCCCTCTCCCTGACTTCTCCAGCTCCATGAAAGGTACCCAACATCTGCCTGGTCATCCAAGTGTGGCTGGCTCATCAAGCTCCCCACCACACCCCGGCCACCCCCGTTCCCTCCATGCTCCTCTCGTCACACCCTCCAGGCCTCCACAAATGACATCTGGGACACCTCGCCCAGCCCTCAACCCTGGAAGTTTAGAGGCTATGTCAAAACACTTATTGAACCATTCCGAGAGCACAGTCTTCTTGAATTTATAGTACAATCTCCTTTAAAGGGGCCAGCAGAAGAGAACCCAGAAAGGTGCCATTTCCAAATGGGGCCACATGAGAAATGATAGCGATTGCTCCAGAAATACTTCTCCACCCCGCTGCTGTGCCGCCAGCTCACCCGGGATTCTCTGAAGCAATGGGATGCAGAGATCTGGGAGATGGAGGCGTCCTTTCAACAGAAAGGAAAGCTGGCCGAGGGATCCTTTCATTGTGGTTTCTGCGAGACTCTGCCTTTCATCTAGGTGAGTGGTGAGTCCGAAGGAAGAGAAGTGGCTCTATTGAAGTGACGCCTCTGAAATGGATGCTGGGTATTAAGGGAACAAATGCCTCTTGGAAAGGAGGTGAAAGCTCAGCCAGAGAGAGTACTTTGCATTTGGGTGGGCGAGGGCAGAACACGCTGGAGCCCACAGAAGGGGAGGTCTGGAGAGGAAAGGGCTTGGTGCAACTGGCCCTGCGGGTGCTGCTCCAGAGCCCCTCGGCCCACCCTAGGGGTCACTGCCAACATTCCTACACACGGCAACATCTCCCTGCATCTCTCTGCCTGGGGGTTTTTGCTGGCTGCGGGAGCATGCTTGGCCCACGTAAAAAATAAGCCAGAGCGCAGGGGAGTTACAAATGAGACCCTCAACCAATGAGGGGGTAAGAGCTGGTGGATAAGTGCCTCAGTTCCCTTGCCCCTTGGTGAGACAATCCTAGGTGTGTTCCACACACTCTCCAGAGGGTCCCCAGTGAGAATGAACCCAATTATTAGCTTTGCTTTCTTCCCTGTCTGGCCTCCCCACTCACTCACAGTGCATTTTGGGATCACATCACAGATAAACCTCATGTACCCATCTCTGTCTTAGGATCTGCTTTGAGGAAGAACCAAGCTAAGACAATGGGGAAACCAGCCCAGTAGTAAGAAAGCCCCCAGCAGCCTGAGGTGTCCAAATGGGCTTCCTTCTGGTTCTGGCAGGTATCAGTATCAAAGGACAGCCAATTCCAGGGCTGTGGGGAGAAAGGTAATGAGCCTCTATGAGAAGGAATTAAATAGCCTCCAGAGAAGGTGCCTTGCCAATGTAATCCTGTGAATAAAGTTTGGGTGCCCCAAAGCTTCCCAAGAGACATATGCACTCAAGAACCCTGTATTAGTAAGCTAGGGCCATCTCTGGAGGCTAGAAATCTGAAAGCAAAGTATTGGTAGAGTCGAATTCTTCTGAGACCTCTCTCTTTCGCTTGAAGATGGCCATCTTCTCCCCGTGTCTTCATATGGTCTTTCCTCTGTGTGTGTCTGTGGCCTAATCTCTTCTTCTGATAAAGACACCAGTCCTATTGGATTAGGGCCCACCCATATGTTTTACCTTAATCCCCTCTTTAAAGGCCTTATCTATTGGGCTGGCCAAAAGATTCTTTTGGTTTTTTCCATAGGATGCCTCTAGTGGCACTTAATTGTCTTTAACTTCATTCAAAACAATTTTGTTAGATTGTATGTGACAGCTGTCATATCAGCATGCATTTTTTAAAAGACGTATCAAGATTGTTGAAATTTGTGTAGCCATTTTCTTAAAATTTTTTTTAAATTTTATTTATTTATTTTTGGCTGCATTGGGTCTTTGTTGCTGCACGAGGGCTTTCTCTAGTTGCGGCGCATGGGCTTCTCATTGCGGTGGCTTCTCTTGTTGCAGAGCACTGGCTCTAGGCACACGGGCTTCAGTAGTTGTGGCACACGGGCTCAGTAGTTGTGGCTCACAGGCTCTAGAGCTCAGGCTCAGTAGTTGTGGCACATGGGCTTAGTTGCTCCACAGCATGTGGGATCTTCCTGGACCAGGGCTTGAAACCGTGTCTCCCGCGTTGGCAGGCGGATTCTTGATCACTGCGTCACCAGAGAAGTCCCCTGTGTAGCCATTTTAACATTGAAGATGGAAGAAAAAAAGCAACTTTTTCGGCATATTATGCTTTATCATTTCAAGAAAGGTAAAAACACAACCAAAACACACAAAAAAGATTTGTGCCGTGTATGGAGAAGGTGCTGTGACTGATCGAATGTGTCAAAAGTGGTTTGTGAAGTTTCGTGCTGGAGATTTCTCGCTGGGCGACGCTCCACAGTCAGGTAGACCAGTTGAAGTTGATAGCGATCAAATCGAGACATTCATTGAGAACAATCAACGTTATACCACGCGGAAGATAGCCAACATACTCAAAATATCCAAATCAAGAGCTGAAAATCATTTGCTCCAGCTTGGTTATGTTAATCGCTTCGATGTTTGGGTTCCACGTAAGTTAAGCGAAGAAAACCTTCTTGACCATATTTCCACATGGGATTCTCTACTTAAACGTAACAAAAATGTTCTATTTTTAAAACAAATTGTGACGGGCAATGAAAGTGGATGCTGTACGGTAATGTGGAATGGAAGAGGTCGCCGGGCAAGTGAAATGATCCACCACCATCCACACCAAAGGCCGATCTTCATCCAAAAATGGTGATGTTGTGTATATTGTGGGATTGGAAGGGAGTCCTCTATTATGAGCTCCTTCCAGAAAACCAAACGATTAATTCCAGCAAGTACTGCTCCCAGTTAGACCAACTGAAAACAGCACTCGACGAAAAGCGTCCAGAATTAGTCAACAGAGAATGCATAATCTTCCGTCAGGATACTGCAAGACTGACTGTTTCTTTGATGACCAGGCAAAAACTGTTGCAGCTTGGCTGGGAAGCTCTGATTCATCTGTCGTATTCACCAGACATTGCACCTTTGGATTTCCATTTATTTTAGTCTTTATAAAATTCTCTTAATGGAAAAAAATTTCAATTCCCTGGAAGACTGTAAAAGGCACCTAGAACAGTTCTTTGCTCAAAAAGATTAAAAGTTTTGGAAAGATGGAATTGTGAAGTTGCCTGAAAAATGGCACAAGGTAGTGGAACAAAAGGGTGAATACGTTGTTCAATAAAGGTCTTGGTGAAAATGAAAAATGTGTCTTTTATTTTTACTTAAAAACCGAAGGCACTTTTTGGCCTTCTGACGTACTAGGGTTACGACTTCAACTCGTGGACTGTGTATGAGAGGCGACACAATTCAGCTCATAACAGACCCAAGAGATGCCCACTTCCCAGCTGAACAAAGAAGGACTCTGAATCCACCATCTGTGAGGTTCCTGGATGCGACAGCTCTTGGTTAGAGCGCAAAGCGACAAAGCATAATGAGGCCTGAAATGAGCCCGTCAGAAATGAGGAGGGGGCAGGAAGGGAGGCTGTGAAGTCTAAGCCACGGCAACTATTTGACCCACCAGTGGGTTGGGTCCTATTTCTAGGGAAATGAGCTCATTATGGTTAAATCTTTTTCCAGCTCCTGGTTGATTCGTGAAGTGGTTTTGAATGTTGATAATCACTTCAGGAATCACTGACAAACAGGAGAGCCAAATACCTGGCACTTGGATTGCTATCTCTCCTGATGAGCGTTCCTGTCATGACGTGGGGTGTCCCCCCTCCCAGCAACCAGGTGTGCAGATGAGAAGAGTCTTCGTTCATGTGCCGAAGTCTCCTGCTTCAGTCATTCCGCCCCAGCCATTTTGTCAGGCACTGACTCACCCCAAATATTTAATGATCATTAATGAGTTAATCCTGCAAGGTTCATTTTGAAACCCTCATGACATTAGGCATGAAGCGATCAGGAATCAAGTCCTGCAACACCGTTTCCGGGGGAAGTAAAATGGTGTCTCTCAGAGCGTGTCACGGTGTCCAAAGGAGAATCTGCTTCAGCCCAGACTGCAAACGAGACATGGCCACTGCCTCAGGCAAAGTGAGAATACCTATCTCTCAGGCAGACCACAGTCCTCAAAGAAACAGAAACTGAGGGATCAGACTGGAGAGAGATACAAAAGAGCCACCATGTTGCATATGGCTATTAGAGAGGATACTGGAGAGACACAAGAGATGCAGCCTCCAAACCTAAAATCTTCTTGAACGCTTGAGACATAAAGACCAGCAGCTCAGAAGCAGAGGCAGACAGATGTTCCCTCCAGATACCTGCCCGGTTCACCCCCTCACTCCATTCTCCTCACCTCACCTGGCTGGCCACCCCTCAGAAGAGCTTCTGCAGGCACCTCTGCTGCCCTTTCCTGGTAGACTGTCCTCCACAGCACTTATCACCCCCCACCACCTTGCAGGTCCGTCTATTGGCTTATCTTCTGTCTCCCCCACCAGTAAGTAAACTCCACAAGGCAGGGATCCCGGTCTGTTCTGTTCTCTGCTGCAGTCCCACAACCTAAAAGAGTGCTCGGAATAAAGAGTAGGTGCTTAATAAATATTTGCGGGAAAAGTGATTGTGACAAGAACTGTGTTGAGCGTAAAGAAGAGAATCTGTAGAACTTGTAAGAAGAGGAAGGTTGTCTGAGTGATCGCTTCTCTCTCTACCCCGGCTGCATATTTATGGTCTTTTGAATCCTTGGTGAGGAGGAAGGGGTTCTTTGTACCCAAGTTGGTATCCAGTTTTCATGTCCATATGGACTCAGGCCCCCTCAACATATCACGTCAAAGCCTTCGCTAAGTCTGAGGAGCAGATCTCCCTCAGATGCTGTGACAGAACCATGTTTGGGTAGATCCCAAATGACTTCTGGAGTCCAGACCCTCCTGGGTCTCTCTTCTTTACAAGGCTTATTTAAATGTGTTTGGCTGTGCTGTGGGAGAATCTCTACATGCCATTCAAAATCCAATAATGGTTTTGCTGAAAAAGCCCATCCAGACTATCTACTTCCTCTTCACTAGGAAAGGAACTCCAAAGGCTCAGAGAGGGAAAGTAGTTAACCCATGTTCACACAGATGGCAGTAGAATCAGGACAGAAACCAAAGCCTTCTAATCCCCATGGTAGAGTGTAAGCTTCCACCCTAAGCTCTCTGCCTACCTTCCAGAGTTGAAGAATTTAAGTGTGAGGAAGGAAATAACTGAGCATCCCAACTCAGCTTGTATGTGGACTAGAAGAAACCAGGTGGGTTAGACCACAGATTTCTGGGGCCTCTGGTTTGCCTTAAAGCACCATATATTTGACATAGAAGGTGCCCTGGAGGACATCTCACCCAAGTGCCTTATTGTAAGGCGGGTAAATAGGAGTTGAGAAAGTCACACAGGAAGGGAGTTAAAAGAGTTAGGGCCAGAACTCCAGGCCCTGCCCTCAGTTTAGGCCATTTTTAATCTCATCTTACCAACTTGATCAGCAACTACAGATGTGGGAAGAAAAAACCTTAAGTGTCATTTTGCCCAAATGCCCATTTTCCAGATGAGGAGACTGAGGTTGAAAGGACCAGGTGAGCGTCAAAGTCTGGAGCCTAGGTCTAGACTTCTTTTCCCCACTGCCATCCTCACTGGGGGAATAAGCAGGGCCTCCAGACCATACTTTCAGGGCTGCTGAGGACACTACCTAATGTCCATGGGCCTTGGAGTCTGGAAGATGTGGATTCCAGTCCCAGCCCTGCTCCATGCCAGCTGGGTGACCTCAAGTGAGTCACTTCACCACCTGGGCCCACAGTTTCCTCGAGTTGTTAAGTGTCTTAGAAATGTCAAAGTATGACCAGCTCTGTGAATTGCCAAGCACAGAATAGTCACTCTGTGTCCGTGTCCTTTTTCCTATGCCTTTTGCTCTCCACCTTTCATCCCATTGGGTAGTGAGATCTTCATTCCTTTAAAGTAACTATTTCTGTTCGTGTCAAAATGGGAACAAAGAAGTGTCTGTAAGTCAGGGGGCGTTTGAACCAGGCCTTGAAGGATGAGTGGGAATTTTCTACGTAGACAAGCGGGGGAGAGAATTCCAGGATGATAGAATCACTTGTACAAAATCATACAGATCCGAGAAAAGGAAACCCTCACAGGAGGCTGAAGGGGAGGAAACCTGGGGTGGGGTGACTTGGCTGAGATGAGAAAAAGAAAGGTCCCTGTGGAATAGCTGTGGGAGGCCTGGAATGCCACATCCAAGAGACTTCGTGGAATTGATGGGGAAGGATGTAACGTGTTTCAGTGGAGAAATGATGACTTTCTTTGAAAGGTCACTCACTCGGGGCAGCAGCTAGAAAGATGAAGGGTTGGAAAGAGAGAAGAAGGTGAAGCAACCACTGAAGAGAGTTTTGGCAAAAGCCCAGCTGGTATACAAAGAGTCCAGGGCTTAGAAGGCCAGGGTGGAGGGTGAATGGCTGAGGCAGATGGATGGGGCCTCCCGCAGGCTGCCTGTCCCCTCTGCACACCCCCTCAGTGTGACCTCAGAGGTGATGTCTCAAGCAGAGGGCTGTGCCCCACTCCCCAAGCCAGCAGGAGATGCCCCACAAGTGCCCTCCTTCCCTCATCACCCTCTCCCCTCGCACTTCCTGGTACCCGGCAGCCAGTCTTCCCTAGCTTTATTTTTTTTCTTTTCCTGTAACATATCTATCATCTCTTCTTTGTTATTTCAAAGTACCATCCAACAGAGCTCAGACTGGCATCCCTCATCCTCCCACCAGCCTCCGGAAGCCACGGCACAAGCACTCTTTACACACAGCCTCCTCATCGACGGAGCCCTTATCTCCATCTGGTTTTCAGCTTAAAATAAGTTTCTAAAAACCCTGCTACAAACAGCCCCCCTCTTTGCAATAATATCCAGGTTGTATTTTCAGCCACTGTCTCTTTAGACCAGGGACTGCATTTGATTAAATCACGTGGTTCGTGTATTGCCGACCCCCTCCCAAGCCTGCATCAGCCTTTGATGGGAGCCATCTTATCTGTAATCAGTTTACTGGGCTATGGACCCAAATTTCCTCTGCAAATCATCAGGCTGGGAGGCTTCGCCCACCCCTCCTCCTAGGAATGCAGCTAGGCTTTGATAAACCTGAGATTCCATTTCCTAGAACTTCAGAGTCCAACAGAGCCTTGGTTCCAATCCAACACTCACCATCCCAAGGCAAAGCTAATTTTAAGTTTTATTTCAACACACTGTAAGGTGACCACGGTGTTCAGCAAGACGGAAGAGATGTTCAGCAAGACGGAAAAACAAACAATGATTGTAAACCTACAATGTTCCAGCTGTTTAAGATAAGCATAGACTGACTTCCTGTGGCTCACATCTGGGTGGGGGCCGGGAAAAAGATTGAACAATAAATTGTTTACCATTTGATGTGATTAGTACAATATTATGAGTATGGGAAAGGTATTCAGCTGACTTGGTGATACCTCCTCTGTGTCTTTTGTTAAAAAACACAAAGGTGGGTGTTTTTTTTTTAATTTTAAAAAATACAGTAAAAACCCAATGCTAGTGAAGTTATGGCAAGATTTATAGGAGAGCAATGAGAAAATACACTCAAAGAATCAGAATAGCTAGCATAACATCCCCCCCACCCCACCCCATCCCCATAATCTCACTCCTAGGAGTTTATCCTAAGTTACAAGTCAAAAAAAAAAAAAAAAAAGAGGGTTTTCCTGGTGGCACAGTGGTTGAGAGTCCGCCTGCCAATGCAGGGGGCGTGGGTTCGTGCCCCGGTCCGGGAGGATCCCACATGCCGCGGAGCCTGCGC
>NC_041230.1:36620018-36620308 GCF_002837175.3 Physeter macrocephalus
TTATGATTTCTTTCCTTCTACTGACTTTGGGTTTTCTTTGTTCTCCTTTCTCTAGTTGTTTTAAGCGTAGGGTTAGATTGTTTATTTGAGATTTTTCTTGTTTCTTGAGGTAAGATTGAATTGCTATGAACTTCCCTCTTCGAACTGCTTTTGCTGTGTCCCATAGGTTTGAGGTCATCATGTTTTCGTTGTCATTTGTTTCTACATATTTTTTTATTTCTTCTTTGATTTCTTCAGTGATCTCTTGGTTATTTAGTAGCACACTGTTTAGCCTCCATGTATTTGTGTGT
>NC_041230.1:36620487-36624203 GCF_002837175.3 Physeter macrocephalus
CTATCCTGGAGAATGTTCCATGTGCACTTGAGAAGAAAGTGTATTCTGCCACTTTTGGGTGGAATGTTCTATAAATATCAATTAGATCTATCTAGTCTATTGTGTCATTTAAAGCTTGTGTTCCCTTACTTATTTTCTCTTTGGATGATCTGTCCATTGCTGTGAGTGGGGTGTTAAAATCCCCTAGTATTATTGTGCTACTGTCAATTTCTCCTTTCATGTTTGTTAGCATTTGCATTATGTATTGAGGTGCTCCTATATTGAGTGCATAAACATTTATAATTGTTATATCTTCTTCTTGGATTGATCCTTTGATCATTATGTAGTGTCCTTCCTTATCTCTTGTAACAGTCTTTATTTTAAAGTCTATTTTAGCTGATACGAGTATTGCTACTCCAGCTTTCTTTTGATTTCCATTTGCATGGAATATCTTTTCCCATCCCTTCACTTTCAGTCTGTATGTGTCCCTAGGTCTGAAGTAGGTCTCTTGTAGACAGCATATATATGGGTCTTGTATTTGTATCCATTCAGCCAGTCTGTGTCTTTTGGTTGGGGCATTTAATCCCTTTACATTCAAGGTTATTATCAATATGTATGTTCCTATTACCATTTTCTTAATTGTTTTGGGTTTGTTTTTGTGGGTCTTTTTCTTCTCTTGTGTTTCCTGCTCAGAGACGTTTCTTTAGCATTTGTTGTAAAGCTGGTTTGGTGGTGCTGAATTCTCTTAGCTTTTCCTTGTCTGAAAAGCTTTTGACTTCTCTATTGAATCTGAATGAGATCCTTGCTGGTTAGAGTAATCGTGCTTGTAGGTTTTTCTCTTTCATCACTTTAAGTATATCCTGCCACTCCCTTCTGGCCTGCAGAGTTTCCACTGAAAAATCAGCTGATAACCTTATGAGGATTCCTTTGTATTTTTTGTTTTTCCCTTGCTGCTTTTAATGTTTTTTCTTTGAATTTAATTTTTGTTACTTTGATTAATATGTGTCTTGGTGTGTATTTCCTAGGGTTTATCCTGTATGAGACTCTCTGTGCTTCCTGGACTTGGGTGACTATTTCCTTTCCCATGTTAGGGAAGTTTTCCCCTATAATATCTTCAAATATTTTCTCAGACTCTTTCTTTTTCTCTTCTTCTTCTGGGACTCCTATAATTCGAATGTTGATGCATATAGTGTTGTCCCAGAGGGTTCGTGCCCCGGTCCGGGAGGATCCCACATGCCGCGGAGCCTGCGCGTCTGCAGCCTGTGCTCCATAAAGGGAGAGGCCACAACAGTGAGAGGGCCGCATAATGCAAAAAAAAAAAAAAAAAAAGATACTTAAGAAGATACTTAAGGATGTTCAATACATTGTTTTCTAATAGAAATGGTAATTGAGATACATCAGCTCAAGGATATAGTCTGTAGTTATTTAAATTAATTATGGAGACTAGTCATTAGGACTCTATTTGGGATCTAATTTCAAGCAAAAGAAAGAACACACAAAGTTACCTTCAATAACTGCCTGTGGGGACTTCCCTGGTGGTTCAGTGGTTAAGACTCCACACTTCCAATGCAGTGGG
Source organism: Physeter macrocephalus (assembly GCF_002837175.3). Lineage (NCBI taxonomy): Eukaryota > Metazoa > Chordata > Mammalia > Artiodactyla > Physeteridae > Physeter > Physeter macrocephalus. Next base: position 36,622,043 of record NC_041230.1, read on the forward strand.
CACGGGTTCGATCCCTGGTTGGGGCACTAAGATTCCACATGCCGCGGGGTGTGGCCAAAAAGTGTGAAAAAAAAAAAAAAAAAACCTGCCTGTGGATTCTGCACTCAATGTCCTCCCCTTCTACTGGGTTTCGCTTTGAACACCGGTAGTCTGAAGGGTCCTTCTCTCCATGCTCCCATTCAACTCTCAGAACAACCCTGTGACATTGCTATTGCGCTCCCCATCTTATAGATAAGGTAATGAGGCTCAGAGAGGCTTAAGTGACAGGCACACAACATCTAAATCAAGGAGATCTAACCTAGGTCTCCTAACTCCACATCCAGGGCTCTTTCCTGACTTCCATCATCTAGCCAGGTCTGAGGACCAGGAAGAACCACTAATGCTATGGGTGGGCAGTGAGATATTGGGACCATCTGTCTACTGCTGGAAAAGGCCATGAAGAAGGCCACAACTCCTCACAAGAACACCTGGATGTGTCTCTGTCCCAAGACATCTGAGCCGGCCATTGGGGATGGAGAGGGTGCCTTTTCCAGCCAAACCGCAGCTGCTAAAGATGAGCTTGCTGATAGGAAAAGCATGTAACCAACATGCATCAATTTATGCAACTATATATCAGGGCTAGGCAATGGGAGGCAGGGACAGAGGAACAGGAAAAACCATCTTTGCTGCCCCGTTGCTGAGTAACCACCAAAAGCAGGCATTTAAGAGTGTGTTCATCCATTCATCCGTTGATGGACACTTAGATTGTTTCTACATCTTGGCTATTGTGAATAATGCTGTAATGAATACTTAGGAGCACAGATATATCTTTGAGATCCTGATTTCCATTCTTCGGGACAAATACCCAGAAGTGGACTTGCTAGATCATATGTAGTTCTATTTTTAATTTTTTGAAGAACCTCCATACTATTTTTCATAGCAGCTGCACCATTTTACATTCCCAACCACAAGGGTTCCAATTTCTAAATGCATACAAAGGAATATTATTCAGCCTTGAAAAATAAGGAAACCTGCCATGTGAGACAAAATGAACACAACTTGAGGTTGTGCTAAGTGAAATAAGCCAGCCACAGAAAGACAAATACTGTATAATTCCACTTATACGAGGCATCTAAAATAGTCAAACTCAGAGAAGCAGAGAGCAGAATGGTGGTTTCCAGAGGCTGGGGGAGAGGGAAATGGGGAATTGCCATTCAACAAGTATAAGGCTTCAGTTAAGCAAGACAAATAACTTCTAGAGCTCTGCCATAGGACATCATGCCCATAGTTAACAATACCATATTGTACACCTAAAACTTTAAGAGAGTAGATCTCATGTTGTCTTCTTATCATACACAGAGTACGTACATCCGAGTTAGGTAGACACCTAGACACCTGAGCTTACCTCTGTTTTCCCCTTCACTTGCTGTGGTGACCTTGGGCAAGTCCATCAATCACTCTGTGTCTCTGTCTCCTCATCTGTAAAATAAGGAGAATAATAGTACTTACCTCATAGAATTATCAGGAAGTTCAATATTTTTCTGATATTAGTAAGCTTAGAACAGTTCCTAGAATATACTAGGACTGACATCATCTTAAGTGCTGTATATCCAATTCTCAACTTATCCTCAAGACTCCCTGTAAGGAAGAAACTGTGATTTCCAGTTTACAGGTGAGGAGACAGAGGCTGTGGGAGCTTAAGGTTATTTGCAGCAGCACATACATGAGGGACCAGTGAATGGCATTGACGGTAGGCCCTCCCAAAGTATGGAGAAGGAAGGGATACTGCTGGTTATGTATCCCTGGAAGGCTTCCTGAAGGAGATGGCATGGCATCTGAGCTTTAAAGAACATGGAAGATATGAACCAACGTTTTGAGTTGCTGATGGTGGGGACAAAGCAGTGTTGAGAGGATGGATGGAAGTTCAAGAATAAAGAGACCAGTAGACTAGGCCTATTCTGGGCTTCCCTGGTGGTGCAGTGGTTGGGAGTCCACCTGCCGATGCAGGGGACACGGGGTCGTGCCCCGGTCCGGGAAGATCCCACACGCCACGGAGCGGCTGGGCCCGTGAGCCATGGCCTCTGAGCCTGAGCGTCCGGAGCCTTTGCTCCGCAACGGGAGAGGCCACAACAGTGAGAGGCCCGCGTACCACAAAAAAAAAAAAAAAAAAAAAAAAGAATAG
>NC_041230.1:36628928-36636644 GCF_002837175.3 Physeter macrocephalus
CCATCCCTTCACTTTCAGTCTGTATGTGTCCCTAGGTCTGAAGTAGGTCTCTTGTAGACAGCATATATATGGGTCTTGTATTTGTATCCATTCAGCCAGTCTGTGTCTTTTGGTTGGGGCATTTAATCCCTTTACATTCAAGGTTATTATCAATATGTATGTTCCTATTACCATTTTCTTAATTGTTTTGGGTTTGTTTTTGTGGGTCTTTTTCTTCTCTTGTGTTTCCTGCTCAGAGACGTTTCTTTAGCATTTGTTGTAAAGCTGGTTTGGTGGTGCTGAATTCTCTTAGCTTTTCCTTGTCTGAAAAGCTTTTGACTTCTCTATTGAATCTGAATGAGATCCTTGCTGGTTAGAGTAATCGTGCTTGTAGGTTTTTCTCTTTCATCACTTTAAGTATATCCTGCCACTCCCTTCTGGCCTGCAGAGTTTCCACTGAAAAATCAGCTGATAACCTTATGAGGATTCCTTTGTATTTTTTGTTTTTCCCTTGCTGCTTTTAATGTTTTTTCTTTGAATTTAATTTTTGTTACTTTGATTAATATGTGTCTTGGTGTGTATTTCCTAGGGTTTATCCTGTATGAGACTCTCTGTGCTTCCTGGACTTGGGTGACTATTTCCTTTCCCATGTTAGGGAAGTTTTCCCCTATAATATCTTCAAATATTTTCTCAGACTCTTTCTTTTTCTCTTCTTCTTCTGGGACTCCTATAATTCGAATGTTGATGCATATAGTGTTGTCCCAGAGGTCTCTGAGATTGTCTTCAATTCTTTTCATTCTTTTTTCTTTATTCTGCTCCTCAGCAGTCATTTCCACCATTTTGTCTTCCAGCTCACTTATTCGTTCTTCTGCCTCAGTTACTCTGTTATTGATTCCTTCTAGTATATTTTTCATTTCAGTTATTGTGTTGTTCATCTGTTTGTTCTTTAGTTCTTCTAGATCTCTGTTAAAAGATTTTTTGTATTTTCTCAATCCGTGCTTCCATTCTATTTCCAAGATTATGGATCATCTTTAGTATCATTACTCTGAATTCTTTTTCAGGTAAATTGCCTATTTCCTCTTCATTTATTTGATCTTGTAGGCTTTTTACCTTGCTCCTTCATCTGTGTTTTTTTTTTTTTTTTTTTTTTTTAATGATTGGGATTGTGTTCCTGTTTTACTGGTTGTTTGGCCTGAGGCTTCCAACACTGGAGTTTGTAGGCTATTGGGTAGAGCTGGGTCTTGGTGCTGAGATGAGGAACTCTGTGAGACCTCACTCCAATGAATAGTCCCTGGGGTCTGAGGTTCTCTTGTTAGTCGAGTGGTTCAGACTTGGAGCTCCCACTGCAGGAGCTTCCACCCAACCCTGGGCTTGCAAATCAAGATCCCACAAGCTGCGTGGGGCAACAAAAAAAAAAAGAGAGAGAACAATAACAAAGTAAAAAATAAAATTAGACTAGGAAACTAACAGATATATTAGAAAGAAGGTAAAAATAAAAATATAGATGAATCAACAACTGGAAGATACATCAGTACCACAATATTAAAAAAGAGGAGGAGGAAAAAGAAAAAGAAAAAAAAAGGGGGGCGGGGGGGCCTAAGCAAGGGCGACGTTTGGGTGGTGGGCGCGGTCAATGCTCAGGACCCACAGGGCTGGAAAAGGCCCTGGGGGCTGTGAGGGGTGGTGCTTAGGCTCAAGGAACAGAAGGGGCCCAGGTGTGCCACCCACCCCTGGTCTCAGAGGGCAGGGGACCTCACCTGGGAGCCCAGCAGGCTTTCTGGGCTCGAGTTGGTGGGGTAAACGCCCTCCTATCCTCTCCTGCTCTTCCGGTCTCAGGTCTGGGGTCTAGGAGGGCCCCTCTCACCTGCCTCTCCTGATCTCCTGCGCCTCCCTCCTATGCCCCCAGGACCAATGTGTGTGGGGGGTGGGGGGGGGAAGGGGGGCCCTTGGAGGACCAGGGACCGGCCTGGGAGCTCAGCAGACTCCCCATGTCCGTGTGGGCGGGGCAATCGCCCTCCGCTCCTCTCCCGGTCCTCCCAGAGGCCCCCTCCCGCCTGCTTCTCCTGATCTCCCCGGCCTCCCTCCTATGCGCCCAGCACCCACGTGACCTGGATGGGACTCTGGAGCAGGGGAACTGGGTTGGGAGCTCAGCAGGCTCCCCAGCCCCAATGAGCCAGGCGATTGCCCTCCACTCTGCTCCCGGTCTTCCCAGAGAGTCCCTCCCACCTGCCTCTCCTGATCTCCCTGGCCTCAGGGGCGCCAATCTTGTCTGGCCTCCACTTCTCCTCCCGCCTCCATCCCCCTACGTCCTACCGGTTCACTCTGGGGTTCCTCCCCTCTCCTTGGGGATTAGAGTTCCCCACCAGCAGCTGGCAGGCGCCCTAGTCGTGGGGAGACGCTAACTCCACGTCTTCCCACACCGCCATCTTGACTCCTCCCCTTTTTTCCATCTTCTGTATTAATTTTAAATTATTTTCTCTTCAAAATTTCTTAGGAGCTAATTACTGTCTTTGTTAAAAAAAAAAAAAAAGAGGTCTAGGAAGAGAATTCTGAGACAGGGACAGAGATGCAAAGTGTTAGAAGTTAGTTTTTCACCCTCCAAGAAAGAACGATGTTTCATTTAGGACCATTTAGCCTGTCGCTTCAAACTTCCAAGATCCTGGAGCTCTTGAATTGCACTAGAATAATCCGCCTTTATTATTTCTGGTCCTGTGAGGATGGATTTGCATTTTAAGTGCATGCTTGATGTCATGTCTAAATTGGAACTAATTGAGACGTGCAGGAATGTGGAAGCGTGCTCTGGCCTCGATGGGGACAACACGGGGTTTGCCCATTGAGAGCCCTGCAGACAGATGGGGGCTCTGGGAAGTAGGGGGCACAGCCTGCCCTATCTCTAGCTTGTGTGAACCTTAGCCAGGTCAGTTCACCTCTCCGAGCCTCAGTTTCCTAATCTGTAAGAGGAAAAGATTTGAACCACCTTTAATTTACAACCTCTCTCTGCTCTAAAGTAATGAGGTTCCACTATGGGAACACCTTCACCACTCTGCTGTGCAATGAGCCTTTGCTCCGCAACGGGAGAGGCCACAACAGTGAGAGGCCCGCGTACCACAAAAAAAAAAAAAAAAAAAAAAAAAAGAATAGGCCTATTCTGTCCTGGGCCTCGAATGCCTGGCCAAGGTGTCTGAAGATGCTTCCTTGGCAGTGATGAGTCAGAAAGGCTGTGGGTCAGGAGTGGAAACAGTGTGTAAGGACAATCATCCATTCACCTGGTCAACGTGGGTCCATCAGGAACCCACTTCAAGTGCCACTTTATACCCCTGACCTCTCCCTCCACAATTCCCTCCTCTGAACAGGCTCTGAGTGAGGCTGAAGGCAGAAACCAATGAGACACAGTCCCAGCAGTCAAGGACGCCCTGCTCTAGCCCAGCACTTCTTAGACTTTCAATGTGCATCTGAATCCCCACCACGGAGTTTATTACAAACAGATTCTGATTCAGTAAGTCTGGGATGGGGTCTGAGAATCTGAATTTCTAACAAGCTCCCAGGTGATGCTGATCACTGGACCATGCTTGGAGTAATAAGAGTCTAATGTGTTTGTTCCCTTTCGAGTTTCATAGTTGTAATCCCAACAAGTAGCACAATGCCTGGTCCAAAGCGGGTGCTTCATAAAACATGTGTTAAGTTGAAAAATCTTAATCACTTTTACTCCTGTTACCACTGAGTTTGATTAAGGAGACCACCCCCCTCCCAACACACACACACACACACACACACACACACACACACACACACACACACGTCAGTGGCCATTTCATCTTCTTTGGCACATCATCCCACAACTTAACTAGTAGAATTCGGATAATTTCCCATGTCAAAAATATCATTTTCATGGTTACCTTTCATTATTTTAAATTTTCATAGAGCACACGTTTCACTGATGTAAAATAGAGTGACGTTAAAAAATAGGAAACAAGCTCCATACTGAATGACCAATTGAAGAATGTACAGACAAAATGTTACAAAGCCTATGATTTGCTTTAAAATCATCCAGTGAGTGGAGAAGCAGGAGACAACGGAGCCAGATCAGGATGAGCCATATGTAGGTCATTGTTAAACTGGTCTGCATTATACAACCCTCTCACTTTTGCATGTGTTGGTAACTTTCCATAATAAAAGTTTTGAAATAAAAGCAAGGTCCAAATGAGGTCTAGGAACATGTACATGCTGATATATTTAAAAAGGATAACCAACAAGGACCTACTGTATAGCACAGGGAACTCTGCTCAATGTTATGTGGCAGCCTGGATGGGAGGGGAGTCTGGGGGAGAATGGATACATGCATATGTATGGCTGAGTCACTGTGCTGTGCACGTGACAATGTCACAACAGTGTTAATCGGCTATACTCCAATATAAAATAAAAGTTTTTTTAAAAAGTACGTAACTTCCATGATTTTTTTAGTCACAAAGATTTAAAACTCAAATTTATCTAGATTATTTGTATTAATTTTTTTAATACATCTTTATTGGAGTATAATTGCTTCACAATACCGTGTTAGTTTCTGTTGCACAACAAAGCGAATCACCCATATGCATACATATGTCCCCATATCCCCTCCCTCTTGAGCCTCCCTCCCATCCTCCCTATCCCACCCCTCTAGGTCATCGCAGAGCACCCAGCCGATCTCCCTGTGCTATGCGGCTGCTTCCCACCAGCCAACTATTTTACATTCGGTAGTGTATATACGTCAATGCTACTCTCACTTCGCCCCAGCTTCACCCTCCCACCCCATGTCATCAAGTCCATTCTCTATGTCCACCTCTTTATTCCTGCCCTGCAACCAGGTTCATCAGTACCATTTTGCTTTTTTTTTTTAAGATTCGATATATATGTGTTAGCATACGGTATTTGTTTTTCTCTTTCTGACTTACTTCACTCTGTATGACAGACTCTAGGTCCAGCCACCCCACTACAAATAACTCAATTTCATTTCTTTTTATGGCTGAGTAATATTCCATTGTATATATGTGCCACATCTTCTTTATCCATTCATCTGTCAATGGACATTTAGGTTGCTTTCATGTCTTGGCTATTGTAAATAGTGCTGCAATGAACATTGCGGTGCATGTCTCTTTTTGAATTACGGTTTTCTCGGGGTATATGCCCAGTAGTGGGATTGCAGGGTCATATGGTAGTTCTATTTTTAGTTTTTGAATGAAACTCCATACTGTTTTCCATAGTGGTTATATCAATTTACATTCCCACCAACAGTGTAGGAGGGTTCCCTTTTCACCACACCCTTTCCAGCATTTATTGTTTCTAGCTCTTTTGATAATGACCATTTTGACCAGCATGAGGTGATACCTCTTTGTACTTTTCATTTGCATTTCTCTAATAATTAGTGATGTGGAGCATTTTTCATGAGCCTCTTGGCCATCTGTTTGTCTTCCTTGGTAGGTTAACTGACTGTTTGTTTTTTTGATATTGAGCTCCATGAGCTGTTTGTATATTTTGGAGATTAATCCTTTGTCTTTTGTTTCATTTGCAAATATTTTCTCCCATTCTGAGGGTTGTCTTTTTGTCTTGTTTATGGTTTCTTTTGCTGTGCAAAAGCTTTTAAGTTTCATTAGTTTATTTTAGTTTTTATTTCTGTTACTCTAGGAGGTGGGTCAAAAAAGGTCTTGCTGTGGTTTATGTCAAAGAGTGTTTTTCCTCTAAAAGTTTTATAGTGTCTGGTCTTACATTTAAGTTTTTAATCCATTTGGAGTTTATTTTTGTGTATGGTGTTAGGTAGTGTTCTAATTTCAGTCTTTTACATGTAGCTGTCCAGTTTCCAAAGCACCACTTATTGAAGAGGCTGTCTTTTCTCCATTGTATGTTCTTGCCTCCTTTGTCATAAATTAGGTGCCTATGTGTGTAGGTTTATCTCTGGTCATTCTATCCTGTACCATTGATCTATGTATCTGTTTTTGTGCCAGTACCATACTGTCTTGATTACTGTAGCTTTGTGGTATAGTTTGAAGTCAGGGAGCCTGATTCCTCCAACTCCATTTTTCTTTCTCAAGATCGCTTCGGCTATTCAGGGTCTTTTGTGTTTTCATACGAACTGTAAGATTTTTTATTCTAATTCTGTGAAGAATGCCATTGGTAGTTTGATAGGGATTGCACTGAATCTGTAGATTGCCTTGGGCAGTATAGTCATTTTCATAATACTGATTCTTCCAATCCAAGAACATGGTATATTTCTCCATCTGTTTATGTCATCTTTGATTTCTTTCATTAGTGTTTTATAGTTTTCTGAGTACAAGTCTTTTGCCTCCTTAGGGAGGTTTATTCTGAAGTATTTTCTTCTTTTTGTTGCAATGGTAAATGGAGTGTTTCCTTAATTTCTCTTTCTGATTTTTCATTGTTGGTGTATAGGAATGCCAGAGATTTCTGTGCATTAATTTTGTATCCTGCAACCTTACCAAATTCATTGATTAGTTCTAGTAGTCTTCTGGTGGCATCTTTAGGATTTTCTATGTATAGTATCATGTCATTGGCACATAGTGACAGTTTTACTTCTTCTTTTCCAATTTGTATTCCTTTTATTTCTTTTTCTTCTCTGATTGCCATGGCTAGGACTTCCAAAACTATGTTGAATAAGAGTGGCAAGAGTGGACATCCTTGTCTTGTTCCTGATCCTAGCAGAAATGCTTTCAATTTTTCACCATTGAGTATGATGCTTGCTGTGGGTTTGTCATATATGGCCTTTATTATGTTGAGGGAGGTTCCCTCTATGCCAATTTTCTGGTGAGTTTTTATCATAAATAGGTGTTGAATTTTGTCAAAAGCTTTTTCTGCATCTATTGCGGTGATCATATGGTTTTTATTCCTCAGTTAATGTGGTGTTATCACATTGATTGATTTGCGTATACTGAAGAATCCTTGCATCCCTGGGATAAATCCCACTTGATCATGGTATATGATCCTTTTAATGTGCTGTTGGATTCTGTCTGCTAGTATTTTGTTCAGGATGTTTGCATCTATTTCATCAGTGATATTGGTCTATAATTTTCTTTTTTTGTGATATTTTTTTCTGGTTTCAGTATCAAAGTGATGGTGGCTTCGTAGAATGAATTTGGGAGTGTTTCTCCCTCTGCAATTTTTTGGAAGAGTTTGAGAAGGATCGTTGTTAGCTCTTCTCTAAATGTTTAAGAAAATTCACCTGTGAAGCCACCTGGTCCTGGACTTTTGTTTTGTTGGAAGATCTTTAATTATGGGTTCAATTTCATTACTTGTGATAGGTCTGTTTATATTTTCTAATTCTTCCTGGTTCAGTCTTGGAAAATAGTACCTTTCCAAGAATTTGTCCATTTCTTCGTGGTTGTCCATTTTATTGGCATAGAGTTGTTTTTAGTAGTCTCTTATGATGCTTGGTATTTCTTCAGTGTCCATTGTAACTTCTCCTTTTTCATTTCTAATTTTATTGATTTGAATCCTCTCCCTCTTTTTCGTGATGAGTCTGGCTAAAGGTTTATCAATTTTGTTTATCTTCTCAAAGAACCAGCTTTTAGTTTTATTGATCTTTGCAATAATTTTCTTTGTTTCTATTTCATTTATTTCTGATCTGATCTTTATGATTTCTTTCCTTCTACTAACTGGGTTTTGTTTGTTCTTGTTTCTCTAGTTCCTTTAGGTGTAAGGTTAGATTGTTTATTTGAGATTTTTCTTGTTTCTTGAGGTAGGCTTTTACAC
>NC_041230.1:36639162-36642779 GCF_002837175.3 Physeter macrocephalus
CTCAGGTCTGGGGTCTAGGAGGGCCCCTCTCACCTGCCTCTCCTGATCTCCTGCGCCTCCCTCCTATGCCCCCAGGACCAATGTGTGTGGGGGGTGGGGGGGGGAAGGGGGGCCCTTGGAGGACCAGGGACCGGCCTGGGAGCTCAGCAGACTCCCCATGTCCGTGTGGGCGGGGCAATCGCCCTCCGCTCCTCTCCCGGTCCTCCCAGAGGCCCCCTCCCGCCTGCTTCTCCTGATCTCCCCGGCCTCCCTCCTATGCGCCCAGCACCCACGTGACCTGGATGGGACTCTGGAGCAGGGGAACTGGGTTGGGAGCTCAGCAGGCTCCCCAGCCCCAATGAGCCAGGCGATTGCCCTCCACTCCGCTCCCGGTCTTCCCAGAGAGTCCCTCCCACCTGCCTCTCCTGATCTCCCTGGCCTCAGGGGCGCCAATCTTGTCTGGCCTCCACTTCTCCTCCCGCCTCCATCCCCCTACGTCCTACCGGTTCACTCTGGGGTTCCTCCCCTCTCCTTGGGGATTAGAGTTCCCCACCAGCAGCTGGCAGGCGCCCTAGTCGTGGGGAGACGCTAACTCCACGTCTTCCCACACCGCCATCTTGACTCCTCCCCTTTTTTCCATCTTCTGTATTAATTTTAAATTATTTTCTCTTCAAAATTTCTTAGGAGCTAATTACTGTCTTTGTTAAAAAAAAAAAAAAAAGAGGTCTAGGAAGAGAATTCTGAGACAGGGACAGAGATGCAAAGTGTTAGAAGTTAGTTTTTCACCCTCCAAGAAAGAACGATGTTTCATTTAGGACCATTTAGCCTGTCGCTTCAAACTTCCAAGATCCTGGAGCTCTTGAATTGCACTAGAATAATCCGCCTTTATTATTTCTGGTCCTGTGAGGATGGATTTGCATTTTAAGTGCATGCTTGATGTCATGTCTAAATTGGAACTAATTGAGACGTGCAGGAATGTGGAAGCGTGCTCTGGCCTCGATGGGGACAACACGGGGTTTGCCCATTGAGAGCCCTGCAGACAGATGGGGGCTCTGGGAAGTAGGGGGCACAGCCTGCCCTATCTCTAGCTTGTGTGAACCTTAGCCAGGTCAGTTCACCTCTCCGAGCCTCAGTTTCCTAATCTGTAAGAGGAAAAGATTTGAACCACCTTTAATTTACAACCTCTCTCTGCTCTAAAGTAATGAGGTTCCACTATGGGAACACCTTCACCACTCTGCTGTGCAATATGCAAATCAGCTCAATGTGGTAACTGGACAAAGCTGATGAGAACAATTTAATAAACTCTGATAACACTGCACAAACTAATTGTTCAATTTTTTCAAAGGGAAACTCCAGGCGGGTGGGGAGCAGGGGAGCCTTAGCAATTACCTGTTTGTTAATCACCTCATCCAGTAGAAGCCAAATAAGAATGAAGACTGTGTATGTGGTGGGGAGGGGGGGTGTTTGTTTTAATTCTGCTTAACTGTACTTTCATCTGAACATTTTTAAGCGGTGCTTTTGTCTTCCTCATCTGGATGTTGACCGAGTCCTGTTACCAGGATTTTAATTAACACCAGGTAAAGAAGGGGAAGCAGGATGACACACTATTACTTCTGTTTAATTTAAAGTCAACGCTGGAGACTCTTCTTCGAGGAGTTGTTGAAAGTGTCTTATCTCATGCATTCCAAGGATGGCTGTTTCATGTAAATGTCATTTCCGCTGTCCAAAATGTTACAACACACGCCAGCACAATAGAACTACTGTCTTGTTCTAAGAGACACTAGGGAGCTAGCAAGCTTTTGATCAAAGGCATGATTCAGACATCAAAGTAACACCTCTTCTGTTAAATTCAGGAATCAAGACTCAGAATAAAGGGATGGAGACTCTGGCTTTAGTGATAGCCTAGCCTCCTATCCTGGAAAATGCCTAAATTTCCAAGGTTTTATCCATTTGCAGACAACTGGCCGGGAAGGGGCACTTGGCGGTACGAGTACATTTACTGCATCCTGTAGTCTACGTGCTTGTATTCAGTCCGTATATGTTCACCTGCTCCTGTGTAGGCTTCTCTCCTGGGACTAGAAAACTGGAGCTGCCATGACCCTCCCCACACAGAGGCAGTGGCTAAAAGCCTTTGGAGCAGGATGGAGCTCGGCTCAAAACCACGCTGTACCACTTGCCAGCTGTGTGACCTTATGTAACTTACCTTGACTTCCAGACCACCATGTCTATATACAGATGGTCCCCAACTTAGATGGTTCCACTTAAGGTTCTTCAACTTTACAATGATGCAAAAGCAACATGCAATCAGTGGAAACCGTACTTGGAATTTTGAATTTTGCTCTTTTCTCGGGCCAGGTATATGTGGCACGATACTCTCTCAAGATGCTGGGCAGCGGCAGCGAGCTCACAGACCCCCCTCGGCCACGCGATCACAAGGGTAAATAACTCATACACGTATAACCATTCTGTACCCAGGCAGCCATTCTGTTTTTCACTTTAAGTACCACATTCAATAAATTACATGAGCTATTCAAAACTTTATTATAAAATAGGCTTTGTGTTAGATGATTTTGCCCAACTGCAGGCTTATGTAAGTGTTCTGAGTACATTTAAGGTAGGCTAGGCTAGGCTATGATGTTTGTAGTTTAGGTGTATTCAATGCCTTTTCAACTTACAATATTTTCAACTTACGATGGGTTTATCACGATGTAACTCCATATATGTCTACATAAACACACACACATATATATGTATATAAATAATATGAATGTCAAAAACGTTATGTTGCAAGAAAGAAGCTATAGTCTTAGAACAATGATCATTTCAACGGGGGACATGGGGCATGGGAGAACTTGCTGTGGGATGGGAATGCTCTATCTTAATCAGGGTGGTGGTAAACATGAGTGTACACATGTGAAAAAGTCACCAAAATATACTCTGTGAAATGTATACCTCAATTAAAAAGGTTACATCAAAATACCATCCTATCTGATGCACAGAATTGTTGTGAAGATAAAATGAAGATAGTCCATGGAAAGTACCTATCCTGTTGGCCGGACTGAGTAAGTACAGTGAAGAATGGTTATGATGATTGTTTATGTTGGACTCATCATTAGCGTTATCCTTTTAGTGGAGTCACATCTGACCCAGAAATCGGGGTCTAAAGTTCAGCACATAAGTCTTTTCTGTTAAAATCGTCCCCTGAGAAACCCTTAAATTGTCCATAAACTACAGTTTGCCTCATTTGGTACATACAGCCCTGCCCAGTAAAAGATGCTTCTAGGTATAATGGATTCAGTAGTGGGCAGCAGGTAATAAAGACGGCTGGATGTAAGAAGCACACCTCTGTAGACAGTGAGACCACAACCAAGGGCTCAACCTGGAAGAGGCTCACAGGTACCGAGACCAAGGGCAGACTAGCCTCACGGTCACGTCCCACTCCTGCCTGGAAATGGGCTCATTGAGAATGGCAGGTATAACCACCAGACCAGGCAAATGTCTTTTTGTCTTGTTTATGGTTTCTTTTGCTGTGCAAAAGCTTTTAAGTCTCATTTGTTTATTTTAGTTTTTATTTCTGTTACTCTAGGAGGTGGGTCAAAAAAGGTCTTGCTGTGGTTTATGTCAAAGAGTGTTTTTCC
>NC_041230.1:36643006-36643793 GCF_002837175.3 Physeter macrocephalus
TTTTCCTCTAAAAGTTTTATAGTGTCTGGTCTTACATTTAAGTTTTTAATCCATTTGGAGTTTATTTTTGTGTATGGTGTTAGGTAGTGTTCTAATTTCAGTCTTTTACATGTAGCTGTCCAGTTTCCAAAGCACCACTTATTGAAGAGGCTGTCTTTTCTCCATTGTATGTTCTTGCCTCCTTTGTCATAAATTAGGTGCCTATGTGTGTAGGTTTATCTCTGGTCATTCTATCCTGTACCATTGATCTATGTATCTGTTTTTGTGCCAGTACCATACTGTCTTGATTACTGTAGCTTTGTGGTATAGTTTGAAGTCAGGGAGCCTGATTCCTCCAACTCCATTTTTCTTTCTCAAGATCGCTTCGGCTATTCAGGGTCTTTTGTGTTTTCATACGAACTGTAAGATTTTTTATTCTAATTCTGTGAAGAATGCCATTGGTAGTTTGATAGGGATTGCACTGAATCTGTAGATTGCCTTGGGCAGTATAGTCATTTTCATAATACTGATTCTTCCAATCCAAGAACATGGTATATTTCTCCATCTGTTTATGTCATCTTTGATTTCTTTCATTAGTGTTTTATAGTTTTCTGAGTACAAGTCTTTTGCCTCCTTAGGGAGGTTTATTCTGAAGCATTTTCTTCTTTTTGTTGCAATGGTAAATGGAGTGTTTCCTTAATTTCTCTTTCTGATTTTTCATTGTTGGTGTATAGGAATGCCAGAGATTTCTGTGCATTAATTTTGTATCCTGCAACCTTACCAAATTCATTGATTAGTTCTAGTAGTC
>NC_041230.1:36643906-36645563 GCF_002837175.3 Physeter macrocephalus
TCTTTTCCAATTTGTATTCCTTTTATTTCTTTTTCTTCTCTGATTGCCATGGCTAGGACTTCCAAAACTATGTTGAATAAGAGTGGCAAGAGTGGACATCCTTGTCTTGTTCCTGATCCTAGCAGAAATGCTTTCAATTTTTCACCATTGAGTATGATGCTTGCTGTGGGTTTGTCATATATGGCCTTTATTATGTTGAGGGAGGTTCCCTCTATGCCAATTTTCTGGTGAGTTTTTATCATAAATAGGTGTTGAATTTTGTCAAAAGCTTTTTCTGCATCTATTGCGGTGATCATATGGTTTTTATTCCTCAGTTAATGTGGTGTTATCACATTGATTGATTTGCGTATACTGAAGAATCCTTGCATCCCTGGGATAAATCCCACTTGATCATGGTATATGATCCTTTTAATGTGCTGTTGGATTCTGTCTGCTAGTATTTTGTTCAGGATGTTTGCATCTATTTCATCAGTGATATTGGTCTATAATTTTCTTTTTTTGTGATATTTTTTTCTGGTTTCAGTATCAAAGTGATGGTGGCTTCGTAGAATGAATTTGGGAGTGTTTCTCCCTCTGCAATTTTTTGGAAGAGTTTGAGAAGGATCGTTGTTAGCTCTTCTCTAAATGTTTAAGAAAATTCACCTGTGAAGCCACCTGGTCCTGGACTTTTGTTTTGTTGGAAGATCTTTAATTATGGGTTCAATTTCATTACTTGTGATAGGTCTGTTTATATTTTCTAATTCTTCCTGGTTCAGTCTTGGAAAATAGTACCTTTCCAAGAATTTGTCCATTTCTTCGTGGTTGTCCATTTTATTGGCATAGAGTTGTTTTTAGTAGTCTCTTTGTATCCTTTGTATTTCTGCAGTGTCAGCTGTGATTTCTCCTTTTTTTTTTTTTTTTTTTTTTGCGGTACGCGGGCCTCTCACCGTTGTGGCCTCTCCCATTGTGGACCACAGGATACGGACACACAGCCTCAGCGGCCATGGCTCACGGGCCCAGCTGCTCTGCAGCACGTGGTATCTTCCCGGACCAAGGCACGAACCCGTGTCCCCTGCATCGGCAGGTGGACTCTCAACCACTGCACCACCAGGGAAGCCCTGATTTCTCCTTTTTATTTCCAATTTTATTGATTTGCATCATCTCCCTTTTTTTCTTGATGAGTCTGGCTAAGGGTTTATCAATTTTGTTTATCTTCTCAAAGAACCAGCTTTTAGTTTTATTGATCTTTGCTACTGTTTTCTTCGTTTCTATTTCATTTATTTCTGCTCTGATCTTTATGATTTCTTTCCTTCTGCTGACTTTGGGTTTTCTTTGTTCCTCTTTCTCTAGTTGTTTTAAGCGTAGGGTTAGATTGTTTATTTGAGATTTTTCTTGTTTCTTGAGGTAAGATTGAATTGCTATGAACTTCCCTCTTCGAACTGCTTTTGCTGTGTCCCATAGGTTTGAGGTCATCATGTTTTCGTTGTCATTTGTTTCTACATATTTTTTTATTTCTTCTTTGATTTCTTCAGTGATCTCTTGGTTATTTAGTAGCACACTGTTTAGCCTCCATGTATTTGTGTGTGTGTTTTTTTTTTTTTTGTGGTATGCGGGCCTCCCTCTGTTGTGGCCTCTCCCGTTGCGGAGCACAGGCTCCGGACGCGCAGGCTCAGCGGCC
>NC_041230.1:36650602-36678675 GCF_002837175.3 Physeter macrocephalus
CTCTCTCTCTCTCTCTCTCTCTCTCTCTTCCCCTCTCTGCCTCTCTCCCTCTCCCTCCCTCCCTCTCCCTCTCTCTGTCTCTATCTCTATCTGGATCTTTCTATTTTTCTTTCTCTCCCTCATTGAATTTGCATTAGTTAACGAAGCATAAGATACAACTTCACTGTACTGTATTTCCAGGCCTCCATCCCCAGTGCTGAAACACTGAAAGCTTTGTCTGGTCTGCCTCAGGGGATTCTTCCCAGTTCCCAGAAGGAAAGAGAGAAGAGGTTAACATTATACCAAACTGCATATTATTTTGCTTGAAAATAGAATAGCCGTTGCAGTACTGTTGGGTAAATCCACCATACTTCATAGTTTGGGTTGTCTTTCTCAGTGAATCATTTTGCAAGCTTTACACAATCTCGGGTACCCTCGCACAATAGATGCCTAGACCTGGGAGACCATGTTGACAATTGCATCTCGGATCCAGTGCTCACTGTGGACAGACCCTGGAAGCAGCTGCCCACTGCCATGCCCTCGAGCACTGCCCTACACCGTGGAGCCCACAGGGAACCACAGAGAAGGTGTGTTATTACCAGAGGAATCTGGCTTCGGAGTGCAGACCAGCCAGGGCTGCCCTGTGAATAGAAACCAAGGAGGGGGCAGGGCCCGTTGCTGGATGGGCTTAGACTCTGTAATACGGGTGGGCTCCAGCCCCTCTCTTAGCACGGTGCCTGCCTGACATCCCATTAGCCCACTTGGAGAGCCTCTGTGGAGGCCTGGACAGGTGTTAAATTACCTTTCGTCAGCCCACGGTGTGTGAGATATGCTGCAGAAGCACGTGTCACACCTCCTGAAGCAGGAGGCTCTGCCAGGGATTTTCTCTGAGCACAGAGACCTGGAGACTCACTTTTGACTTAGAAATGACCTGGATCAAGCACCCAGCTTTCTAAACATGACAGGATGATAAAAATATTCTCTGACAGCGTCTCCGTGTGAGACAGAAGACTCCGAGCTGAGCTCCAAAGCTAGAAGAGTGAATGTCATCCCTTCTCTTATCCAGTGTCCACTTATCATGCACAAGAACCTGCCCAGGCTGGCAAAGGGGCCATGGGAGATCAATAATGATTAGAAAAAGAATCTAATGTCTGTCTATAGAGTATCAGTCTTAGTTTTATTATTTATTCATGCATTTACCTCCCCTCACCCCACCCCTATCAAGCACACTCTGACCAACTTGAGGGCAGGAGACCATGTCTTTTTATCCTTGTAACTCTGCAGCCAGCAAAGCATCTTTAATAAAACAGGTACTTGCTTTAAAAAAAAAAAAAGAATCTGAAATAAATCACACCTACTCCCTAGGTGTTTAAGGCTTAGGTGAAAAGAAGGAACATGTGAACATGAAAAAGTAAAGTTCAAGGACATCCAATTATTTTTCACAAACCTACACTAGGTGTCCGTCATGGGCCAGGCACTGCGCCCCCTTTGGAGAATCAGAATGAGTCTGACATCGTGAGCCCTGCAGCGAGTCACATCCCAACAGTGGAGCTGGACAATTAAATAAATCATTATGCAGAGTGACAGGGCGTAAGAGAGGTGTATCAAGAGCCTGTCCAAGCACAGAGAAGTGAGTTAATAATTTACACCCGGGTGTGTCCGAAAAACATTTGAATTATGGCGTGCTGAGTAAGTAGGACTTAGCCAAGGAGGCAAAGTGAGGAAGGGCCTTCCAGGCACAGAGAATAGCATGAACAACGGCAGGATGGCTGGACAGACGCGAAGTGCCATGGCGGGAAGGCTGGAAAAGGTCATGAAGGGCCTTGTGCCCAGGTTTAGAGCTTGAACTTGGCCCAGGCGGCAGGAGGACTGGGAAGATGAGAGGGCAGCCCGGCATCAGTGTCAGGTGTGGCCGGGAGGGTAAGAGGCAGGAGGTGGGGAAGCCCGGGTGAGTGCAGTGTGGCTGGAGGGCATGAACAGGGTTCACGGGCAGCTTCCCGGCGGCATTTGGAGCAGAAGAATTCTCAGTCCGATTCCATGATGGCATTAGCACTGATTCCCTACAGAAGATCTCTCAGCACTCACTCCCCGGGAACCTCAAGGAAAGTGTTAAACCCTTTCCCTGCTCCCCGGAAGCTTCTGCCTCCCTTCCTCCCAAAGTCACAAACTGAAGACAAGAGATTCTTAATCACACACCTTCTGATTTCCCATGTACTTTCCCAACCAGTGAGAAAATGTTCCTCCCTGAAGGGTTTGCTTTGCTCTTAAAAGAATCAGGCCATTTTTCTCTCCAGAATCTTAAGAACAATTACAAACGTGAAAATACGTGGTTTTCCAATAAGGGGATAAAAAAGAAGCGGAAGATACAGTTCTTGCCCTTGAAAGATGAACAAGACAGGTTCTGTTTACCCCACTGCGGAGGAGCAAAACCTCTGGATTGCACCAAACAAGGGACGGGGCAAATTCAGAGTCTGCCCCATCTTCCTCAGGCCCCTCGGGCTTAGGACTCATAGTCAAAGTCATCAATCTTTAACCCAACAGCATCAATTACTAGAAGTAGTTTCCCTTTCTTGTTACCTCATCTGATGATGTTTGTCACTCATCATGGAAAATGAAAAGTCATTCACATGGCTCCCCAGTGCCTCCCTCCATTCATCAGAGGAGGCCAAGTTGGCCAGAATGTGGCTTGTCCTCTTCCCAAAGGGCCTTAGTTTGAGTCCAAATGAAGCAGAAGCAGACCCTGAGGCAAAGAATCAGGCTCAAGAGTGTCATCGGTATCATACAATAAACACAGAAATGGAAACTGAGAGCAGGCAAGTGACTCCACCAAGGTCTTACCCAACATGATGGTTAATGTCCATGAATTTTAACTAGGAAACTTCAATTGCATGGGATACTATCAAATATATGTTTTTCTGAGTTGGCTGCAACCACAGGAGGATTCTTTCCATTTCACACACACACACACACACACACACACACACACACACACACACTGAATTGCACGTGGAAAAGAAATAAACTCTCTGTTACAAGTTCCACAAACCTAAAATAATGACAAATGTCACAATATCAAGCTTTTCGATGTCCAGGGGGTTGGAGCAGAGTCTAGTCTTCCCGGGGTGGCTCATCCATCTGATATCAAGCTCATGACTCACCTGGCTCCTCCTCCAATCACTACACACCCATCATGTGCCAGATGCTTCAAGCACTGTCACAAGCCCTCACGATAGCCCTGGAAAGAAGAAACTGCTGTCTGCGTTTTACAAACTGTGACTCATCAGCTATTGGTGGAGCCATGATACAAACCCAGACCTGTGTGAGTCAAAGCCTACCCTCTTGACAACACAACACATTCCTCATTAAGAAGGAATCGTTCTAACGTTAGCACTGCCTGCCTTCTTCGTTCATTCAGAAATCTCTACGGAGCATCTCTTTTGGGCAGGTCCCCCCCTTTGAGGAGGTCAGCAGTGGGGAAATCATAAAGAAATTATAAAACTCCCAGTGTTCCTATGGGACAGGAATTGAACTTAGCTTCCGATGGGCATTGAGCATTAAAGCAGAAATCACGCAGGGCTGCCATTACTGTTCATGGGTCTGCCTTTGCATTTTGGATGATGGCCACAGCAGAGTACTTAAAATTTAGGAAGTACTGATGTTGATCAATCCTCATATCTGATAGATGAGGAAACCGCAAGTCACTGAGTGGATGTGACTTGCCTGTGCTTCACACTGAGTCAATGACAGAGTCAAGAAGGAAACTCAGGCCTGCTGACTCCCAGTCCAGTGCTCTTTCTGGGACCACGGGATGAGCCACCTTGGGGAGATCTTGCCAGCTGCCTCGTCATGTCTACTTCCAGACGTGCTGCTCATCTGACTCATCCCTCAGACTCACCTCCCCTCTCTCCGTCTGACCCACAGACGCCCTCTCTTCTCCAGGCCTCCCAGGTAGCCCCACTCCCCTCCACAGCCTGTCCCTTGATTCGGCTCATGGGTGGGTCACATCCTGTTCAGTGATGACCAGGATAACCAATGCCCATCAAGCACATACAGACCCTCTGAGCAGCCTGGCCAACAGTCTCACTTTAGGGAGCAAATAAATCCCAGATCTATGAGAGACTGATGGAGGGTGATGCACCCACAAGAAGCCACTCGGGAGACATGCCATTTTCTAGGACTTTGCTGTGACAACTTTGGAATGTACTTGGGCCATATGAAAAAAGGCAGGTCCGTAACAGGCAGGCTCCCCTGCCCTCTGGAATGAGAAACCACCCAAGCTCAATAGAGGTTCTCTTAAAATAAGAACAAACTTGAACACCCAGTAGATGGGGGCGGGTTAATGGGAAAGGAAGGGCATGGCAAGGCAGGGAGGGAAAGGAAGGGAAAGGAAAAGAACGAAAGGGAGTTTTGCTCAAGATCTACTGATTTTTTTTAACTCATAATGATAAAAAGATTTTTAAGGATATTTTTGGAATTTAAATGCTATGCACCAATTATAGCTTTCTCCCTTTGACGCTAACCAGGGGATTGGAAACTTTGAACAGTTCGGGGGTTATTTTGCCCCAGACTTGATGCCCTGTGGTGTGTAGGAGGTAGGAGACAGTGAGCTTCAATGACTCTCTGCAATGGGTGGTATGGGATGGTGACCCGTACATCCTATAGATGAGAGGTAGGACCCAGCCTGAAGGATTCAATTACTGTTGGTTAATTCGATGTTGGTTTTCTCAGGGAAAAAGACCAGGAGAGAGGGTGGAAGGGCTCTGTCAGCCAGGACTAAGAGTTTGAACTTCACCCTGTAAGCAAAGGTGGTACATGACCATTTAACCAAGGGAATACCATGAGCACACTTGTGTTTTGGAAAGCTTGCAATGTGGAGCCTGATAGGGGGCAACATAG
This sequence comes from Physeter macrocephalus, assembly GCF_002837175.3. Taxonomy (NCBI): domain Eukaryota; kingdom Metazoa; phylum Chordata; class Mammalia; order Artiodactyla; family Physeteridae; genus Physeter; species Physeter macrocephalus. The sequence goes on from NC_041230.1 coordinate 36,655,478, forward strand.
CCTAATGGTTACCTAGCCTCAAAGAACACTGGCTTTGAGGTCACACCCAGTGTGCATCTGACTCTAGCTCTTCCTCCTATCAGTGGCGTCACTCTGGACAAGTTATTTAACCTCTCCGGACCTTTGTTTCTGGTAAGTAAAATGAGCATATCAACTATACCTATCTCAGTGGCTTGACCTAAGTGGGATAATCTATCTAAAGACCTGTCACATATATACATCTCCGTAAATGGTCCCTATAGTTTTCTGTATTCTCTTCCTAAGTCATAAATGTACAGAGAGAAATTAGAGCGGCTGCTTCTCAATGACTGCCCCCAAGGCCAAGCCTGTGTCATCCACACTTCTAGAAGCCACTCTCCTCCCTACAGCCCTGCCTTCTGTTCTGAGTAGGAGCTGTTATCTTCCCAGCCCTACCTCTCAGCCACAGTGATTGCCCCAGGGCTTGGACATGGGACCCCTAGTCTGACCAAGCAGACTCTTTTCCTCAAAGAGCATTAACTGATACTGGAGAGAAGATCCCTTTTCCTCTTACTGGCGAACTTTTGAGATGTGAGTCTGGATGCTGCAGGTGACCCTGCAGGTATGGAGGGAATTTACAAGGAGAGAGTAAAGCTGAAGACAGAGATGAGACATAGAGGGACAGTCTTTGTGGCATCTGAAGACCTATTTCTCTGCATGGACTTGCCCTGGTTTTCCATGGCCTGATTTTTCATTTTGTCCTTTAATTCTATGAGCTGTTCTAAAAGCCTTCTAATAAATACTATTTGTCGCTTAAACTAGTTCAAGTTTGGTGTCCATGGTTTGTTACCAAACCCTCTGATTTCATGTGACCATTGACTGATCTTAGCTTCAGCACATCCCATTAGACCTCTGTAATTACCCATATTTCCCCAAACCACCTCAAACAAATATTTTGTTTCCTTATGATTTGAAGTACATTAATCTCTAAACACAAAACATATGAAAATGAAATCAAATTTCATTTGTAGTACACTTAATGAACCAACTCTATTAAAGACAAAAGTGACAAAAGTAGTTCTGCCCCAGGATATCCGGGTTATTTGTCAGAACCTCCATCAGCCCGGTTGACCAGCCCACTTGAGTGTAGTAAATCTCCAAAGGTTGATAATCATCAAATATTCTTCACTTATATTTATTGTCCATTCCAAAACTGCCATTCCCCATTGGACATTTAATCATGGATTGCTTAGTTAAGCATTTTCTCTGTTCAGAGGAGCACATCAGAAATGGATTCCCTGATAGAATGAGGTAGGAGATGAAACACAAATTCAACAACAAGCATTTAGACTTCTCCTCTCCTTTCACCTTTGTGGTTTGGACACTTCATTCACCAAAGTGAAAGGTAAGGACTTTAAGACAGAAAACCAATTTGGATGCTGGAATCCAACCAAGAACCGCGTCCCAGGGCAAAAGGCCAGTCCAAAGGGGCCCAACATCCATCTCTCAGTACCTTCCAAACACTACAGCCCACCCAGGTCAGAGTCAAGGAAGCTGGTTCTTTGTTCTCAAGGACCATGAGGATGACAGGTGAAAAAGTTTCACTGGGGCAGAGGAAATGAAACTGAATTCAAGTTGGAGGTTATTTGTCTTCGCCATGACCTACGGTGGTCTCAAGTGTCAGCACAAGTGCCCGTGGTCAAACTCACATCTGTGAGTCAATTACTGGGTACCTGCGTTCAAAAACAGTTCTGATGCGTTAGATTTAAAATGGTTTAAACGTATTGAACAGAAAGGGAAAAGAAGAGGGAACCAAACCCCTTCAGGGATTTTGTTTGAATCTACAGAAAGGCTGGATTGAAACCTGCAGAGTATTTATAAAGAAGCTGTAAGATCTTTTATTCGTTTGAAAGGAGTTGGAAGAGAGACACAGGAAGTGAGGCAGGAGAGACACTGCTGCAGCAGCTGGGGGAGGGGGAAACAACGTTGTAACGTTGGCCAAAACGATCATTTTCTCCAGTTGGGAGGACGTTCACCCTTGCCATCACTGGTTCATGGCCAGATCTGAGTAAGAGTCCCACCTCCACCACTCACTAGTTCTATAAAATGTCACTTCCGTTCTATGAACCTCAGTGTCCTTACCTGTAAATTGGAAATAAACTCCACACACAGGGTTTTGTGAAGATCCAAATGAAATAATAGATGTGAAAGTCCTTTATAAGCTATTGAGAGCCACGCAGATTCTAGTTATACTTATGATTGGTTTAATTTAAGTCACAGGATATACCACCCATGGAATGGAAATCCTGACAAAGAGCCCAGGGCAAAATTCAGATGAGAACAGCCAAGACTGGAAAAGATAAGGTCCAGGCAAAAAGCAGTTTCCATTAGAGTCATTTGTTAAAGTCTCAAGCCGTTAATCTTGTGCCAAGTTCTGAGGCCCACAGATCCACACGCTTGCCTTAGCTGAATAAGACAGGTAGCTGATATTAGATGATCACCTATGAGTGATTTCTCAGTTTTACTTCAAGTCCTAATCATACTAGATCTTGGTGGCCAGAGCCAGTTGGAGTTATCCAGATAGCCGTTCCTAATAGTTCTGCCTCTTGTGCATACCCTAACTAGTGCCACTGCCTCCTAGTGGTGTGGTTTTTAATTGCAGGCATAATATGAATCAGAACCATGGCAGCCTCTCTAGCACTGCTTCTTAATCTTGGTTGCATGTCAGAATCACCTGAGGATTTAAAAAATACCGATGCCTGAAGCCAACCTCCAGAGATTATGATTTAATTGCTTTTGGTGCATCCTGGACATTGAGACGTTTAAAGCTTCCCCAGGTATTTCTACTGTATGGCCAAGTTCAAGAACCATTACTCCAGAGCAGAGGTAAGCGAACTTTTCTGTAAAGGGCCAGATAGTGATTTTTTTAGGCTGTTCAGGTCATATGGTCTCTGTCACTGTAGAGACAGAGACTACGCAACTCTGCCCTCATAGTGTAAATGTGCCATAGACAATATATAGACAGATGAGCGTGGCTGTGCTCCAACAAAACTTTACTCACAAAAGTAAGTAGCAGGCCATAGTTTGCCAACACCTTCTCTAGAGATTTGTTAAAGTGAGGTCTGAGGCCCCGCACCATGGACAGTACCTGGGAGCTTGTGAGAAATGCAGAACTTCAGGCCTCAGCAAGATCCCCATGTGATACGTATGCAGAGTCAAGCTTGCGAGGCACTGCTCCAGAGGGTACGCTTTGTGAATCCAGCCCTGCCAGCATCACAGCACTGAAGTGGAGCGTTCCCATCTCTGTCAGCATCTCCCGTGCCTGTCACCTCTATCAGCCTGGCTGTCTCCTAGCTGCCACATTTCTGTAGCATCCTTTCCTTGGTGACTCAGACAATCTGAGTAGCTGTCTACATTTGATTATGGTGTTTCCAAAGGGTCAAGAGAGCCACACACTCAGTTTCTATTTTTCATAATAATATACGGAGAGGACGTGGCTGTGGAGCCATATCAGGTGATATGCCCCTTTTCTCAGGAACTATCCATTTAAACTTGTCAAATGTCATACAGCTCCCCAAACACCTCCTGCTGCTTCAAGCCTCTGTGCCTTATATATGGTATTGTGCTTTGGGGGAAGGTCGTGTGAGTCATCTTGCCACCAGGCAAATTTACCCAACCTTAAAAATAACAGGCATGGGTGAGACCTTCTGACCACTCCCATCCAGACTGAATCACTTCTTCCCCATTCTAGCCCCATGCCCTGTATACACCTTTGCTCTAACCCTTAGCACATTTACGGTACTAATGAGCTCACCAGTCTGTCTCTCCAGATGATCCTGAGCCCCTCTGGCCAGGCTCATGTATCATTCCCTTCTGCATCCATGTGCCTCAAGCTGGGCTTTAATATGATAAATGCTTAATAAATTGATGTTGGTTTTAATTCAACTGACCTAAAAGTGAGTTAACATTTCTTTTGGAACTGGCATGCTAACCTAATCACCACAGAAGCCTTTTAGTGAGGAATACGGTTCACAAAAATGTTGCTCTCTAGAACAAACTTTGGGAAATGCTGCCTCTTAGACAATAGCCCTGGTGCAGATCACACACTCGATAGCTTGTAATATCCCCTAGAACTTGAATTATGGCTCTGGCCCTTGCCCAGCAATAAGGAAGAGGTGGGAGAGGGGTTGAGAGGATGAATTTGGTGCCTACCACCCCGATCCATCTTTCCTGAAAGATAGTTGCAGGATTGTCTCAGGGACACATTAGAATTCCCACCTGACAGAGGAGGAAACTGGCTTAACATGTTAGGGCGTTAACACTGACTTAGTGACACAGCCAGGGCCAGAATCCAAATCCAGAATTGTGTCCAGCACAGCAAGGCAGACTCCTTTACCAGGAGTTTCTCAGGAGGTCACCATCTGTCATCATGTCCCTTTTCCCGCCTGGCCTACCTAAACCAGACCTGGATAGGAGGGGAGAGAGAGAAGTATGTATCTTCAGGAGAACTTCACATCTACATCAGAGCTGCGGAGTGGTCGGCAATGAGATGTTTTTCCATTATAGACGCCAGTCCAACTTTTGGCTGAATGAGAAGTCGCTCCAAAGTGCTCACCTGTCTTATCCCTCAGTCTGTTTGGAGCTGACATTTTGGCAAGCCTTCCACCCAAGAATCCTGCCATTTGGACAAAGCAGCGCAGCCAGGATAGAGTCTTGGCAGCAAATACAGCATTGGGGACCTCACTCCTGACTCCCTGCCCTGTCCTCTCCCTGGTCTACTCTGGGCAGCCCCAACCTCCCATGTGCCAATGCCCCCGTCGGACAGTCAAGATTTGTGCACAAGCACGTGAGCACCTGGACGAATCCCTGCACGTGTGAACAAAGGGGAGGCCTGACTAGTGACCCCATCACATCTTATCGTGCAACAGCTTGAGGAAAGCGAGGAGGGAGCCAGCCGGTGGTCCGTCTGCCTTTGGCATCACCTACCCTGGGCTCAGCCAAAAGTGAGGAACCCATGCTAACCCATGAAGTGGCACTGAAAAAGCTCCCTCTCCTCGCCGGGCTTCAGTTACCACGCCTCTCAAGGGAACACGTTAGACGTGGAAGGAGTAACAGCTGCTACCGATTCACACTTGCTGTGTGCTCTGTGCTTCACGTGAATTATCTCATTTGATCTCAACAACGAAGCCATCCTCCAGAAGGGAAGCCCTGAGTCGGGTGGGTTGGTGTTGCCCAGAAGCAGACCCTGAGACAAAATTGAAAACCACGTAGCTGATTTGAGAGGTGATCCTAGGAAATATCAGTAGGGAAGTGGAGAAGTAACACAAGAAAGGTACCCAGGCGATAAACAGTGCGCTATTAAGCCAGCTACACGGTGGTGACTGGATCAATCCAATGGGGAAGCGCTATGGAGTAAGCCTGCTGCTTCTACCAACAATCTCACCCAAGGGACGAGGGAGCTACAGTACTTATATTAGACTGAACCAACAAAATTGCCATTATCCGATCACGTTTGACCTAAAGAAATGGCAATTTCACGTGGTTCAACATAATGTTAATTCCAAGTGTTGTTGGTTGAGAACTGCTGGGCAGGGGAAGGGAAGTGTTAATTACATGGCCCTCCCACCCTACTCTCCACCACAGACGAGCTTTCGAAGTTCTAGGGGAAATCCCTTAGGCGTGGAGCTGCAGATACTGCCAGTGGGATGGGAACGCACTGAACAGTCTCAGTGGGCCATGACGGGGGGGGCCCTGACAGCGCATACCGCCCTGACCAGGAGAACTGGGATCCAGTCGGGATTCAAACCCAGGGTGTCTGTCTCTGTAGCTCATGTATGTAGCCCACATACTGCCTCCACCCAATTTCTAAGACTCTGTCATTTCCCTGAATTACAGAATCCTCTGCTAAGATTCTAGAAGTCTTCAACTACAAAGTCTACAACTCAAAGACACAAAGTCTTAAACAGCAGGACAAGCCAAGCCAATTACCCAAGGTCGGGTATTCATTGATCTGTTTCACAGGCACTTCTCAAGTATACACAGTGTTCCAGACTCTGCACTGGGCTCAAAGGCTACATGGTGAGGAATACTGCCCTGAGAAGAGGGATTAATACCAACATATATAAAGAGATGGAGTCAGAGTAGTGCTAGAGCTGGTGCTGGAGGCCAGAGGAGGGCCACGTGGCTTTTGGAGGGAAGGAAGTGGCCTCCCGCATGGAAGCACACAGTCTGAGCTGGAAAGAGAGCAAGCCAGGCCAGCATAGGCACATCTCCCCCGAACAGTCATTCCAAGGGGACGACAAATGTGCTTTAGTAGAATGGGATTTACAGAGTTGCTCAGGACCCCAATTCTTTAAGTGTTGCCCGTTAACTTGTGTTTCAAACTTTTAGGAATGAGTTATGACATGCCACCTTGAAAATCCAATTACCTCAGCAAGACATTCAGCATAGATCAAAGGTATCTACAGCGTGGAGATGCATTAGAGCTCGTGCACAGAGGGGAAGTGACTCGCCCAAGGTCTCAATGCAAACTGTAGGATCGGCTGAGATAGATTCCTAACCCATAACGTTGCCCAAAGTGGCACGTGTTGGGAAACAGAGCACTTGCCTTTTCAACAGATGCTCTCCATCACTACCATCAGAGTACAAGAGAGAAAAGCCCTGCGCAGGGAATCAGAGACCCTGACATGGACTCTGAGCTGCCCAACAGCCTCAGTGTCTGATCAGTAACATGGGAAACACTGTGACAGTCCCGGAGAACTAAATGAGGTCATGTCAGAAGACATTAGGTTAAATGGTACATAGTCCTGCAAATGCAAGGGGTTGGTCATAATCTTTACTATCCCTGATTAGGGGTTATTATTGTTTGTTGTACCTGGAATGATGACAGCTAACTTGATTCCTGTTTTTAAGGTATTTTTGTCCAACTTAAGAACGTTTAACAAATTTCTGTTATACTTCATAAAGTATATTTGAAAAATTCAAACACCACAGAGGGTTTAAAATGAAAAGTAAAAGTCCCCCCATAGCAACCCCTGTTGACATAACAGTTTCTGATAGACGCTTCCAGAAAATGATTTCTGCATATAACACTATGCATGTGTGTGTGTGCTTTCCATCGTTCCACACATTGCTTTTTTTTTTTTCATGTAACAATACACCTTGGACAGGTGTTCATGTAACAATACACCTTGGGCTGCTTTTTTTAAGCAGGAAAGAGCGTGCCATTAATGGATAAACCAGAAATCATTTAACCAGACCCCTGTTGATGGTCATTTGTGGTCTAGTTGGGGATTTTTTTCCTATTACAATAGAGGTGCCATGAGCACCCCATACACGCATTAAGAGCATGGCCAGGATCAGGGCACACACCTGAGCATCCGTTCTTAGACCTGAAATTGCTGGCCAGACACCATGGGCATTTAAAGTCCTGAAAGATGTAGTTACACTGTAGTTCAGAGAGGTCACACTAGCAACCCCACACACGCCCTTCTCCCACTTTAACTGTATGTGGAAGTGTCCCTTTTCTGAATCTCTAGTCAACCCTGGAAAAGAAAAAACTTCCTAATATTTGCCAGTCTGAGAAGTGAAAAATGGCATCTTGTTACTATTTTGATCTGTATTCTCTTTTATCATGACTAACAGTGAATGTCTTTCCATATGTTGATTGGCAATTATTGTGCAGTGTTGTTTTCTCTAGAAGTGTGTGTGTGTGTGTGTGTGTGTCAGAGAGAGCGAGAGAGAGAGATGAGGTGGGAGTTCCCATATTAACTGCCTGTGTATAGAGCCCTTGCCCTTTTTAAACTTTTATTTTTCATATCACTTTATATAACCCTCTTATAATTCAGAAGAGCAGCCTTGGGTGAAAAGGCATAAACTGTTTCTTTCCTGATACATTGTTACTTTTATTTCTTTCTCATGTTTTTGCCACGGATTTTTTTTAACGTATAAAATAACCTTCTAACTGATCCTCCCCCTTCCACACTTGCCACAACTGTGATCATTTTAATACTGAAGACAGATCACGTTGCTTCTTTGCTTACAACCTTCCTGTTCTTTTCCATCATTCTTAGAATAAATTCCACAGTTCTGCCTTGACCTAGGAGGCCCCTCCTGGTGTAGACGCTGCCTGTATCTCCGGCCTCACTACACCGTCCTCCTCGTTCCAAGCATACTTGCACTCTTTCCCACGTCAGTTTCTTTATACCTTGCTTTCTCTCCTTCCGGAATGTTCTTTCCTCCTCCCATTCTTCAAGGTCACAGCTTAAATGTCCCTTCTCATGCAGACTTACACGATCCTCCCAATTAAAGGCACGTCTTCCTCTGCTATTTTCTGCCTCAGCTCCTTGTTTGCCTCTCTGGTTGCATTTATCACAACATATAGATACTTATTTGTTTGCTTCCTTCTGCTTTCCTCTCCAGAATATAAGCTCCATGAGGGCAGGGCCTTGTGGGTCTTGCTCACCATTGCATCCCCAGCGCCTCCATCAGTGCCTGAAACGATGTGGGTCCTCGCCACCTATTTATTTAATGCATTAATTAATGTCTAGTCAGATTTATCATTCCCTTCCTTTATAACTTTTCACTTTTTCTGGGCAGCTTGGAAAGGTACTTATCTCTCCTTTCGTTTTCAGGCTTAAAATCATTCATTGACACTCAGGTTTATTCTGTTACAGGTATTGTTTATATGCACTGGGTTACTGGGGTGAACAAGACGAGGCAACACAGCTGCCCTCCAAGGGCTCGAATCCCAGTATAGGGATGACAGACCAACCACAAATTGCGACTGGAGGAAGAAATAATTTTAGAGGATGGCAAGAGCTATGGAGAAAATAATGCAGGAGAATATGAAAGAGGATGGAGGTGGCCGGGTCTCGTGAGAAGGAGGAAGCCATGGAAAGAGCCGAGGAGGAGCATGCAAGAGGGATAACAGCAGGTGCAGCTTCGGTGCACGAAGGAGCTTGCTGAGGCCGGAGAACGGAGAGGAGAGAGCCGCGCATCCTCAGAGCAGAGAGCAGGGCAAGGGAGGTGGGGCATCGCTCACAGAGGTGGGAGGGGCCTCCGCCGTACATCATGGGGGCGCTCTTCTAAAGGCAACGGACAGCCACTGCGGGGCTCCAAACCAGGGAGTGGCATCCGACTTCGGTGTTTAGAAAAAATCACCCTCTGATCCATCTAGTGAAAGAAACAAGGAACTGGAAACCTAGCTTTATAATTTTTTTTTTTCTCCAAACGACTGGTCAGTTGTCCCATTTATTAAATAATCCATACTTCCCTCCCCTAGATTTAAGTGGAAGTGCTTTTTAACATATACTAAAATTCCCTTGGGTATTTAGTATATACGGGGATGGGGGAGAGGGTGATCCCTTCTGTTCATTTGTTTCCTGAAACCAAACATATTGATTATTGTACAACAGCTTCATGATACATTTTGAGATCTGTTGGTACCATCCCTCCCTTTATTACTATTTTTTACAGAATTGCCCTATTTTTGCACATTTTCCCCCAGGTGACTTTTGAATCCTTCTGACAAATTTTGAAAGTGAAATCTTCTTACTGTCTTAATTGGGATTCACTGGGTTCATAGATTAATTTATTAATAAATAGGTTAAAGAGAAGTTACACCTTTCCAATATTATGATTTTTTACTAATAAGCACGACCTATATCTACTCGTTCCCACAGTGTTTTCAGTTTTTTCATGCACCAACTTAACAGGTATTGATTTATTAAAATAACATATAACTTGCTTGCAAAAAGCTCATTACAGAAATTTGGAAAACAGAAACATAAAATATAAAAGAAAATACAGAAGCAAATAAAAATCCCATATAATTGCATCACACACAGAGCTGCACTGTTAACGGGCTCTTGTGTGTGCAGCAGGCACGTGGGGACGGGGGCATTCTCATACGCATACTGAGTTTTCCATTGTTTAAAAATGAAACTTCACATTTGGTCCCATGATAGTAGATAGTCTCTCAAGCACAATTATAATGCCTGCCCAAAATTACATCACATAAATATACTATCATTTATTCAACCACTCTTCAATTGTTAAACATTTCAGGGATTTTTTTGCAATGTTTTGTTCTAAGCGGTACTGCAGTGAACACACTTGTAAATAGGTATCTGTTCTCCTGATTATTTCTTTTTTTTAATTAATTAATTATTATTATTATTATTTTTTTTTTTTTTTTGCCTGTGTTGGGTCTCCGTTTCTGCGTGAGGGCTCTCGCCAGTTGTGGCGAGCGGGGGCCACTCCTCATCGCGGTGCGCGGGCCTCTCACTGTCGCGGCCTCTCCCGTCGCGGAGCACAGGCTCCAGATGCACAGGCTCAGCAGTTGCGGCTCACGGGCTTAGTTGCTCCGCGGCATGTGGGGTCTTCCCGGACCAGGGCTCGAACTCGTGTCCTCTGCATTGGCAGGCAGATTCTTAACCACTGCACCACCAGGGAAGCCCCTGATTATTTCTTAAAGATGGCTTCTTTGACTTCACCGGTGGGTTCATGTCCTTTGCTAGTTTTCCGCCTGTTGTGCAAGATCACTTTGTCTAGTAAAGATTTTGACCCTTTGTCTGCCAAACATTTGCTGACATTTACCTAGCTTGTTGTCAGCTTTTGTAATGGTATAGAGTATATTGAAGGGGAGAGGGTTGAATTTTTTTAATAACTGAGGGTTTGGTAAAAGATGAGGCTCTATCTAACTTGATATTCCTTGCAAACGGCCTATTTTCTCAATATAATTTGTTGAACCATTTGCCCTTATTATTTTCTTTCTGAAGCCTTTTTAATCTATACCAAGTTCTAGTTTACATAGGACCATCTATTCTATTCCATTGATCTGTCAGTTGATTCTTATAACAGTGACAAACTATTTTAATTACTAGTTTCAAAATGCATTTCAATAACCAGAAGGTAAGGATCCCCTTGTTGTTCTTCCTTTTTCAGAATACTCTAATTCTGAACCAGAATAGAACGTCACCTCATTTGAACAGCAGGAAGGCCATACATGTTGACTGTTGTGTTTGTATAAGAATTCATCCCATGCTAAGTGTACTACCTAGGCTGACATGGAAGAGCTGGGAAAAGACCTTGGACCCTGACTGCCTGGTTCCCTGAAACGAAGGAACTCATTAAAAACTACAGTTCCCAAAATGCACTACTCCAGGGTTCTGTCTGGCTCCTCCACCATCCACTGCACTGTGACCTGTGATCCTGGGCCGCACTTGTCTGGACAGCGAGTCCCTCCATCAGGTCCCAGACAGTGCCCGGGGAAGTGCTGGGGTCATGGCTGAGAGAGGGAAGCAAGTAGAAATGTGCTCTAAGGCCTCAAATACAGAACTACTGTTTGGGGAGATAGACGTCCAGGTCTCAGGTTAGATGGGACCCTGGCCCTATGCCTCAAGAATGCTATAGAGAGGGAGAGACCCCAGGCCTACCTTCTTTCCATTAAGCTGATCAGTTCATTCTGATTAGAATGGAATACTTGGTCTCCAACAATCTTCACTCTGCCCTCTGTGGAAACTGCCTCCAGATGCCTGAGCTAGTGGGCCGCCAGTCTTGGTTTCTGATGGAGGTGTACCATTTTGCTCACCCTGTTACTTCAGGTGCATTTTTGAAGGACCTTGGAGGATGCTGAGTGAGAATTGCTTGCAAGATGCCACTTGGGATCAGAAGTCACCAATTATTTGTTTTAGCAAACAAATATCAGAAATATAAAATACTGACATCTTGCAATATGAAGTTTTACAAGAAGAAGTCACAATTTTCTCTGTATGTACTGTTGAGAAGACATGGAAGAAAGAAAGCAGGAACAGGTTGCTAAGGCGCTTGGGAGAGATTCCTTAGCCTGTGATCTCAAAATTCGCCACCTTGCCTGGTTCCCCAGAGGTCTTCCTGGGGGCTACCACAGAGTCCCTGCTGAGAATAAGAAGCTGGTAGCTTTGTTCCCATTTTTCAAGCTTCCCTGGGAGCATTCCTCCCTCCCTTGGGGAACTTACAGGGATGGGGGAGGCTACTCAAGGGCTATCCTGGGTCTCTGACCATAACCACATCACAGTCATAGGCAGAATCTCCCCCTGTCCCCCAAGATTCCCATCCTCTAGTTATTCAATCAAACACTAACCTAGGTATAATACTTCTGTGAGGGACTTTGCAGATGCAATTAAAGCCCCATGTCAACTGACCTTAAAAAAGAGAGATTATCCAGGTGGGCCTGGCCCAAACAGCTGAGCATTTATATAAGCAGAGAGTTTTCTCCGGCTGGCATCAGCAGAGGAAGTCAGAGAGTGTCAAAGCATGACGGGGATTTGATGTGCCTTTGCTGGTTTGATGTTGGAGGCGACCACATGAGAAGGAGTGCCTACAGCCCTAAATTGCTCAGAGAAACCCCAAGTGATGGCCAGCAAGGAAACGGGACCCCAGTCCTCCACCCACAAGGAACCGGATTCTGCCAATACCCTGAATGTGCTTGGAAGCAGATTCCTCCCCAGAGCTCCCAGAATATGGCTCAGCCAAGCCGTCCGTCCCCTTGGAATCAGCCTTGTAAGATCCTAAGCGGAGAACCAGCCACGTCGTGCCAGACTTCGGAGCTACAGGACCATGAGCTAATAAATGGGTGTTGTTTTAAGCCGCTACAAAGCAATAGAAAATGAATACACCATCCAATGGCAACAAAATGCCCCTCCTGCCACAGGCCTCACTGTGCTAATCAGGGCAGCCAGGATTAGAGCCTCCACTCTGTCTGGATCTTTGCAGGAAACTCCCCGTCAAAGATCAAAAGTTAGCACAGCATGGTTCATGGCAGGAAAACCAACTGCTCCCCGCCTGGCCCTGTGCCACCTGATCTGAGGGGAAAGGGAGAGCTATCTGCCTATATAATAGCGTCCCTGGGAGCAGGGAAGGCAGTGCAGCGAGTGTGACCCATTAACACATCAAGAGGACGCCAGGGGAATGGCATCGCAAAGGCCCCACTTTGATTTTTGCAGGCATCTCAGGGAGGAAGAAGGCAACAGAGGCTGTGTTCTGAATCCAAAGCCATCTATTTCTATGCCTTCAAAAGGGAAAATCGTCTAAGCCCTCACAAGGGGAAGAAAAGAGAATGCAAGTTCCCGAATCCAGGCAGCCGCAAAGAGGGAGTACGGGACCAGGGAGCCAGGCAGCGGGTACCACCATCCGCTCCCTGAATGTTAAAATGCTCTCCCCACAGACCTGACAACCACCAGCGCTCCATACCCAACCATGTGAGATTTAGACATATTCAAGTTTTCTGAGCCTCAAATTAGCCCTTGTAAGAGCTCCTCTTCTTCCGAAGCTGATTTTAAGTTAATCAGGCCCTAAATTCAGGCATCTGGGGAATGCTGTAGCGCCCGTGGCTCCTCCTGTTCGCCACACTTGGCCCATCTCCTGCCTTCCCCTCTCTTCCCCTCACGGTGCTGGTGAAATGCTTGGCAAACTTGTCCCGCAAGTGAAAGGGAGATTGAGAGAGAACGGAACAGTTAACACGACACAGCACAGCAAAATTATAAAACACTTTTCCTGACAGTGGCAGGCAAATACTCTATCTATCCAACCACAGCCTTTTAAAAATTCCCTACCCTCCCCCGCAAAATTTTAGTAAGTGCTTAGAATATGTTGAACACTTGGCTTGGTTCCTGCCCTGCGAGAACTCCCAGCACTAGGGAGAACGAGTTCTGAACCCCAACTAGCATGACAGAGGCTTGAATTCCAAAAATAATTACTAACACGTGCTGAGCACTCAGGAGGGCCTCAATGCCAAGCGTTTTCCATATGCAAATTCATTCATGCCTCGTGAGTCCTTTACTGTCAACACTATTAATTAGTCCCACTTTACAGATGAGGAATCTGTGCATTAGTGAGGCTAAGGAATTTCACCCCAAGGAGATCCTTCTGGCTCATCTTCTATGTTACTGGGAATCGGGTCCACGCAGAAATGCCAAGCCGGATGTTTCCCACACTCACAGTCCAGTTAGGGAGATATGCTGACCACATGGAACAAGGGACAAGGCTGCAGGGCCTCCAGGAAGGGCAGGCAGGGGTCAAACATACATCCGTGACTTAGGTCAGGTGGCCCAGAAGCAGACCTGGAGAGGAGAATTTGTGTGCAAGAGATTTATTAAGGAAGAAGGAAAAGAAACAGGGGAGTGAGAGGAGGACTTGATGAGAAAGGGAAGAAGTCAAGCAAGCGTGTGATTCAAGGCCAGCTCCCAGCTTCCGCCTGATGCCATGGGGGACTCTGGAGCATAAATTACACCCGGGGTCTGTCCTGCCTTCCGGCAGGGACCTGGCCTTTTATACTCCAGCAATGGATTCTCATTGGCTGCAGGATGCCCAGGAGGCAGTGAGACTGCCAGTAGATCAAGGGAGGACCTCCTGGGAGAGTCAGGAACAGGAACGTGCAGAGCCCTGACGGTGTCCACTACAACCTACTGGGTTGGCCAAAAGGTTCGTTCACGTTTTTCCGTAACATCTCACAGAAAAACCTGAACAAACATTTTGGCCAACCCAATATTCGAATCCTCATCCTTCTCTCTAGCTGTGTTGCCTCAGACAAGTTGCCTAACCTCTCTGAGTCTTAGGATCTGCATCTGCAATAAGAATAAAGAGTCCTACCCCTCCCTCACAGAGTTATCACAAGGATGTGATTCAATAAAATGAGGGTGCGTGGCCTAAAATCAGCACCAATCCCCCATGATGTGGCATTGTGCAAATGGCAATAAAAATACTCATGTAGACCCAGGAAAAGACAAAAGTCCACTGAACAGCTATGAGTAACTCACAAAGACTTGCCAATACTCTCCTCAGCACCAGCCCCCATCCTTCTCCACCAATGAGGAGGCTGTTTGGTAAAATTGCCTTAGCTGTGACCACACAAGCCAAGTTATGTCTTCTCATCAAACCCACACACTTCTCCCCTGAAAAACAAGCTCCCTCATAAGAGTTTAGAGCTGCCCCATGCAAAGCCAACTACCCTACCACCCACCAAGTGTCTGTGACCTGCATCTTTATTTTGTCACCACCCAGAGGACAGGACCGGTCAAGTTTACAAAAAGGGCCCCATTTATAAGGGGGAGTGCAGAGAAATCTGTCCAGGGTTGGCAGCTGCTGGGGCTCCCTAATCTAGCTCCATTGTTTCAGTTCTCTAATTAAGTGGCTCTGTTCACACTGCCAGCTCCCCTTCCCAAGAAACCCAGCTATATTGAGCAGATACATAAAAGCCAACAATTAAATTGCCTTATCAAATTTTCACAGCTTAAGTTGTTCAATTGCATGGGAAATGATTAGTGTCTGTAAATAGAGGAAGAGAGTGGCAGGCCCAGAGGCTGCAGGCTGGAGCTGGGGGGTGCTGAGGGCAGCTCCCTAGAAGGCGTGGGGTGTGCAGACCACACCAAACTCTGAGCAGTGCCTCCTGTGAGTCCTCAAGGGGCCGAACAGGGCTTGTCTTGAGCACCCAGGAAGCGAGGAGTAGCAGAGATTGACTGACTTCTCTGAGGTCCCCAAGACAGCTCTGGACTTGGAGACGGCAGGCAGTGTCCAAGTTCAAGGCCCCACGGCCGACCAGCTGGAGGTAACAGGCAAAGCCACTTACACGACTGAGCCTCATTTTACTTACTCCATCTAGACTAGGGCAGAGACCCGATTCCTGGTCAAACCTGGTGCTTCCTCAGTGCTCCACTGAGGGTGGCCTGGTCCTCAGAGAGAGTTCTCCATGCAGCTGTGTCTAACACACCTTCCACTTTGGACTGGTAAGTGGTCTGCTATACAGATCAGGCCCCAAACGGGCCCCATTCCTTCCTGCCCAGGACGGTAGGCACCCCCCTGCCATTACCCGGAGTTTGATTCTAATCCTCCGAATCACTGCCTGACCATTGGGGGCTGTAGCCCTATTGGCAATAAGACATTCTTGTGGTTGCTGGAAAAATTGTTTTTTCTGTTTGAGATATTAAAGGAGAAAGCCTAATGTGTCTCATTTTCCTGGAACGTCTCATTTAGATTCGCTATTTGGATGTTGATGGTCCAGCCTGCCCGCCCCAACACACACAAAAATCTACAAATTACACAGTCATATGGACAAAACATTCAGCCCCATTTTGACCTTTGGCTTGGATTTTGACAACCATCTCCCTTTGTATGAGATTTCGTCCCTCTGGTTATTAAAAAAAAAAAAAATCCATTATTTGTTTTAGCTCAGTCTCCTGAAAGTATGAAGGAGCTACAGAACTCTTACAGGGACCCAGGAGTGGGGTCGGGGGTAGGAAACTGGGAGAAAGGCCTTTGGGGGTGGGAATCTCCTCTCTATCAGATCAAGATGTTCGATAAAACCTGAGGAAGCAGAGTTTAGAAGCAGCCTTGCCCAGGTCCAGCCGGGCAAAGACAGCCAGTGGCCAAGACACATGATCACTAGACGCATGATCTGAGGCCAAAAGCAGGAGCAAAGCAGAACTCCCAGGACAGATGTGCCCTGGATGGTGGGAATGGGTGGAGGCTTAGAGTCAGTCTTTGTCCAGCCCAAGTCCACGTCCCTTGAAGCAGCACCTATCCCATCGCTCCTCAGCCAGCTGGACGGATCACAGAGCATCAGCCACAAGAACTACAACCATACAGAGTTTTACACAGATTTCTTCATCACTTCAGGGCACTGTCGCATTCACCATACCTGTGACCCTCTTAGTGCCCCTGAGAGGCAGGTAGGGCGGCTTCTCACCAATCCTACTTGGTCTCACAGGAAACATCCAAGTTCAGAAATTCTACCTTTGCATAATCCATCCTTCAGATACAGAATTCAAGTCTTGATAGGCTTGACCAAGATTATGAAAAAGCTCTAGATGCTCCAGGAATAGAATTCAGGGTTTCTAACTCTGAATACACTCTTTCGCTCCATTTCAAAACACTTCGGGGAAAGACCCACGTAAAACTCACAGGCCACCAAAAATCCGTTAGACCCAAGCTGGAAACTTAGGAACAGACTCTGGGCACATGTACCCTGGAGAAGAGTGAAAAGCATGATGTTTTCCTTTCTTCCTGTGTAATTTCTGTGGTTATTTATTGAGTTCCTCCGATGTGTAAAGACTCTCCTTTTCTCAGCTTTAACAAAGTGAGGCATTGATGTCTATATTTTGGTAAAGTGTCTAAAAGCTCTGCTCACATGTCCCTCCCTCCTTTTCCACTCATTTCCCTTTTACGTAGGTGCTGCCCTAACGCAGGATGACGGACACATGGCAGTGATGGCACCAGGGCGAGAAAGGGAAAGAAAATGTAATTTTCTTCTAAACACACACGAATTTAAAATGTGAGGATCTTCTAGTTTTTGATGGATTAATCATGTGTATTGCACAAAATGAGTCAGCTAAGTTAGAAAGATCAATGTGTTTGATTGACAGTGCAACATCTTCGATTACTGACCCCATGCTGCTGTGGACTGGTCACCAGAGAAGCATCATCTTCTGCACCGACTGGGACTCAGAGATGAACCAGAGCACAGAACACTACCTTGGGCAGATTTGCTTAGCTGTGGAACAGCCAGACACAGAGGGGAGAAAACCCACTGGACAAAGAACCTGCACAAGCGTCAAGCTCAAAGCTAATGGAAACCCCGGCATCTTACCAAGCAGGCATCATCCTCCCCGGCCATTCAAAGATAACAAGCTGAGAATCTCCTGGGGGTCATGGGTGAATCAGAAAGAAAACTGAGCAGAGAAAGAGGATAGAAACAAAAGATGGAGACTTGAGTGAGGAAGTCTCAAGTGGGAGGTGGGATATGGAAGAGCCCTTCCCAAAGTAATGTGGTGCAGTGTGCCTTTATCAACGAAAGAAAAAGCCAATCCAGGCATAAGGTCAGGGAGGGCACACAAGGCTGCCCAGTGACACGTGTCCCAGGGAGTAGGAACTTCCCAAACTTGATCCCAGATCTCCCACTTACTGTCGTGGGACCCTGGCTGAGCACCAGAGACTTTATCCACGTCCCAGAGTTTCCGTGCTTGTCGGCGGGCTGACACAGGAAAGCACCTATCATGGGTCCTGGGACAGAGTGGGCATCCTTGGTCCTCACCACAACCCTGGCGCTGCTGAGTTGCTGATAAAGAGCCTGACCTGGCCATTGCAGGGCTCATTCCACTCTGCCATCAGCTGCTGGGATACTATAGAGCAGCAAGTGCTTCTGTCAAATTCAATACGCTATGGATCGCCAACACAGGAAACCCATGTGAGCGGAGCTTCCCTAGTTGAAATCAGAAGACAGAATTCAGCCTCGTATTGAAGCCCTGCCCACCCCACACCCCCAACCCTGGCCCCGGCAGTCACTTGGATCTAGGGCTCTCCACACTCAGCTTAGAAACCTTGAATTTATGATATACAGGCAGACCTTGGAGATATTGCGGGTTCAGTCCCAGACCAGCTCATTAAAGCAAATACTGCAATAAAGCAAGTAACAGGAATCTTCTGGTTTCCGAATGCATATAAAAGTTATGTTTACACTATACTGTAGTCTATTAAGTGTACAATAGAATTATGTCTTTAAAAAACAATGTACATACCTTAATTTAAAAATACTTTATTGGGACTTCCCTGGTGGTGCAGTGGTTAAGAAGCCGCCTGCCAATGCAGGAGACACGGGTTCGAGCCCTGGTCTGGGAAGATTCCCACATGCTACGGAGCAACTAAGCCCGTGCGCCATAGCTACTGAGCCTGCGCACTAGAGCCGGCGAGCCACAACTACTGAGCTCACGTGCCACTGGTGGTGCAGTGGTTAAGAAGCCGCCTGCCAATGCAGGAGACACGGGTTCAAGCCCTGGTCTGGGAAGATTCCCACATGCTACGGAGCAACTAAGCCCGTGCGCCACAGCTACTGAGCCTGCGCGCTAGAGCCGGCGAGCCACAACTACTGAGCTCGCGTGCCACAACTACTGAAGCCCGCACGCCTAGAGCCCGTGCTCCACAACAAGAGAAACCACCTCAATGAGAAGCCCGTGCACCGCAATGAAGAGTAGCCCCCGCTCGCCACAACTAGAGAAAGCCCGCGTGCAGCAACGAAGACCCGACACAGCCAAAAATAAATAAATTAATTAATTTTTAAAAACACTTCTTTGCTAAAAAATGCTAAGCATCATCTGAGCCATCACGGGGTCGTACTCTTTCTGCTGGTGGAGGGTCTTAACCTCATCGCTGATGGCTGCTGACTGATCACAGTGGAGGATGCTGAAGGTCGGGTGGCTGCAACAATTTCTTAAAAGAAGACCACAGTGAAGTCTGCCACACTGATTGACTCTTCCTTTCACGAACGATTTCTCTGTAACACGCAATGCTATTTGATAGCATTTTACCCACAATAGAACTTCTTTCAAAATTGGAGACAATCCTCTTAAACCTTGCCACTGCTTTATCAACTAAGTTTATGTAATATATAAATCCTTCGTTGTCAGTTCAACAATAGAATAAGTTCTCCATCTTATATGGGTGCAGTGTGAGGTGCCCCCAAACAATCACAATAGTAACATCAAAGATCACTGATCACAGATCACCATAACAAATATAATGATAAGGAAAAAGTTTGAAATATTGTGAGAATTACCAAAATGTAACACAGACACACAGACAGCAAATGCTGTTAGAAAAATGGCACCAATACACTTGCTCGATGCAGGGTTGCCACAAACCTTCACCTGTGGAAAACACAGTATCTGCAAAGTGCAATAAAAGAAAACGCAATAAAACAAGGTATGCCTGGAACTCTTCACAAGGCAGTGGGCTCATTCAAAAATGACAGAACAACTTAAGTTAAACAATATTTGTGCAGCTACTATTCAGACACAACTTTGTCAGGTCCATCTCACAGATGGTAAAACTGAGGCTCAAAGAGGCTCATCAGCTTGTCCAAGGACACACGTACGATGGGTGACAGAAGTGGGATTCAACCTCAGATGCCCACACTGTGAATGCATTATTCTCTCTGATGCCAAAATTCCTTATTAGCCCTTCTCAGCCTCCTGAAGAGAAAATGGGGCCAAATTGACAGAGAGTAGCTCATTTCCCCAGCTCCCCCAACCCTTCGCCCCCAACTGACGCCACCATCTGGTTTCTTTCAGCATCGGAGACTGGAGCTCGCAGACGGCCTAGAGTATTGTTCACACAGAACGTCGCTGTGGACCCTCAGCCTTGACCCCAGCAAGAGCACGCAGGCTAGAACCGTTAGTCCCTTCCTGGGGCCTCACCTCATCCATCAGCAGCTCTCTGGGCACCCATCCCTCCACCCTCCATGCAAGGCAGAGCCAAGAGGGAGAGGAATGCCCTCAGCAGGCCATCCAACACACTCAGCTGTTCCCAAGCTGCCACGCCTTTGCAGAAAAATCTCCCCGGCCTTGTCTGCAAACATGTCTTTTCCAGTGCAGGGCTTGGCCCAGGACTCAAGGATCCTGCGAAACGCCGTGAAATTCAGTTCTCGGTGGGTCGGACCTATAACGGATGTTGGGGAAGAGGCAGACGTGTTCACACACGTAAGAAGACCCGCTGTGTGGTATTCACCATGCTATACTAGGTTCCGGGGATACAAAATGAAAGGACACATCTCCCATAGAACATGAGGACCCAGTGAATCTTCAGACATCATTTAGTCCCACCTATCTATTCAAGATATGAGAAAACTGAGACCCAAGGATGAGGGATTGACCCGAGATGTTCACGTGATCCAAGCCAATAGGGTCCCAGGCTGAGACTGTTGAAGTTGGAGCTAGAGGAGAAGGCTGTGCAGATGTGGCTTCTGGCCAAGGCGAGGACTAGAGTGAAAGAGTTGGGGGCCTCGTGCAAAATGCAAGGAGGCCTCCCTCTCAGGGCCTTTCTATACAAGTGTATCTATGGGAGGAGAGATGCATGGGGAGAAACTCTTCCTTCAAATCTGTGGCTACTCCAGTGCTTTCCAGGAAATCCCCTCAATCCCTTAAACCAGATGGAGTTGGGTTTCTGTCACTTTCCACCAGCGTGTTCTGGCTAATTATGAGACCTTGCTGTGCCCATCCCCACACATCTGCTTCTGCTCTGTGACTCAGCTCAACCTTTCTGTCCCTCACCTCTGGCCACTGGCACTAGGCTCTCTCCCACGCTTTGGGGCTGGGGTCCCCTCCTCCAGTTCCCATCTCTCCCAGGATCTCCAGAGCTGCTGAGTGGAGCCTCCTCGGAGCTTGGTGCTCAGGCCCCACCATCAAGGGTTTGATGACCTGCGGTGAGTTGAGTGGGAAAGAGGGAGAACACAGAAATATGCGTGAGTCTCAGCTCAGGAGGCAGGTGGCCCGTGCTGGAACGGCCAAATGTCGCCTGAGCAGATGGTGTCCTTCACGCTGAGTGATCAAGGAAGGCCATGGAAAGGAAGAAGAGTTAAAGGGCACTGGAAATGAGCAGACAAGAGTCTCGAGTTCACTCTGACATGACCAGTAAACTGAAGTGCACTCAGGGGCTCTGCCTGCAGATCCCACATTCTGTACCCCCACGGTCTCTTCTCCTGCCTGCCCAGATCCGCAGGGCTGCTGTGGATCTTCTGTGACCTCCTTGACTAAGCTAAAGATTCTGCCAGGGGCTTCCCTGGTGGCGCAGTGGTTGCGCGTCCGCCTGCCGATGCAGGGGAACCGGGTTCGCGCCCCGGTCTGGGAGGATCCCGCATGCCGCGGAACGGCTGGGCCCGTGAGCCATGGCCGCTGAGCCTGCGCGTCCGGAGCCTGTGCTCCGCGACGGGAGAGGCCACAACAGAGGGAGGCCCGCATACCGCAAAAAAAAAAAAAAAAAAAAAGATTCTGCCAGGATGCCCACTGCCTCATCTCCACACCTGGACTTGCTACCCGGCCCCAGGGCACCAACACTGAGCCCATCACTGAGCCTAACTAAGCATGGGGCCCCGCCCACCTTCTCCACGTTGGGAGGAAGGGATGTGAGAGCCCGTTTCCTGCCATCGGGCCTCCCCTCTTCCATCTGACTGGATGGAGATAAGATGGAGATGGGAGGCCTGTGATGGCAGCCGTGGGGGAAGCAGCCTTGGAGGCCAAACAGATTATCTGGGGGGTTTGGACAAACTATTTGCCAACATGGCTTCCATCTTGAGCTGATGCTGGCAGAAGCCCAGCGTCTCAGACTGCAAGAAACTGGAAAGGAGCATTTGCCAACTCTGTTCTCCTTAAAAAGATGGTTCTTCCTCAATCAGGCACACGTGACACAGCCGTGGGGGCAGAGAACCAGCCAGCAGCGACCAGAGGCGGGACAGAGCTTGGAGCCCAGGAAGAGTTTAGTGTTGCAAATCACGCATCACACATTATGTTCCCTGCACATTCCTTGGAGGTTCGGAGGCATAAACTTTCCCCCTTCCCTTTCCTAAAGTGGATTCCAGGAGCTGACCCTAGTGATGTCTACATTTAAGCAACAGTGAGAATAGGTGCCAGCAGCCCCTGGGGTCCTGATGAGATGAAGAAATGGAGCGGGCTGTCTCCAGGCAAGGAGAGAAATGGAGAACTGGGATGGCATGGGGTGAGCAGCAAGGAATCGCAGCAGAAAAGGGAAACAGGATCTGGTACAGCTGGACCAAGTTAGGGTTTGCAAAGCTAACTCCAGGCAGTGGGGCTTACGAGTGTGGGCTCCGGAGTCTCATCACCAGGGTACAAACCCCAGGGTGCCCTTCAGTTACTATGTGACCGTGTGTGAGTTCCTCAACCTCTCTGAACTATTTTTCTTCAACACATTGGTATCAGGAGTCTTCGTGTGTGTGTGTGTGTGTGTGTGTGTGTGTGTGTGTGTGTGTGAAAACTATAAAAACAAACACTAACTTTTTTTAAAGGGAGTTTACTGGAGGGTTACAAGATCAAAGGCAAAACCAAAATATGTATCATGCCTTGGGAAGGACAGGAACTAGGTGGCTCCTGAGTGCCAACTGGTGGCTTATCTTTCAATTTTTTTTAATTTATTTATTTTTGGCTGCATTGGGTCTTCACTGTTGGGTCTTCGCTGCTGCGCGCAGATTTTCTCTAGTTGTGGTGAGCGGGAGCTACTCTTCGTTGCAGTGCGCGGGCTTCTCTTTGCGGTGGCTTCTCTTGTTGCAGAGCACGGGCTCTAGGCACGCGGGCTTCAGTAGTTGTGGCACGTGGGCTCAGTAGTTGTGGCTCATGGGCTCTAGAGCGCAGCCTCAGCAGTTGTGGCGTGAGGGCTCAGTTGCTCCACGGCATGTGGGATCTTCCCGGACCAGGGCTCGAACC
>NC_041230.1:36678744-36740690 GCF_002837175.3 Physeter macrocephalus
GCTCTAGAGCGCAGCCTCAGCGGTTGTGGCGTGAGGGCCCAGTTGCTCCACGGCATGTGGGATCTTCCCGGACCAGGGCTCGAACCCGTGTCCCCTGCCTTGGCAGGCGGATTCTTAACCACTACGCCACCAGGGAAGTCCCTGGCTTATCATTCTACAATGTTGGAAGATACAGTTGGTTTTACTTCCCTCCCCCTCCCCCAACCTTGGGCAGAGTGATTGACAGTTCCCCACAAACGTATCAAATGAAGTGGAGGTAATTCAGTTCCTCCAATGAGAAAAATCACACTTATGTTTTGACAATTTACATTTATGTGTCTTTTTTCATGTAAGAAAAGTATTCAAACAAAGCTTTTAGTCAAACTCCCAAACTGTGGGGAAAAGCTGGGCATTCTACCGAAACAACAGTGGAGGGTGTTGGCAGAGGTTTTTTTTTCTTTTTTTTTTTTAAATCTCATTCCATCTTAATACAGACTCTGGATTAGATGCTGATTAATTTGGCGCTAAGGGCTGCTGTTAATCAGTTGTATGTCAGCAATCGTTTCTGGCCACCTTTAAATTGTAAAGCATGGTGGGATTAACCGCACTTTTGCAAATTACCTCTTTACAAAAGTATAAGGAAACTCGAGGTGTACTCCAGGAGTGACATCACCCCCTGTTTAAACTCACTGTGATTCTGGGGGTTATGACAAGGCTGGGCTCAAGCTGATGAACTCGGATGGAATTCATCCTTGTTTAACAAGGCATTTTGAGACCTGGGATTTCCTGAGCCAGTTTCCAGAGTGACAACAAAGCACTTCGTAGGGTCACACCGGGCAGGAACCTTGGCGGAACCTGGGGATGTGCGTGGCCTTCTGCCCCATTGGAGAGTGATCAGGTGAGCAGGGCCCACAGCCGCCCCTCCTGCACAGCCCAGGACAGCACAGCCCGGGCCTCCACTGTCTGGGAGAGGTCTAGGCTCATCTATCTGCCCATTCACTGGGGATAACAAGAAGGTGCAGGAGACACAGGAAGGGGAACTGACCGTCATCGGGTTCCTAACAGGCGCCAGAAATTGTGTGGGGCTTTTCTGGGGCTTCCCTCTTGATTGTAGAAACATTAATAGAAAAAAATATACATATATTGGAAAATTTTGAAGAAAATAGAGTAGAAAAACAAAATTACCTACCACTCTCAGGGACAATAATGAGCTTTTTTTTTTTTTGCGGTACGCGGGCCTCTCACTGCTGTGGCCTCTCCCGTTGCGGAGCGCAGGCTCCGGACGCGCAGGCTCAGCGGCCGTGGCTCACGGGCCCAGCCGCTCCGCGGAACGTGGGATCCTCCCGGACCGGGGCGCGAACCCGCGTCCCCTGCATCGGCAGGCGGACTCTCAACCACTGCGCCACCAGGGAAGCCCAACAACAACATTTTAATAGCGTGTGCTTTAAGTATAAAAGGGATATAGACCCCTGGTGAAAAACTTTACAGCATACAGATCAGGATTTTGCCCTACCTATCTCACCAAGAGACCATTATCACTGTTTACCATTTTCTTACAGTCCATCCGCTCTTTCCTATTCATAGATCAATTTACATGTACCTGTACACAGATGCATATATTCATGTATTTTTTACATATATGTATTTATACAACTTTGCATCCTCCTTTGTCGCTTACATGATGTGGTGAGTTGTTCTTGTGACTTACATGTTTTTAAAACCTCATCTTAATGACAAATTAATATTACATTATGTAGCGGTACCGCAATGTGCCTCACTAATATCCAATTTGGGGACGTTTGGGTTGTTTCTAAATGTTTAGTATGATAAATAGTGCTGGGAAGAACATCTTTCCACATGAAACTTTATGTCTGTCTCTAATGTTTCCTGGAAATTCGGGAAATTAATTAAAACTTTGGCTTAGTTTTACATTAGGCTTAAAGGCTGTCTTTGCTGCTCACCCCCAGTGCACTTGGTGCACTTAGTGAATACTGAAATTCTCATTAAATAAGGCAAGTGGTTTCTGTTTTGATAGAATGCTTCCAGGGACGGAGCACTCACTACCATCTGAGTCAGGTCCTCCCACATTTGGGCATCACAATCATATAAAGGTCCTTCCTTATACCAAACAGACGTCGGCAGTATGGAACAGCTACACATTGGGGACGTGGGGCACTAGCTAATTCCTTCTGAGTTCTTCAAAGAGTTTCAGATATTTCTCTACCCTCTCCCTCCTCTAGGCTAGTGAGCTCAAGTCATTTGAGTTTCCTTCCAAACCCTGGTAGTTGGGGCCCCTCCCCACCATGGGTCTTTCCTCTGGTACCCCCTGGTGCCCGCATCCCTCTTCCAGAGACGCCCAGCCTTTACAGGGTGTCCCCCTCACCCTTTCTCCAGCTCACAGGTATTTAGGGAAATGACTCTTAATCCCCCTATAACTGATAAGGTGTAGACATGTCACAGCCACATCCTGGGGACAGTAATTGCACCAGGGTTAAGCTCACCAACCTCCTTTGCAGCTGGACTGTCCCGTTTCTTGGTCCTGCTCCATCAGCTGTGTGACTTTGAGCGTGTTCCTGAACCTCTCTGGGTCACCAAGGTTGTGGGAAGGATGAAGTGAGATGACGATACATGTGCAGAGCTCACATGAGCTCTGGGACAGGGTTTGTGCTCAGTGCTGTGCAGTCTACCCTGTTTGGTGACAGATATTCCACCTGGGCAAGCTCAGAGCAACATTCAGGAAACATGCCATTCAATGGCCCCCGTAGATTTTACAGTGGCAAAAGTCTGGTCCCAGGGAGTCTGTGAGCCCAGGAGTCTGGGTGAAGTACCCTGTGGTTTCCAATGTGCCCACAGGCTGCTGTACACAGTGGGGAAGACTGTGACGGGCAGCTGACCAGGCAGGACTGATGTGCTCAGGCCTGTTTATCCAGAGCATCCCTACCGGGGACACAGGGCCTGTAAGTCAGACATGCCCAATAAGCGGGGAGGCTTCAGGCCTGGATGGTTCCAGGTCACCCACTCAGCTCTGCTTCTCAGGAGCTGAGCAGTCTGTGCAGTCATGTGTGTATATATGCACACACACACACACAAAAAAAACACTTTTCGGAAGGAAGCTCCCAGACTCGGGATCTCAAGATGTACAATCAGCTCCAGAAATGGAACAAATGAAAATTCAAATACAAAAATGGAAGTAAACGGGCTTTGGTTTAGCATTCCAAAATAAATGGCACTTTTGTGTGCTTTGGCGATTGGGTCAGAAATCAACATATTTGTAAAGTTTGATTTAAATGTACTTTTTGGAGAGGAATGAAAGCGTGGTTGGAACTGCTCTGGCAGCTGTGATGATGAGTCCTGCTGTCCCCCACCCACCTCCAGTTCTGATCCAGGTCGGACAACAACCATAAAAGAGGCAGCTCAGGGCTTTCCTGGTGGCGCAGTGGTTGAGGGTCCGCCTGCCGATGCAGGGAACACGGGTTCGTGCCCCGGTCCGGGAAGACCCCACATGCCGCGGAGCGGCTGGGCCCGTGAGCCATGGCCGCCGAGCCTGCGCGTCCGGAGCCTGCGCTCCGCAACGGGAGAGGCCACAACAGTGAGAGGCCCGCGTACCGCAAAAAACAAAATAAAACAAAAAAAGAGGCAGCTCAGAGGGAGCTCAGAGGGCCTGAGATGTTCCTGCTCTCTGGGAAGTCATCAGACCCACAGCTCAGGTGACATCAGGGACAAGCCATGTCAGGAGGGAGGCTAACTGCTTAAATTTCATTAACTTGGAGCCTCTGGATGGAGCTCATGAGACATCAGTCAACAAAGACACTAAAATGTCTTCCAAACATTGTTTAAAGCATTGATTTTCATTTTCTCCCTGCTGTCTTCATGGTTGTTATTGCTGCTAAGATGCCTGTTTCATTATTCTCTGTGCTGTACTGGGGCAACCGAAGTCCAACAGAAGATGCCTATCGCGTGCCCCATCGCAAACTGCTCCACCGACGCCCCTGCCTTCACACGGCCGTTCATCCTGTGCACAGGGCTATCCCTCCCCTACCCACTGGGTAAACTCCTATTCATCCTTTGAAACCCATTTGAAGAAACCTGGGAGTCATTCATCTCTGAGAGCTCCCCCTCTCACAGCCTACCACCAGGTCTCATTTCTTTCACATCTTGAATTCTCACAATCTCCCTCCATCCCCACTGCCCCACTGAGAGCCCTCATCATGTCTCCCCAAGATACAGCCACCTCTCTGTACCAAATAAATACTGAACGATGGATGTCACAAATGTAACCCCATTTCATCCTCCCAGCCATCCTGTGGTCGTCACTGGAGAGATGAGTAAACCATGGGTGTGCAGATCCACCACTAACTGTCCAGTGACCTTGGGCCTCAGTTTTCTCATGTACAAAGTTGGGTTACATTGTCTCTAAGATCCCTTGTAGTTCTAAAACTCTACACCTCACAGTTTCTTGCTTTAAACAACAAAAAAAAAAATGCTCCCAGTGGGATCGTGTTTTCAGTTTTATATTTGGAACGGGGAACATTTTCAGACGAATATGGATCAAATGGATGACATGATAGGAGAGTGAAAAGCCCAGCGGGAAACAGATGAAGGAGTAGATGTCAGCCCGCTTTGAGAGGGGAACCGTGGGAGTGGAAGGGGGCAAACAGCACAATGGCCTGCACCCCTATGAAAGAACGTCATGTGCAAGAGGCCGCACATGCCTCCTCTCCCTTCAGAAAGCAGATTTGAACTAATCGCAGGAACTTTTCAAGAGGCATGTTTCAACCGAATTTACAAAATGACTTTCTAGGTCTGCACTCCTGAGAGATGAAAGGGCACGAGGCTTAGAAATAAAAAGACCAGGTTAAAAAAAATGGCTCTGCCACCTCCAGGACCCATCTTCTTGAATTTCCTGAGCCTCAGTTTCCTCAGCTGTAAAATGGGGCTAAAAGTAAACCTACCGCGGGGGATTGTGGTGAAAATTAGAATACACAATATTTGTGATGTGCTTAGCACAGTGCTGGCAATTATAATTAGCTGCAGTTATTATTATTACTACTATCATTATAATTATTGTTATTTTTAGCAAAACCACAAGAAGACCAGTTTTTTTCTTTTTTTAGACCAGTTTTTTTCTCATGGTCACTAAAATGTCCACACTGAGGTGAGTCCTTCCTTCACGAGCAGGTGGAGGTTGCCCCTTCCCACGTGAAGCCCCTTTGGTAATACCAGACACGACCTCTCAACAGAGCCCAGAGGAGCATTCAGCAGCATGGCCAGCACTCATTGCCAAGCCAGACCTGCTTCGAGTCTTAATTCACGGAACACACCCAAGCAGTTCACCCACGTTTTGAAATCACAACCCCCCATGCCTGGTCCTGGACGCAGCCTGTACCCCCCACTTCCTTGAAGGCATCAATACCAAGAGCACACGGCCTCTCTGAGAAGCAGGGACAAGTCTGTTCACGCGCTGGAGGATGTGTCATGGAGACAGACAAGCCGGGAGAGCTTGGGAACGCGGGTCAAGCGGGTCATCTATTAACTGGCGTGGCACGTAGGCCTCACCGAGGGCGGACACCACGCCGAGACCGGCGCGCAGCTGAACTCGGAAGAGCACAGGCCCCAAGAAACAGAAGCAAGCAGCCCAGCGGATTTTCACATTACAAATTATCTTCCATACTCATCCCCTTAATTCTGAAGTACTGAAAGTCAAATTTCCCTTCCCGGCATCTCCAAGAGCCCTGGGAGAGCGGTTCTTTTCTCAGAGTGGAAGAATGAAGACAAAAGGTTGTTTTGTGCTCGCCTGTTAAAGCCCACACCTCCCACCATTCAGGAACCCCCCAATTCATATTCTTTTCAATATCCTTAGAAAATAAAGTTCGTTGTGTTGGCAGGGGATGACAGAAACTTGACAGGTGAGTAAAAGCAATTTTTGCCCTGGGCACTTCTATTAATGTACCAATATATCTAAATTTTTGAAAAACCTCTTTCCCCATGCACTTTTTTTTTAAACAATAGTAGTAGCAGTATGATTCAGACTTCATTTTATTTGAAGCCAGTCTGTTTATTAAACAAAGATCTGGGTTTGAGAAACCATGAACACCCTGAATGGAGAAGCACATGGCTTTTTTTTATTTTAAAATCTTGGTTACGAATATGAGCTTGAGCTTTGGGACTTCCCTGGTGGCACAGTGGTTAAGAATCCGCCTGCCAATGCAGGGGACACGGGTTCGAGCCCTGGTCCGGGAAGATCCCACATGCTGCGGAGCAACTAAGCCTGTGCGCCACAACTACTGAGCCTGCGCTCTAGAGCCCGTGAGCCACAACTACTGAGCCCGCGTGCCACAACTACTGAAGCCTGCACGCCCAGAACCCGTGCTCCGCAACAAGAGAAGACACCAAAATGAGAAGCCCTCTCACCGCAATGAAGAGTAGCCCCCATTCGCCGCAACTAGAGAAAGCCCATGCACAAAGACCCAAGGCAGCCATCAATCAATCAATCAATCAATCGCTCCCCATCTTTAAAAAAAAAAGAATATGAGCTTTGCCACCAGGCCAGCGGGGTCTCAGCCCCAGCTACGCATCAGAATCACCCAGGTAGCTTTTTCAAATGCCAATATCTGACTCCACCCCAGACAATAAAATCAAAATCTTTGGGCATGTGACACAGTGCAGATAAATCAACCAAACTCTGGCTCTCCCAACATCAGCTGTCATAGGAACAGGCACTGGCTTCACCAGCCACAGAATGCCAGGAGGAATACGCTAATCTCGTAGGGCTGTTGCAAAGTTTAAAGAGGTATGCTCATGTGAAGTGCTTACTTACAGCATGTGCCCGGCTCCTCACAAGACTACATGGATAGTGAGCACTGATTTTGGACCGTGTGTGACACTGTGACATCACTGCATAGATGGAAAGCTCTCATGCTGGGCAGTGCAAAGCAGGGGCCCATGCCTGAGCCCCAGTGTCCTCATCTGTTAAATGGGATAATAACAGTAGCTACCCCAGAAAGTCACTTTGAAGATTCAGCGATGAAAGCTATATAAAGCTTAGCACAATGCATGATATAACACACACCAGTACAGGTTGGCTCTCATTACAGGCAGACCTCAGAGACATTGTAAATTCGGTTCCAGACCAGCGCAATAAAGTGAATATCACTTTATTGTGATAAAGTGAGTCACATGAATTTTGTGGTTTCCCAGCGCCTATAAAAGTTGTGTTTACACTATACTGCAGTCTATTAAGTGTGCAAAGGCATTGTGTCTATAAAAACAATGTACATACCTTAATTTAAAAATACTTTATTGCTGGATCATATGGTAACTCTATTTTTAGTTTCTTTGGGAACCTCCATACTGTTCTCCATAGTGGCTGCACCAATTTACATTACCATCAACAGTGTAGGAGGGTTCCCTTTTCTCCACACCCTCTCCAGCATTTATTATGTGTAGTCTTTTTGATGATGGCCATTCTGACCGGTATGAGGTGATACCTCAGTGTAGTTTTCCTTTGCACTTCTCTAATAATTAGCAATGTTGAGCATCTTTTCATGTGCCTGCTGGCCATCTGCATGTTTTCTTCGGAGACATGTCTATTTAGGCCTTCTGCCCATTTTTTGATTGGGTTGTTTTTTTTTTTTTAATATTGAGCTATATGAGCTGTTTGTACATTTTGGAGTTTTAAGTCCTTGCCTGTCACATCATTTGCAAGTATTTTCTCCCAGTCCACAGGTTGTCTTTTTGTTTTGCTTATGGTTTCCTTTGCTGTGCAAAAGCTTATAAGTTTGATTAGGTCCCATTTGCTTTTACTTCTTTTGCCTTGGGAGACTGATCTAAGAAAATATTGCTACAATTTATGTCAGAGAATGTTTTGCCTATATTCTCTTCTAGGAGTTTTATGGTGTCATGTCTTATATTTAAGCCTTTAAGCCATTTTGATTTTATTTTTGCATATAGTGTGAGGAAGTGTCCTGACATCACTGATTTACATGTGGCTGTTCAGCTTTCCCAACACCACTTGTCCAAGAGACTGTCTTTTCCCCATTGTATATTCTTGCCTCCTTTGTTGAAGACTGATTGACCATAGGCGCGTGGGTTTATTTCTGGGCTCTCTATTCTGTTCCATTGATCCATGTGTCTGTTTTTGTGCCAATACTATGCTGTTTTTATTACTCTGTAGTATAGTCTGAAGTCTGGGAGGGTTACGCCTCCAGCTTTATTTGTTTTCCTCCGAATTGCTTTGGCAATTCTGGGTCTTTTGTGATTCCATATAAATTTTATGATTATTCTAGTTCTGTGAGAAATGGCATGGGTAATTTGGTAGGGATCACATTAAATCTGTACATTGCTTTGGGTAGCATGGCCATTTTTTTTTAAATTTATCTATGGATGTGCTGGGTCTTCGTTGCTGCACACACCGGCTTTCTCTAGGTGCTGAGAGCAGTGGCCACTCCTCGTTGTGCGCAGGCTCCTCATTGCGGTGGCTTCTCTCGTTGCGGAGCACAGGCTCTAGGCGCATGGGCTTCAGTAGTTGTGGCACGTGGGCTCAGTAGTTGTGGCACATGAACTCAGTTGTTGTGGCTCACGGGCTCTAGAGCGCAGGCTCAGTAGCTGCGGCGCACGGGCTTAGTTGCTCCGCGGCATGCGGGATCTTCCCGGACCGGGGCTCGAACCCGTGTCCCCTGCGTCGGCAGGCGGATTCTCAACCACTGCGCCACCAGGGAAGCCCAACCACTTTAACCATGTCAATTCTTCTGGTCCGAGAGCATGGGATATCTTTTAATTTCTTTGAATCACCTTCAGTTTCCTTTATCAGTGTTTTACAGCTCTCAGTATAGGTCTTTCACCTCCTTGGTTAGGTTTATTCCTATGTTTGTTTGTTTCGACACGATTTTAAACAGGATTTTTTTTTTTTTTTTTTTTTTACTTTCTCTTTCTGATATGATCCCACAATCTCACTCCTGGGCATAGATCCTGAAAAGGTGAAACTCTAATTCAAAAAGATATATGCACCCCAATGTTCATAGCAGCACTATTTGCAATAGCCAAGACATGGAAGCAACCTAAGTGTTCATCAACAGATGAATGGGTAAAGAAGATGTAGTGTATATATATATATATATATATATATATATATATATATATATAAAACGGAATATTACTCAGCCATAAAAAAGAATGAAATACTGCCATTTGCAGCAACGTGGATGGACCTACAGATGATCATACTAAGTGAAGTAAGTCAGACAGAAAAAGACAAACATTATATGATATCACTTATATGTGGAATCTAAAAACTAATACAAATGAACTTATTTATAAAACAGAAACAAACTCACAAACATACAAAACAAATTTATGGTTACCAACGGGGAAGGGCCGGAGGGGGTGTAAATTAGGAGTATGGGATTAACAGAGACACATCACTATTTATAAAATAGATGAACAACAAGGATTTACTGTATAGCACAGGGAATTATATTCAATATCTTGCAATAACCTATAATGAAAAAGAATATGAAAAAGAATATATTTATATTATATATATGAGAATCACTTTGCTGTACACCTGAAACTAATATAATATTGGAAATCAACTATAGTTCAATAAATAAATATCAAAAAATAAAGAAATCCACTTTCCAACAAAATGCTGTATTGCTAAAAAATGCTAACCATCATCTGACAACACAGGGTTGCCACAAACCTTCAATCTGTAGAAATACGGTATCGGCAAAGCACAATAAGGTGAAGCGCTATAAAACAAGGTATGCCTATACTGCAAAAAGTGATATGTAACCTAGAACTCTCCTGCAAGCAGAGGTCAGTGCCCCACTAGAGAGATGGCGTTAAGTGACTTGCCAAAGGTTACCATCTGGTAAGCAGAATCCTCAAAATTTGCCTGTCTTTTCTCCAAAATCCATGTTTCTCCCTCTTCATCAATCGCCGTTGTTACAGGGCCTGGGTTGCTTCCTCGGTGAGGGCTGAAGGCCTTAGCCTGGCATTCGAGCCCTTTACAGATGGGCTCCAAGCAGCCTTTTCAATTGTTTCTCCACTTACATCCACCACTCCTCAAACGTGCACCATTTATTCTCACCTCTGAGCCTCAAGGCACACTTCTGCACGTGCCCCAATCCTTCCCCGCTTCCAGAGCCTGGTCCAGATGCCTCCCCGCCATGATCTGCCTGCCAGAAGTGCTCCCCCCTCTGCTGAGGCCCGGTAGCACTTTGCCAATTATCTTAGTCGTTCTGATAGCCCATCCTGCTTACGAGGCATATCCGTCCTAATGGACTGTGGGCTCTTAGGAGGCGGGATTTGTCCTAATGGTGCCTGTTCTGACCTGCTGCCTTCCGTAATTCAATCTAACACCTTCTGTTTTTAAGTGGGGGTTAGGGGAACACATGTTTGCCATAAATCAACCCGTCTGACTCCTATGAGATGTCACAGACACACTTAACATTATTAATTTTCCATGAGGCTCAGCTGTGAAGTGTTTGGCAAACTGTCCATGACGAGATTTTGACAGTCACTCATGTTGGAAATTCAGAGCGGCAGATGGGTGTGGTAACCCTCATTTGGCTTAACGTGTAGTTCAGTGTTTGTGCGTTTTCACAAACTGCAACTTTAGATTCATGCATAAAGGAGAGAAAGAATTCAAAATCAAGCTGTGCATTTCAAGGAGTGTGTTAATGCTTTTAAATGAGAAGCAAACTGAGGGTCACAGAGAGAGCCCTGCACAGGGGGACCGGAGCCGTGGGATTAAGTCCCATCTCTGCACCACCTGGGCTGTGACCTGAAGCAGTAAGTCCTCTTCCAGGGCCTCTATTCGCTCAACTGTCAAGTGGGGAAGTTGGACCAGAAGATGTTTGGCTCTTGTTCTAGGTCCAACATTCCAGGACTCGTTGGATGCCAGCTCAATGGAATTTGTTGACTCTGGGATTTGTTCTGTGGGACCAGCAGGGATTGAGAAAGCTCTGAGGGTTCTTGCCCCTAGAATGACCTCTGTTGCTGACCAGAGGCCTGAACCTGAAGTCCCTTTGTTTTCTGGATTCATTTACAGACAAACAGATTCTAAACTGTCTTTGCAATAAGGAAAATGTTGCCTCATAGGAGCTGGGCTTTAGGGAAATAGATCAGGTTCTATTTGTTTTGCAGAAATACATCCAGGCCTTAACTATCTCTTAACTCCCAGGGGGATTACTAAACCTTGGCCCTTGGGGATCAGCCCATCCAATTGCCTTATTTTATAAAGGGGGAAAGTGAGGCCCAGGGAGGAGAAGTGACTTGCCCAAGGCCGTAAAGGGCAATGGGGTAGAGCTGAGGCAAGGATCCTGTTCTCCTGGTTCAGGGACTGCCTTCCTACCGGTCCTGTGCTGTGGAACTTAATGCAGGCGTGGCTGGGCTGGGGAGCCCTCCTGGAAGGAGGGGCTGGATACGTGGAGCCACGTGAACCCCTTATCTCATCTCTCCTGGGGCCGAGCAGGTCAGAGCTGGAGGGGCCCCTGGAGAATGTCTAGTCCTGTGGTCTCCATCCCAGGAGGAGCAGGCAGTGAGCCTGGGGTAGGAAAATCTCCATCCCCAACGTGATGGTAGGGTTAGATGAGATCAAGAGGGTGGGACCTTTGCGATGGGATTATAACGCCCTTATAAAAAAGGATCTCACCTCTCCACCATAGGAGGATACAGTAAGAAAATGGACATCTGCAAACCAGGAAGGATACCCTCCCCAGACACCGAATGTGCCAGCGCCTTGATCTTGGGCTTCCCACATGCAGAACTATGAGAAATCAATATCTGTTACTTAAACCCCCAAGTAATTTGTTACAGCAGCCCAAGCTAAGACACTAATCTTATACAACCTCTTTACTTTATAAATGAATAGACTGGATCCTAAAGAGGGCAAGTGATTTTTCTAAGGCCACACAAGACCCAGGACATTCTGCTAAACCATGATCCGTTTGTCTTTCTGTCTCACTCCCTTTCTAAAGGGTCAGAAAATTGTCCACCCTTATGGGCACATCCGGAGAAGGCTCCAGCCACTCCAGTCCGCTGCCTAGGCACTGGAATCCTCAGTCAGGAGGACTTGCAAGATTTCCTGTTTTCAAAAAGCCGAAATCGAAAAGTGCTGTCATTTCCTTTAAATACATTCTTTTGAATAAAGTATCTATTCTGGATGCCAGCAGCAAGCTTCGAAACATGTTCAAGATGACATGATTGATAACAAGAAGGCTTTTTCAAGATGTTTCTCATTTCATCTTCCTGGTTAAAGAATGTGAACTTTCTAACATGATGTATGGCCTAATAAGAAGGTGTGCTCCGACCAAAGTTATTTCTTTATGCTTCCATCTTTGACAGATGAATATTAGCTACTGAGAAAATCATAAAGCCAATTAGCAAAAGCTGAATAACGTCCATGCGAGAACGTGAGCGTAGAAACACAAGATACTTCTCATCCGAATGGCAGGTCACAGACATTTTCTGCCCTCCTCCGGGAAGCCACGGCCAGGGCACGGCGGCTCCTCTCCCTCCAAGGTGCCCTCAGGTTGGCCTTGATGAAGTCCAGTCTGGGAGCTGATTCTGGGATGCTCAAGAGAGAGTCACCCTGGCCGTTGAATTCCCTCCCTGTGGGACCTGCAGAAAAATGCATTTCTGGGGCTTCCCTGCTGGCGCAGTGGTTGAGAATCCGCCTGCCAATGCAGGGGATGCGGGTTCGAGCCCTGGTCCGGGGGGATCCCACATGCCGCAGAGCAACCAAGCCCGTGCGCCACAACTACTGAAGCCCGCGTGCCTAGAGCCCGTGCTCCGCCACAGGAGAAGCCACCGCAATGAGAAGCCCGCACACCGCAAGCAAGAGTAGCCCCGCTCGCCACAACTAGAGAAAAGCCCGTGCGCAGCAATGAAGACCCAATGCAGCCAAAAATAAATAAATTTACAAAAAACAAAAAACAAAACGCATTTCTGCCCATCCTGCTACTCAGCCAGCTGCCCTCCAGCACTGAGCCCAGATGAGAAGAACAGGGAGAGGCGGAGCTCCAACGATGGGCCCTCCTCTCCTCTGCTTCCAGAAGGGAGTCTGCTGCCAGGGAAATGGGGGTAACAGCCCCCGCCCCCTGCCCCACGCCCCCTCATCTCCTCCTGCTCGTCTGCTCTTTGTGACAATGTTGCTCCCAGGAGCTGCAGAGTCAACAAATCTTCAGTGAGCACGTACTCTGTGCCAGACACCAGCAATACAAAACAGACACAGTGTCTGCTCTCCTGGGGCTCCCAGGCCAGAAGGCAGCATGGCAGAACCCCCCTGGGGACTCGGGAGTGAGCTCATATGCTGAGATGATGCTGTTCCCCGCTCCTCCAGTCTGCCTTGCCTCTGAAGCTGAGGAAAGGAAGTGGGGGTGGGGCCTGACAACAGCTTCCAAAATTAACAAGAGGTTAATTTCCCCAACACAGGCTGCAAATGTTGTGTTATGCTTCCAGAAACGAACAACAAACAACCTGAGATTTCACTTCGAGGCTGCAAATCAGTCTTTCCCCCAGCACCCTGGGCACCAATCTGTCACCTTGCATTCTGTAGCCCAGTGCTAATTTTTAATGATTTCTTGACAACTGCTCACTCCACATTAAATACATGACACTACCACGGTGCAATTCAAGAAAGCAATGGTCTTTCAGGCAGAGAAAGATGTCCCTCATCATCCTACTCCCCACCTACATATTTAGCCAATGGTCAGATCTTCCTGGAAACTGACCTGTATGTTTTTTTCCATCACAAATAACAGGTCTTTAAAGAAAACGGCCCTTCTCCAACCTGAACCACCAATGGTAACTAAAAACCCAAGCAGGGCTTTCATTTCCCTCTGTCCCCTGACCCCCTCAACCTTGTCTACTGGGCCTCACTAAAGCATGGGAATAGGTTTTCTCATTAAGACTCCCCTGCCCGCTTTCTGAAGATTCCCAGATGATAAAGCTGGTTGCGAGAACAAACAGAGGTCAGATCTAGGGTTGTAGAATCCTAGCCTGTCTGAGCTGGAAGGAACCTTGGCGACAGTCCCACACTAGCCCTTGATTTCTCCTTTTCCAGAGAAGGAAACTGCCTCTGCCCACACAGGAATCAATACCAGGGCTGGGGCGGGAGCCCCCCTGCTCTTGGCCACGAGCCCCCCTGCTCTTGGCCACTAGATGGTTTCCACCAAACCACAGCACACTCCACATTCAAGTTTGCTCATTTCCTGGCCCCGATTTATCATCCTGGGATTTAACACCCTAAATAAACTGTGCAGAATTCCCAGGAACTCTTAAAGAGTCCAGTCCCATGTGTGTGATGAAAAACATCAGAGACTGCAGACAAGATGTTCACACATGTGATTGTGGATAGCACATCTCTAAGCCCCTCCAGACTGAAATCTTTGATGTCATTGGTAATCTGGTTCTTCCAGGATAGAGCACACAGAATTTCCATTTCTCCCCAAGGACAAGTAGGAGTTTGCAAAGTTATAAACTGTTTTCCATGACCAAAAGGATTAGTCTCTCTATATCCCTACCTAATGAAATGCAAGAGGTCCAAGAGATCACTTTCAGCCCAAGGAATCCACCATGAAGTTGAATGCAAACATCGTTATTCATCACTCAGCTGGATCTTCTTTGAGAGGGATTTCATCATAACACGATTTGGACAAACTCGCAGAATAATATTAAAACCATAAACTATGTAGAAGTACACATGGTGGCAGGCACAGGATCTAAGTTGGGAACGCTGAAAGTTATTATCACGCTCCAAATTTAGTGTCTCGATGTCTAACCACAGCTCATAAGGTTAACTATCAGACTGTTTAGGCATCTTTATTTCTTGTCGGGAAAATAAAGTTGTCTCCTGTCGTGCTGGACAGTCTGAGTATCTATCTTATATCAAAGACAACAAAATATGTAATTTTACGTATTCCTGTACCCATCATTTTAGTACAAAAGGACTTTGAACTCTAACTGAATACTCTTGTTCAGAACTCTGTTTGTGAAAATCACAGCAGAGCAGCAAATGAAGAACATTATATGTTACATGCAACTTATCTTGCCTTTTTTTTTTCCAGCAAGACTGAAGAAGAGAAAAAAAGAGTCAAGGTTTATAAGTCACTTCCTAAAGTCTGAAGAATTATCCCTTTCGTCATTGTAATTTGGTGATCCGCTCCTTAAATGTATAATAAACTGTTCATAGGAAATGGGACTTTTTGTCATGGAATTTGCAGAGAATATATCAGCCCACTGGAGTTCTTGGCACCATGTGGGTTTTCTGGGTTTGAGCTTTGATGGTGCACCAGGACCAAAGAAATGGGGCAACGGTGCAATAAGCCACACAGAGAAAGACAAATACTATATGATCTCACTATATGAGACATCAAACTCCTAGAAACAGAGAGGAGAATGGTGGTTGCCAGGGGCTGGGGGAACTGGGGAGATGTTGGCCAAAGGGTACAAACTCCCAGTTATAAAATGAATGAATAAGCCCTGGGGACCTATGTACAGCAGGATGATGATAGTTAACAATACTGTATTATAAACTGAAAGTAGCTCAAATGGTAGATCTTAAATATTCTCATCACAAAAAAAAAGAAATGGCAATTATGTGAGGTGATGGAGATATTAACTAACCTTATTGTGGTCATCATTTTATGACATATACATGTATCAAATCATCACATTGTACACCTTAAAATTACACAGTTATATGTCAATTGTATCTCAACAGAGCTGGGGAAAAAAGATAAATAGATGGAGATGAGTATCAGATGACAGGGCTAAGATACGTGGGTACCACCCAAGCACTAGAACTAGGAAAACATCTTCTCCTCCTGGTCCTGCCACTTATTGCGTCTATAGCTTGTAGCAAGTTACTTAATAACCCAGCTGTGCTTCCATTTTCTTGTTTCTAAAACCAGGATAACAATAATAATACCTCCTTCATAGAACTGTGGAAGTACTGGGTTGGCCAAAAAGTTCGTATTACAGAAAAACCCAAACGAACTTTTTGGCCAACCCAATAAATGACTAGAAGATCTTAGCCAACGGGTCCTGGATCATAGTAAACCCTCAATAAATGTTAGCTGTTTCTCTCCTCCTAACACCCAAGGAATCCTTTTCCCCCGGTTCCTAATTTGCCTTTGATAAATTCTCCTCTGGCTTTTCAAACATGAAAGTGTCAAATTTCAGGAAATTGTAGGGTCAAAATCTACATGCACTGTTAAGACTACTAATGATTCCAAATTGCCCTTCAAAAATACTAGTACGTTTTACACTACATGCGCACACAAAGCTGACAGGCGAAACCAATGAGTAATTTCAAAGACCATGAGAAACTTACTAAGTGCACGGAAGCATCTGCTGCGTATTTATTTTCAATGAAAGAAACTGCAATTATTTTGATAGCTATGAGAAGTGTTTCTATATAAAAAGACATAAACTATCTTGCTTACTCCACTCCAAAACAAGAAGAGAAATGGGGCGATGATATCATGCCCCTCCCACCCCTCTTCCTTCATCCATTTGTCTCGACCTCCCTGTATTTCCATGAAAGAACAGAAGGCATTAATCAAGTCCCTTCATGGTTCCCTACCAAACCCAGCTTCAGCTGGTCCCACTTTTCCCTTCTTCCCTCTGCTTACAGGTCACAAGGGGCTCTGTCCTTCCCACAGAGCAGTCACTGCACGTGTGTCAGGACCTCGCTCCCTCTAGCCTCTGATCAGCCTTCAAATCTTCAATGTCCAGACATTCCTCCCTGGATTCTGCATCCTGCGTCACCTACCACTCCCTCACCCCCACTCCCAGCATCCCCATCGGTACAAAAGCACGCACCTGAGCCTCCCATCTTGAGCCAAGAACACACTCTCTTTTTTGGCGGGGGGCATGCCCTGTGGCCTGTGGGATCTCAGTTCCCTCACCAGGGACTGAACCCAGGCCACAGCAGTGAAAGCACCGAGTCCTAACCACTAGGCCCCCAGGGAACTCCTGAGAACACTCTCCCTTGACCCCACACCCCCATCTTCTTCACTCAGGAGGCGGCCTCAAACCAGCCCTGCTCCTTCACCACCTGTTCATGAACAACCCACTCCCCTGGGGCTTCTGCACCCACAACTCCATGGAAACTGCCCCTCGTAAAGCTACCACGGCACCTCCTTCTTTGCTCGGATTTGGATGACGGCACCCCCCAGCGTTCAGCCCTCAGACCCGCTAGCAGACTTCGGCAGCCCTGTGCCCACGTTCCCTCAGCACTGACCATACCTGAGCGTGCGGTCCCAACGGCTTCAAGCACAGGCACCCGCGCCCTGCCCGAGGGCCTTTCCTGGTCACTGGAGTGTGCTCAGCTCACACGGCCAGACCAGAAGGGCCAGGGGTCAGTACCTCCTGGAAGCAGCTCTCAACCCATGGCTGACAGGATCGGTGGATGAATACCCCAGCTCCCTCACTGTTCTGGAGGGATAACCTTGAGGCATGTACTACAATACCTACCGGAGTTCCCACACTGGGTTGAGCCCCACTGTGATTATTTAATGCTCTCTTGTCTGGAGTTGCTATGGACCCGAGTCGTGCCCCCCACCAAATGCATATGTTGAAGTCCTAACCCCAATGTGATGCTATGTAGAGATGGGGGCCTTTGGGAGGTAATGAGGTTTAGATGAGGTCGTGAGGGTGGGGCCCTCATGATGGGATTAGTGTCCTTATAAGAAGAGACACCAGAGACATCGCTCTCCCCCACACTGCCCCCCTTTCCCTCCCTCCCCACCTGGTAAGGACACAGTGAGGAAGTGACCATCTGCAAACCAGGAAGAGAACCTTCAACACAACCCAATCATGCTGGCACCCTGATCTCAGACTTTCCACCTCCAGAACTGTGAGAAATAAATAACTGTGGTTTAAGCCACCCATTCTACAGTATTTTGTTATGGCAGCCTGCACTAAGACAGGGTTAGAAGAAACAGACTGAAGCCAGCTGGTTCAAGCGGCGACAACCAGGCTGGAGATACGAACCCAGGAGGCCTCAGCACATAGACAAGTTGACGAAACAATAAAAGGGGGTAAGGTACTTTCTATCTCACAGGGTGGCTGTGAGGATTGAAGCAGACACCTCACACCCTCTGCTCAGCACACGTGAGGGCACGTATCAAAGGCTTGGC
The DNA here is from genome assembly GCF_002837175.3 of Physeter macrocephalus. NCBI lineage: Eukaryota > Metazoa > Chordata > Mammalia > Artiodactyla > Physeteridae > Physeter > Physeter macrocephalus. The sequence goes on from NC_041230.1 coordinate 36,696,873, forward strand.
AAGTGAGACAGTTCTTACCGTTCTTATTTGCAGGTCACACAAGGAAACGTTCTTAGAATCATAAAATTTCGGAGAGATCATCCAGCTCCTTTGCAGGTAGGGAAACTAAGGCCAAGGCAGGAAAATTGACTTGCCTGGCATTTTTCCACCATTAAAGTTTGTTTTTATAAGATTTACAGATCCAGCAGTAAAGAAGGAAGGTGAGATTTAACTGTACCTTGACAGTCAACTAGACAGGAGCGCACCAATAAACCTTCTCGATGCCAAGGCTGATGAGCTTTGGTCCTGATTCTGTGACTGCTTCCCTCATCTGATGCTGCTGGTCTCTCCTCCTATTGAAACTCTCCTGACTTGGTTTCCATGAAACGACGCTCTCCCGATTTCCTAGTAAAGAAGAGAGACAAGAAACAATTAAAAGGCAGAAGGGAAAGTGACTTACGGTGGGTTCCCTAGAAGCAGAGCCCATGGCAGGACTGGGGTAGCCCTGAGTCAGTGAGGAGGGCTCTCAGGATGTGGGGAGTGAGGGAAGCGGGGCAGAGGAGGCGCTAAGAAGGACGCAACCTTGAGCAGAGGCTGGCCTGATCCCGTGGGGAGCCCTGGAGCATGAACTGCACCAAAAGCTGGCCCTACCTGGAGAAGGAAACCAGCACTGTGTGCCTCAAGTTAGTCAGTGCCTCGAAAGGGCAGCCACGGCAGGAACAGGGGGCGTTCCAGGGCAGCTGCTCACCCGGCAGCCCCCTTTGGGCTGAGGGCAAGTCTGCAAAGAAGGGGGCAGCTGGGAGTCATTAGCACCCAACCTCACAGCCGCTGGTCGAGCCCCAGTTGCATCAGAAGGAAGGAAGGGGGCTTCCCTGGTGGCACAGCGGTTGAGAGTCCGCCTGCCGATGCAGGGGACGCGGGTTCGCGCCCCGGTCCGGGAGGATCCCACATGCCGCGGAGCGGCTAGGCCCCGTGAGCCGTGGCCGCTGAGCCTGCGCGTCCGGAGCCTGTGCTCCGCAACGGGGAGAGGCCACAGCGGTGAGAGGCCCGCGTACCGCCAAAAAAAAAAAAAAAAAAAAAAAAAAAAAAAAAAAAGGAAGGGAGGGAGGAATGGGGGAAGGAAGGAAGGATGCATTAAGTGATCACCAGAGAAATGCTCTAGAGGCAATAACAATTCTCATTATTGCAATCTTCCTGAAAACCCAACCAAGTCAGGAGGTAGGTGTTACTAGCTTCAGTTTATTGATGTGGAAAATTTGGGTGGGGGGTGGGGGGGAGTTGTCCGAGATTTCGAAGGAACAATGAAGTGACCCCCAGCCCCAGAAAACGACCAACCAATGTGAGAAAGTGTCAGATTATTCACTTTTAAAGAGCAGCCCACAGAGCCCAAAAAGGACCTCAACAAGCCCTAGTCCTAGAATTACGGAGCGGGTATCCGAGACCTGAATTCCCTGTACTCTTTAACCTTTCCAGGCCTCAGGTTCCAAGTCTGTGAAATGGGCAGGACATGAACCGACTGTGGCAGCCTGAGGGTGGTCTCCAACAACCTCGACACCGTAACCTCTGGACCCTGTGAATGTTCCCTCGCATGGCAAAAGGGACTTTGCAGATGTGACGAAATGAAGGATCTTGAGGTGGGGAGATGATCTTGGATTATCCAAGCTCCAGACGAGCTCTAGACGTCATCACGAATACCCGTATAGAGAGAAGCAGAGAGGGAGATTTGACACAGAAGAGAAAGCTGAGCGAGGACAGACGATTCAGAGAAGGAAGATGCTAAGCGACTGACTGAAGGAAAAGGCCACAAGCCAAAAACTACAGGAGCCTCCAGAAGCTAGAAAGGTGAGCAAGTGGATTCTCTCTGGAGCCTCCCCAGAAGGAAGCGGCCCCGCCAACGTGTTGATTCTCAGCCCCAAAGACTCTCTTGGAGCTCCTGACTTCCACGCCTGAGGATAACTTTGTATTGTTTTAAGTCACTGAGTTTGTGGTCATTTGTTACGGCGGCGACGAGAAAATGCAGACTGAGTATCATTTCACTCTTAGGAAAACTGTGAAACAAGCTAACGTTCCCAAGGCCCGGGGTGAGGCCAGGTCGTCAGCGGAGACCTGCGGGGCAGTGGGGATGGGGATTACAGCTCGAGTTGCCCAAATCACAGCTGCTGGAATCCACCGCCTGCCCGGGAGGCTTCCTGAGCGGTGCCACAGCACAACTTCCCGCTACCGGGGCAGGAGAAGGATGGAGTTCAGGAAATGTCTGATTGGCTTTGAGTTTTGGGGTTTGCAAATCAGGCATCCTGAGCGTGAATAAGGCTGAGTCTCAAGCTGGGCACTGATGGGGGTGGTGACCCACAGAAAGACGTGCAGGCCTGGAAAATGTGTGCAGCCCTGATGAACAAACACCTGGAACACTCGGGCGACTTCATGGGGCTCCAGGGCCCCAGCTGAGAGCGGGATGTGGAGTCAAGGGAGGAGAGTGGTCCCCCCGCCTCTGCCACCAGTTTGCCCTGTGACTTTAGGCAGCTGCCCCGACCCTGCTCTCTGGGCCTCCATCTCCAGTCTGAGACAGCAGGGGGGTGATGTGGGTGAGCCCCGGGGAGCCTGCCTTCTCTGATGCTGGGTAGTTTCACATTCCTGGTCAGGCCCGCAGCCAGGCAGGTTGACCCCAGCGGATGCTCAAGATTTAGAGGATCACAGAGCCAAAGGCTCAGGAAAAGCAAATCCCAGGGCCTCCCAGAGACAGTTAGAGAGGCAAGACGGAGGACGGACTGTCAAAATATTTTGTCTAAAAACAGGCCGACGCAGCCTGCAAAACACATATTGCACATGCATCCCAAACAGACAGAAACGGAAAGGAGGGTGCAGCCCTAAAACAGAGACATTTACAGAAACGGGAGAAAGTCTTCCTCTGGTGGCCTGTTTTAGCCAAAAAACACATAAATCGATTCCCAGGGGAGTAAGGGGATTCAAAAGGGATCAGGGGCTCTGGAAGCGTCTCGATGACAGCACTGCCCAACGAGCTTCCAAAACTCCATCTCAACGGCGTGGGAAGAGAGAAGCCTCTTAACCAGAGTGGAGGGAGCTGGGCGTGTTGTTTGCACCCTGTAACTCCTATGACGGGCAGAGAAAGCTGAACTTGAAGAGGAAAGCCACATGCTCAAGGTCAGAAAGCTACGAAGCAGCTGAGACGGGATTCAAAATCAGGACTGGTGAATCCCAAGTCCCCCAAGTTCTGAGCCGCTAGGAAAACTGTGGAGATGAATTCAGATGAATTCCTTAGAGTAGGCCAACCTCAGTCATTGACGGAAAGTTCTGGAGGTTCTGGGCACATGCCTAAACTTTGTGATGCTTGTGGTAAAAGGAAGTTATCATGCTGGGCTACAAGCCAAGTGTCCATCACTCTAACAAGGACAAAAACAAGGATAGAAGGATCAAGCATGGCCTAGGTTGGTCCTGCAGGCCCCTCCGAGGCCGAAAGGCACTAGCTTGCTCTCAGGAGGACTTTTTATAAGTCAGAGCTGACGGTGGAATGGGTTACCCTAGAGGTAGTGAGCTTCCCATCACAAGGGGTATTCAAACAGAAGATCTTTCCAAACCGCAGACTTGACACTATCAACCTCAAGGTTTCAGGCCTTTCCCGTCTGCCCCGCCCCAACCCCGGTCTCACGCACACCCCTTTTCCACCAGCATCTTCTCTACACACCTGAACTTCTCACCTCTCAGTCTTCAACCACACCGCCCCCTCTGCTGAAATGCCCATGAGCCTTTTCTATACCTGGGGATTCTAAAACGCTTCTACAGATCTGCTCAAATGCCTCTCTTTGGCCAGCCACACCCTCAAGCCATTTTGGGGAGCTTTCCTCTGCATTCCCCTGCAATTGACTTTATTTACCTCCTTCCCCATCTCTTTGGGGATCAGCTAACAGCCATGCCTTTGTTCCCCTCGTTACCCAGCACCAGGCCTAACTCTAAGTGGCCCCAGTGCGTGGGTTTTGCATGAGAGTACCCAGCTTGGGTGGTTTGCACTCTCAAGCCAAGCTTGCTGCCTTTCCACCTTCCCAGAGGGAAAACCCAGGCCCTGGCACACCCACAGCCCTGCCCTGGCTGACCGGAAAGCTCTAGGCCCACGGGGGGAAGCCGGGAAGCTTGTGGTCAACTTTGAAGCTAACACCATAACAATTTTATTTAAAAAAATTTTTAAACTCAGGGAAGAAACAATCGGGAAGCTCAATTAGAGGCCTCTGGGCTCAGAAATCATAATAGTCAGTGGTATTTTAAAAATAAGAATACCTTCCTGACGCTCAAGGGGCTCATGGAGGTTCGCTGGTCCCCGGCCATTTGCACTGCCTCCCTCTCAGACACTATAACGGGTCTCCCCAGCCTCGCTCTGAATTTCTGCTGTTCCAACACTGAAGACAATTCTCTGACACGTGGCCGTGCAGACCAGATAGTGAGTAAAGTCCCTCTCCTTCCCCGGAACAGGATGCAGGGGACTGGCTCTCGGCAGAGAACCCACGGGTGGACGGAAGTCACAGGCCTTCTCTTCACAGAAATTGAACAAGGGGAGCTGCCCAGGGCCCCCTGAGGCAAACCGAGTCCAGGGGAATGTCTCTGATCAAGTCATCCCGTGGAAAACCCCAGCAAGCTCTCACGGGGCCTCAAGGACACGATCAGGGGTGACCTCCAAGTGGTCACCAGTGGATTTGATAGGAATGAAAACACCCTACACTGTGTAGCACTTAGTTATTGCAAACGGGTATCACACACCCCCCTCTCATCTAGTCCTTCCAGGACGTGTCAGAGGAGATGCCATCGGTCTCTCCCTGTGTGACACATGGAGCCTGAGTCCCAGAGAAGGAGAAACAACTCTCCCAGACCAGTTTTACTGATTTCTAACTCCGAGCTCTCCCTTTGAGGTCTCGAGAGTTACCACCAGCAGCATCCTTTTCTCAACTCCCCCTCCACAATACCCAGCCCGGGGCCTGCACATAGTAAGAACTCAGTGCAGTTAACCCTTGAACGACCCAGGTTTGAACTGCACGGGGCCACTTATACGTGGATTTGTTGCAGTAGTAAATACCGCAGGACTGCACCATCCACCATCGGTTGAATCCGCGGATACCAAGAAACTGTGGACGAGGAGGGCCATTATAAATTACATGTGGATTTTCAACCACACAGAGGGCCAGCACCCTTCAACCCCTCCTTGTTCAAGGGTCAACTGTAAAATTTTACTGAGCTCATTTAATTGTATCCCTGTAGTGAAACAAAGAAAAGATGCCACTTGGCTTTGACACCAATACATTTTAAGGCGCACAGGATAAGGCATTCAGATTGGGGGGTGGGGGGTGACACTGAGTGCTCCACTTACAACCCAGCACAGCCATTCACGTAGCTCATGAACAGAGCCAACTGTACCCTCTTGACCTCAGAACGATCCACCATTTCCCTGGAAGGTCACACAGTGGCCAAGTGGCAGGAGCCGGTTTTGAACCCAGGCCACCTGACCTCAAAGTCCCTGCATCAACTCCCAGAGGGAGTCTGACTGGCTGCCCATCCCAGCCCCCACTCTTCTCTTTCAATGCCGCCGTTCACCCCTTTCATCTCCATCTCTTGACTTTTAGGTATTTGTATCTTGTTGCTCACCTCCACTGAGATAGTCTGGGTTGAACAGCTTTATATCCATCATTTATACCTTAAAAGAAATGAGTGAGTCAAAACATTAGCTCTCCAGGAGGACCTGGGTTTTCAACCCTCTCTTCCTACGATCCCTGGCACAGAGATTCCGAGGGTCCCCGGGGGGCGGTACTTCAGACGGGCCCTGCTCTGCTGCGCCTGCCCGGGAAGCCTGCTCATGGATTTGGCAGGGAGCAAGTGCAGGGGAGGTTTGCCAGGGCTGCCTCAAGGGAGTGCAGTTTTTAAATCCTCATGAGTGGCGATCCTTGGAAGTCACTTGGAAGTTAACACAGCAAGAAGCACAAACAGCCCGCCCTTTGCAGAGAAATAGGTGGGGCAAGTTCAGTCAGAGGACCGAAGAGGAAATGCACAGCTGCAGTCTGGTCCTGCCTCTAATCAGTCTCCCACAGGCATCCCAATTCCCCCAGTCAGAGGGAGGAGGATGCCAGGCCTGGTAGCTTGAATCACGCCATTGGAGAAAAACTTTCCATGTGAGGGACTGCACAACCTCCTCTGCCTCTCTCTTCTACCTCTTCATGTGACAAGGCAGAAGGCCATTTATCACCCACGGTCTCGCCATGCTGGGGTCGGCCCGTGTGTATCAGTCAGGAGAGACCAAGGTTAGCTGCTGTAACAACTGCCCCACGCTCAGTGGCTCACCCCCACAAAGGGTTTGTCATTTCTACGTTCAGGGCAGGAGAAGGGAAGGTAGCAAATCACACACTAGCCCTTAAAACTGCCCAGAGTGACACAATAAGCATTTCATTGGCCCCAAGCAAGTCAGAGGCCCTGCCTAACTTTAATCGCTCAGAGAAGTACAATCCTACCGTTCGCCCAGAGGTAAACAGAATATTTGGTGAATAGCATGAAGGACTATAGCACTGTAACAGTAATAATAACTCTGATAAAATATTCAAAGAAGCTGACGTTTACTGATATTTACCACATACCAGGCATTGGGTGAAGTGCCTTCTATCCTTTATTCCATTTAATACTGGAATGGAGGCTAGTGAAGTGAAGGGAAAATACAAACAAGGTAGATGCTAATATTAGCCTGAATTTATGGATGAGGAAATGGAGGCTCATGAATTCAAGGGACTTGCTTGAGGTCAGATAGTTGGAAAATGGTGGATCTGGGACTCGAACCCAGGACTCCTGAGACCATGCCTGCTAATCACTCTACTATCCTGCTCCCAAATACATACTTAGGGCCCTCCAGAATGGTGTAAAGGCAACTACACCAACTCTGAGACAGAAACATTGCTTTCTTACCCTAGCCCGCATCATACGTAGCAGGTGGTCTCCAGGTCCAGGAACAAAGTGCCTTCCTTTAATCAAACAGATTCAGATCTGTCTCTCATCCACCCAGCTGCCCGTGGTATGCCAGACCCCACACCAGGCAGGTGTAACCTTTATCTGCCTCGATTCTCAACATGCACCTGGCAGGTAGGTCTCTCTGTCCCCATTTTGCAGCTAAGTAACTTGAGGCACACAACTAATTAGAGCAGTTTTGAACCCAGTTCTAGCTGGCTCTGAGGCTTGTGATGACCAAAGAAGACCTCTCCATGGGGAGGTCAGCCCAGGCAGGTGTGTGATTGTAAAGGACCGGCCAGGCACGGGGGTGGGGGTGAGAGCAGGGGAGTCCCTGAGTTCCTATAAATGTGGGAGTACTTCTTCAGCCCAGCCCCTCCCTTCCTCACTCCAAAGCGAGTGAACCCCAGACAGGGTGGCCTCTGCCAGATTGTTAAAAGCCCCCACTGGTGACTCCTTTCTCTCGGGGTAAGGCATCCCTGCCTCTAGAAGTCTTCTCGGGAAGACAAAACATTAAGTCCCTGTCAGGCAGTGCAGTACAAGGAAAGCACGTGGCTTTGGAGCTCGGCGCAAATAACATCTATACCACTTGGAAGCTGTGTGACTTTGGGCAAGTCACTTAACCTCTCTGGGCCCTGGTTGCCACAAAATGACAGAGTTCGGCTGCATCTTCCTGAGGATTTCATCCCTGATCATGTTTTAGGAACTAATGATACTCTGAAGAACTCAAGCAAAGGCCAGGGGGTGAAAAAAGGTTCATGGGCGAGTCAGTGGATGAAACTCCATGCGACGGTGGAAAGCAGCTAACAGTTACAAGCCACTCCTCGGTTAGGGGTGGCTGCATTGAGCGCATGGCCCTCATTACTGCATGTGGTTCTCTCTACCGCCCCGTGAGAAAAGAGCTCTTATTATCCACAGTTTACCAGGCAGAAATCAATAGAGCAGGACTAGTCCCCAGGCCTGCAAAGATCCAAGTATGTACTCAACAGCAGATAGCTAAGTGTGTTTGTAGGGGAAGGACTGTGAAGGGATCTCTTCCCCACTTCTTTCGGTTTTTAGTCTAGTAATTGCAAAAATAGCACAAGCTCATCCTAAATTCTAACAATATTTATATTTTAAGTGAGCACCTTATCCCGTCGGCTAATTCTACTCCAAACAGGGCTAAGCTCTATTAATGTTTTCGCGAGGTTCCTTCCAAGTTTCCTCGATGCCTCTACATAGGATTATACAAAGTAGGATTTGTTCATCATTTACTTATGGCCTGCTGACAGCAGCAATAATAGTCACATTTACAGAGCCCTTCCTGAGGCCAGGTTCTATACCAGGTGCTGAGGACAGCTGTGAACAAGAGACACGACCCCCACTCTGGGGGGCCATCAGAAACACTCTGCAGCTTGCCCTGTCCCCCACTTACCAAATTACGAATCACCCCACTTATCCCACTTACATCCTGGGCTGTCATCCAAATCACGAGATCTACCACACTTTTTAAAACGGAAAATCTCCTTGTGTTTTATAAGTGTATTGTCCCTGATTCAACCAACCCTGTACTGATGAATGTTCAGGTTATTTCCAATTTTTTCCTCTTACAAAAAAAAAAAATCCACATTTTTAACGCACTCATGCTAGCACTTACATAAAGTTTATAGATTCCTTGAACGTAAATGTTTATTTTATCTAGACGATAGCCTTTTCGTGGTGGGAAGCTTTGGAACGGACAGCAGGTTCCAAGCAGGACTTGGGGGCACCATCTACCCCTTAGGGGATTGGGCAGGAAAAGCTGCCACCGAGCTTCTCTCCTTCATTACAGAACTGAACTCTCAATGGAAAGGGCACATCCTGACCTTGAAAATCCCCCTTCAGCCCTTGCTGATTTCCCATTCATGGGCACATCACCTGCTCATCGCGATGAATGGCCTCCATCTACTGCGGTGACAGGGAAAGCGTAACCAGAAGGAGGAACAGGTTCAGGCGGAGGATAAACAGCCGTTGCTCATCACCACAAAGTGCTGGAGCTGCCGACCCGTGGCTCCCATCCCCTGATGCTCACGAAACCCAAAGCCAGCTCTCTGGTCCCTGAGGGCAGGGCTCAAGGCGGGCACTTCTCTTTCCCCCACCAGCGGTTACACCGGAGCCTGACTACATGGTTGGTGCTGTACCAATACTCCCCGGAAAGGCCTGATTACTGACAAGTGTTAATTACTCCTGGAATGCACACGTGGTGGCTGGGCCTCCGAAAGAGACCATCCTCCCCAAAGGAGGGGACCCGCCATCCGGCTAGGTAGGAAGAGAGGGCAAATGGGGTGTTATGGGAGTACTTTCAACTATTCCAGCAATGGGGGTGGGTCTGGGAAGGCATCCTGGAGCAAGAGAGACCGGAAGTGGGACGGAGGAGTGGGGAGAATTTGGATAAACACCGATAGGAGGAGAGGGCGTGCCAGGCAGGGGAAGGACCCAGACAAAGATAAAAAGCCTTAAGCAGTGCACTACGCCTCACCAGTGCTATGCAGGGATGTGCTGGGGCCAACTCCTGCCACCAGAGGAAAGCCTGCGTGTTGCCAGCCCAAACACTACTGCTTGAAAGAGTGGGAGTCCGTACAGCAAGGCAATCAGCAAACACTGTAAATCAGGACTTTCCTTTTTCAGCCGGTTTACCAGCATGCGACGCTATATACGCGTCCTCTATTATTACAGAAAGCCACAAAAGCATTTAAGCAGGAGGATGACACGGTCAGGTGTGCATTTGTAAAAGGGTCACTCTGGGGCCAGTGTGGGAGGGACAGTTTGGGACAGGAGTGGAAGTAAGGAGACGGCCGGGAGGTTCCTCCAGTTGTCCAGGAGAGTGATGTGGAAAGGAGCCAAGGGACAGAGTCTATTTAAGAGGGAGGACTGATGCCTTGGTGACTGGTGGGCTGTGCGATGTGGGGGAGGGGAGAAAGGAAGTACCAAGGCCATCTGAGCTTTAAATGATGAAAAACCTTTCTCCACTTGGCAAATGCCTGGCCTTCTCCACCTGATCTCCCACCTCCCCAAAGGAGAAAGAAGATATGTGAGACTGTTTCTAGAAAACCCCGAGGGGCTGGTCTGGTGCAGGCTGGCAGGAGAAGGGAGAGTTCTTACTCTTAGCCTAAGGGAAGCAGTTTCCTCCTTCATCACCTCTTCCCCTTCCCTATCTTCTCTTCCTCCCCCTCCCCTTCCTCCTCCTCACTCTGCAACAAAGCCCTCATAAATCTGAGGCATAGATATGCCTCAGCACTGCTGGTCCAGCCCACCATTTGCATCTCTGCTTGGAACTCTGAGCCCCGCAGACACAAACACCCAAAGCTTATAAGCAGTGCCCGTCTTCGCCAGACATGTTTCTGATATAATCCTCTCCCTGCACCGTCTGCCTTGGGGTATAAAATCCAAGAAAGTTGAGGAAAAAGGAAAGGGCTGGCTTGTAGAGAAAGCACACTGGCTGCAGAGATGGACCCGGGGTGGAGCTTGGCTCTGTCTCTGGAACCTCTCAGAACCTCAGTCTCCTCTTCTGAAAAATGGAGCTGCGGGACTTCCCTGATGCAGTGCAGGGGACACGGGTTCGATCTCTGGTCTGGGAAGATCCCACCTGCCACGGAGCAACTAAGCCCGTGCACCACAACGACTGAGCCTTCACTCTAGAGCCCACGAGCCACAACTACTGAGCCCGTGTGCCACAACTACCGAGCCCGTGTGCCACAACTACCGAGAAGCCCGTGCACCACAATGAAGAGCGGCCCCCACTCACCGCAACTAGAGAAAGCCCGCATGCAGCAACAAAGACCCAACGCAGCCAAAAATAATAAATAAATAAATAAATTTATTTTTTAAAAAAACAAATGGAGCTGCACTCTCCAGCTCAGAGGATTGTTGTGAGAAGGAAATAAGGAGTGGCAGGGTGGGCCCCACACACGGAGCCTGACAACAGCAGGTACCCACTCTGTGTAGCTGGTCAGGGGAGAGAATGTGGATTCTGGAGACAGACAAGCCTGGGGTCTGGCCAGCTCTCCGGCTGCCTCTGTGCTGTGTGCCTCTGGGCCATTTACCTAACCTCTCTGGAATGCAATCTCCACCTTTATGGTTATTGTCTTGGGCCAGCCAATCAGCATCCACGCCTCAAGTAGCCTTATCTGTAAAATGGGTCAATGCTGTCTGCTCATCACAGAGTTTAGGTGAGACCCAGCCTCACATAAAAGTGCTTTAAGAAACCCTCACACTACACAGATGCAAGATCTTATTCCAAAAAAATCTTTTACGTATTTTGGCCGAGGGAGGAAGAATCTGTAAAGCATAGAAGACACTATCTGCTGCTGCTTCCAAGCCCAGATGCTAACACTAGCAAGTGTCCATCATATCGGCACCCTGAACACAACACTGTTGAACCCCTACTCTCCAGTCACTGGCTATACAGACATGAATGCACAGCCCCCGATACTGAGGGCCCCGTGCCCTGGGCCACACGGACAAGTTGACAGGTTATGCCAGCCAGCACATTAGCCAGAGGACAGAGCCAGATGCCTTGAGAGCACAGAGCAGGGCAGCTAACTTTCGGGAAGCACACAGAGAGGGTGAACCACGCCTCCAACTGCTCACCCTCCACACCTGAATGGCGGCCTGGTGCAGACAGGTGAGGCGAGCTGCTCAGATGGTCACGAGTGTAGACAAGGTTCGAACTCAGCCCGAGGGACCTCCAGCACCCCAAACCTGAAGTGAGGGAAGCCCCCACTCCTGGGAATGCTTAAAGGTAAAACGTCCCTGCTGCATGGAGCATGTGTTATTTTTGTCACCAGTATAAGGAACCAAGCCCTTCCCAGGTGCCAGGTGCTGTGCTACCTTGGAAAGGCCCGGCTCCTGCTTCAGTGCCCTTTCCCATGGAGTCAGGAAGCATTTGTCCTGTGAGGCCAGCCTAGGCTGCGGGGGGGGGGAAGACTGGCCCGGCAGGGGGCTGACCTGACCTGACCTGCGAGGCCACACCAGCTGGGAAGCCCCTCTTGCCCGGCCTCCCCGGCCCTGACCTTGTCTGTCAGGTCAGGGCCCCCTGCACATGCCCAAGGGCCTCCACCCCGCTCCTCCTTTCCGAGCGCCTCCTGCAGAGAGGCAAGATCCCACCTTCCTCACAGGTGTCCGCAAAACCCCTCACTCTGCTGGGGAAGCCGCGTTTCTCTCTTACCATGAGAGTCCTGCCTTGCTTTTTATCCTTTAATAAGGTTACAGTAGGGCTGGGGGAGATGGATTTTGGCCTCGGGCTACATCTGCCCTTCATTTAAAACCACCCTGACTCCCGCCAGGCTGGAAAACAAGTCTCCGAGCCTCTCTTTTATAATCTTTGTTAGATCCAAATCCAGAGTTATTTTCGCCCACAGATCATATCAGCCTGGAGCCCGTTTGCCTCCAGAAACTGACCCTCTTGCTTAAAAAGCAAAACTCCACCCGTGGCACGTCAACCAGCCCAACTCCCGCCCATCCCAGTCTCCTGAGAGCAGCCTCAACTTACAAATGCCATTTAAGAAAATCTTTTCTCTCCTCCAGGAAGCTTCAGGCTCCCTCCACTGCCCCCCAAACCTGCAGCATCCACATTCTCTTCATTCTCAGGCAGGCATGCAGTTTCGGATTAGAAAATGTGTTTTTATTTTCCACTAAAAATATACGGAGGGGGAGCTTGTTGTTTTTAATATTACACTGGGTCGCCTGACAAAGAGCATCTGGACAAAGGCAAGGCACGTTTAAAGGGGAAACCGTTCGTTTCCAACAGAGTAAAAGACAAAGTAAGAAAGCACCTCCAACCCAGCAGCGCTCAGAGGGAACTTTCCTCCCCTCTCCTGGCGCTATCCGGGCCCTGACAGTCTTCCGCTGCTATTAATTTACCAGGCTGGGCCCAGACCCCAAGGCCAGGCCCGCCTGCTGAGAGGCACAGCTAAAAACAGCTCCAGCCTCTGAAAGGGACCGGCTGAGCATCTAATCGCTCAGCTTTCTCCTTGCCCTCCCCGCAGACTCCACTCGGGAGACAGGCGGCCTGGAGAGCAAAGGCGCGCTTTGATTTGGAGAGGAAGAAAATAACGAAGGTTGTGAGCAGGTGTGCAGACAAAATCGTCCAGGCAACCGACGGGAAAATGCCTCTTGGCTGCCACCGGTGCAGGTGTGGCTCCTTTTACCACCGGGCGCAGGCGGCGCGATCAGAGGAGGAGTTTGTGGGCGCGGTGAGGGGTGCCGCTTGCATTCGGAGCCTGGGAGCAGCAGAGTGGGACGTTATTCACCCATCCCCGTGTCCCGGTCACAGAGGAGCCCTGGCCAAGGCTGTGAGAGGTTTCCTGTTATGAAAGAAAGTTAGCAGGTGGCTGATGGATTTCCTTAGATCCTTTGTATATTTCATTTGGGCTAGGATGGGGAGGGAATAAGCATTAATCATATGCATTTGGCAGAAAGTTGCCAGACCTCCATTCATCTATGCATTCCCTTAGCCTACATTTATTATTAATAATTGTGGCACCATTAGCGGGTTTCCATTGTGGACCAGGTGCTGTGCTAAGCACTTTACCTTGGGTATCTGATTCAGGCCTCACAGCTTCCCTGTAACAGGGACATTATTACCCCCATTTTACTGATAATGAAGCAGGCTCAGGAAAAAGACAGTGGCTTGCCAAAGCAGAGATCCAAAGCCAGACCTGACCAACTCCAAAGTCCAAGCTCTTTACCGTGAGGATCTCCTGCGTCCCTGTGTGGTCTCTCTACCTGGCCTTGGTGGTAGCACTCGAATAAATGTTTGATGAAAGCAAGATTTCTGGAATGACATATTACAGGTCCAGCCTGGACGTATGGGTACTAAAAACTGGATTCTGTTCTCACCTCTCACTGCAAGACTCTCCTGGGCAGAGGGTAGCAGAGAATTCAGGCTGAGTGAACTTCCACCCAGGCCAAGAAGAGGGCTTGGACTTCCCTGGTGGCACAGTGGTTAAGAATCCGCCTGCCAATACAGGGGACACGGGTTCGAGCCCTGGTCTGGGAAGATCCCACATGCCGCGGAGCAACTGAGCCCGTGTGCCACAACTACTGAAGCCCACGCGCCTAGAGCCCATGTTCCGCAGCAAGAGAAGCCACCGCAATGAGAAGCCCGCGCACCGCAATGAAGAGCAGCCCCCGTTCACCTCAACTAGAGAAAGCCCGCGTGCAGCAAAGAAGACCCAACGCGGCCAAAAATAAATAAATAAATTTATTTTAAAAAAAGAAGAAAAAAAGGGTGGGCCAAGGGGACTCTGTTAGCAAAAATGGTCCAGTTCTCTACCCCTCTTGTGACCGCATCCTTTGCAAAGTGATTTAGCAGTTCATCTGATGTTGAGACAGTGTCTCTTTTCCCATCCTTGAATCTGGGCTGGTCTTTGTGACTTGCTTTGGTTAACAGAATGCAGAGGAAGTGATGCGCGGAGCCTAGGCCTCAAGAGGCTTGTGGCTCCTGCTCTCTCTCTCTTTCTCTGAATCTTGCCATTATCATGTGACAGCCCTACTGGCCTGACACAGGATTAGAGGCGTGGGTCCCAGTCACCCCCATGACCCTAAGCCACAGCCTTCCAACCACCACATAATGAGGCCACTGTAGACCAGTCTAACCTCCAGCCAACCTGGCACCTGACCACAGACAGATGAGTGGGTCCTGCCAAGACCAGAACTGCCCAGTGGACGCCAAAGTGCCGACCTGCAGAACCATGAGCTAAATAAAGGTTGGTTGTTTAAGGCACCAGGTTTGGGGGTGGCTTGTTACCCAGTGAAAGCTAACTGGCACATTGCTCACCTGTTTCCTAAAGCCACAGGACATGTGAGCAGAGGCGAGAATAGCCCTGATGCCCCAGGACCCACCAGAGTCGGGCTGTTAAACCGAGGATGTTTCTGGACCCCTGGGTCTCACCTGTAACCTCTTGTTAATCTCTTTGCTACCTCTTCCCCTATCGGATCTAATTTTGAAAGAAAGAACAGATCGCAGATGGAAGGCAGAGAAGGGAGGCCAAGATCTATCAGGGGGTCAGTGTGGAGGGAAGGAACGTGACACCATGAGCTGGGCGTCCCTACCGCTCTAACACCCACACGTCACAGTCTGTGCCCCTGTTTTTTTCACCCGTGTGACATCAGACTTTTGTAGCGTACATATATCAGAGAAGACACTGTGTGGGGAAGCTTTGGACGATGGGGAGAGGACAAGCAAAGCCAGAGACCCCAAAACTCGACCCTGTACGAGTTTCCTAGGGCTGCCATAACGAATTAGCACAGACTTGGTGGCTTCAAACAACATAACTGTTTTCTCTCATAGGTCTGGAGGCCAGAAGTGCACAATCAGGTGTCAGCAGGACTGGATTCTGCTGGAGACTCTGAGGACGGACCCCTTGCATGTCTCTTCCTAGCTTCCGGGGGGTCTTGGCACCCCTGGCTTGTAACTGTATCACTCTGCCTCCATCTTCTCGTGGCCTTCCTCCTGTGCCTCTGGGGGTCCTCTCCTATTCTTATAAGAACACTAGGAATTGGGGTTAGTGCCCACCCTAGATCCAGGATGACTTCGTCTTGAGATTCTTACCTAATTATACTTGCCAAGATCCTGTTTCCATATAAGGTCACATTCCGAGGTTCTGGGTGGACATGGATTTCGGGGAGACGCTATTGCACCACTGCCTGCCCCTCATTGCTCCTGGAAGAGCACGGCCTGTAGGGACATTGTCCGAGGAGCCACCCCCCCTCCAACCAGCCCACATCCGTTCTTGCGGGGGTGCTTATTATGCTCCAGGGTTTGTCCTTATCCAGCACAAGCCTGAGATACTGGGGATGCAGTCCCATCCCAGGTGCTCCCTTGTGGCCGTCCTGTTGCAGAAGGGCAGGGCTCACACCCTGAGCTTCCCTCCCAGACACGCCACTGGCAGACATGAGGGCTTGCCTAAGAGTTCTCTTATTTCTAAGGAAAATGGAAACAAAGATGAAAGCTGAAAACAGAGCTTTTGTTCCTCAAATCCAAGAATGGCCTAGTAGACCACCTGGAGGAGCCACAGGAAAAGCCCTGCTGGCTCTCCCAGGGAGGAACGGCCCCAAACCCTGCATGGTGAGGACAGGCCCACAGCCTGGCCTGCAGCCAAGCCGACATTTAGCCATCCTCCCACTTATTCTCCATCATGGATGCACAGGGCTGGGCGCTGGGACATTGTTCCTGCCTTTCTGGAGCCCAAGTTCCAGCAGTAGGAACGGACAGGACCACTCAGGATAGGGTAGGTAGGGGCTAGCCCAGGAGGGAAAGGCTTCTCATGGAGACAACATCTGAGCTCGTGCCTGCGGGACCCTGAGAGCACACAGCAGGTGGCGAGGGGACAGGGCAGTCACAGCAGAAGGCCTAGCTGGTGCGCACGCGCGGTAGGGCCAATGAGGACCGTGCAGCCCGGAATAGCGCGTTCCTGCAGCAGAGGGTGTGAGCGTCAGCGGGCAGAAGCAGGGCGCCATAGCGGGAAGGAAGTTTAGTGCAAGCGTTATCCTAGACTGGGCACCCTGGGACCTGGCAGTGGACAGTGACAGTAGCCAGGGCCCACGCCCTGTTCAGCCCTGCCCCTGGGGTCCTGGGAAGATGCGGATTCAGAGAGAGGCTTAAATTACGAGATAACACTAAGGGGTGTGATTCACCCCGCAGGAGCCAGGTCACTAATTCCCTGGTTCAAACCTGACCCCAGGAAAGATGCATTCAGAAAACATCGGGAGCAACAACATTACAGCTTCCCAAGTGCTTCCCTCGAGGCCCATCTGCCTCCCAACTCAACTCCCGCTTCGGGGAGGGAAGGCGGACAGCAGGGGGAGAGAAGTCTTAGGAAACCTCACCAGGGGAAGCAGTCTTGCCCTTGATTCTGCCTGCTCTCATCTCATCCCTTGACATTCCAAATAGGCCATAACCAGACTTCTTGGAGCCTGAAACAAACCTCAAAAATCCCAAATTCTGGACTCGACCCACACACAGAGTCCGACAGGCTTGCTCTACCTGTCTTCCCATCTTGACCTCTGCTCCTGGGACTTAATATCTCCAAAGGCTGAGGCCTGCTTTCTTAGGAGGCCTCTAAGGTTAGCTAGGAAGACCCCACCCACCTTAAGTGCTATCAGCTCCTGGAGAGGTAAAAAGAACTTGGAGAAAAATCTGGACGCCGTCGGCCTCCCCACCCTCAAGTTCTTTTTCACGTTATACTTGCTTGAGATTGATAATGTCACACCCCAGCTATGGGATCTTTGTTTAAGAAGCTTTGCTACTACCTGGCATCATTCCCTACAAGCTCCAAGACTCTCTCGGCTCTAGACCTTGAACACAAGCCTTGAACTAGTAATGAGGGAGTGGGAGTTGGTAATTGGCCAGGCCTGAAATGCAAGGCTTGGGGACCTCCTGGATGGAGGGGGACCCACAGTGGAAGGCAGGTCCCTATCGGCAGGTTAGAGCTGCACCATAAGAGGGCAACACCTCAGAGAAGGAAAAGGATGACGGGGATGCCCCAATTTTGCCATCACGGCCAGCCTTGGTGACCAACATAGAAAATGATCAGATTCGTCCAGTATGTCCTCTGCCTTTGCACATGCTAGACCCTCTGCCAGGCACATCACCCCCTCTTCGCTGCTTAGAAGTCTCTTCTTCCAAGATGTAGCTCAAGGGTCACTTCCGTGAGAAGCTCTCATGACTCCCCCAGACCCAGTTATCTGTCCCCTCCTCTGCACTCACACACCACATGCAGCCTCCTCTACAGAATTCATCCTCGATTTAGATTTCTGACCTTTACCTCCTCCAATCTGGGCTGTACGCTCCTCCCTACAGGGTCCCAGACTTACTCACTGTTGCATCCTCAAGACTTCTCGTGGAGCCTTGCCTTTAGCTGGTGCTCAGCAAGTTTGGGGGGAAGGGAAGGAGAGAGGGAGAAAGAGAGAGAGAGGGAGGGAGGGAGGGAGGGAGGAAGAAGGGAGAGATTCATTCAAATGATGAATATTTGTAATTTAAAAGAAAAAGCATAGGAGCTGCGTCTTTCACCTCACGGTCAACTTTCCAGTAGGAAATAATATCTTTATCACTGCTGGCCTAGATCTCCAGCATCTAGGAGATGCTCAAGGGCTCCCCTGACACCTGCCTCCCCAGAGGAAGGGCAACGGTGAAAGCCAAGGTCTCCGCAGTGTTGACAAGGAAGTTGTCTGTGTATAAGGAGAGAAGTTAAGACCTTGGAGGAGGAGGACCCTCCCGCCCCTTGGAATGCAAAGACGAGGCAGAGAGAGGCGCGTGGAAGAGAGCGCAGCTCACAACCAGCTGCCTCTGTGCTTAGCAAAATCACCCTTCCGCACTCACTGGGCCCCACCTCCAAGGTATTGAGACCAGGGCCCGATATCACCGTGACAGGGACTCCCCTCCCAGCATCTGTGGCCTCTGAGATCACCAGGGTAATGGAATGAAACAAAGGGAAGTCTGGCTCTCAGCCGCTGGGAAGTGTTCTTGGTCCCACCTGCCCACCTGTCAAGCAGGGAAAGGCAAGGCACTGCCTGAAGTCCAGCTCTGCGGGAAATTGGGACAAAGGCTGCATTAGGTCAAATTTCTCTCTCCAGTAATTTTAGCCCTCCCCAGGTTTTCTCCCAGATGAGCTCCCCTCCCGTCACCATGGCAACTCACATCCCCGACAAGGGTCAAGGGCATCAGCAGGAACTATGGGAGAGGGGAACACGTACACACAGTCTCCACAACCAGCACCCATGTTCACCCTCAGAGGGCCCAGCTGGCGATCCGCCCTTTGTCAGTGGGTTCTTGGCACCTTGGATCACATAGCACCTGCCCTTGAACTGGGAAGACGTCCCCAGTCCTTGATGTCCCCAGAAATCTGTGGAGGGTGACTTTTACAGGACCAAGGGAAAGCTGTTCAGGACTCCTGCAGAAACAAGTGCTAGAAGCTGGAGGTCAAGTTGCTCTGATTAACACTTCTTCTCCATCTGTCCTCTCCCACCAGGTGAGGCCTCCCCTCTCCGTCAAAATGCACGTCCTGATTCCTTAAGCAGCGTGCCCCAGCGAGAACTGCGCTCCCTCGCTGTCTCAGAACACAGTCCTGCTCGGCACGTAGGTCTCCATAGTTCAGAAATATTTCTGACTTATTGATCCTGGATATGGGGAAATTCCCAAGAAATAATCCTTTGCTAAGATTTTAGGTAAAGCCTGGATGCTTTTTTTTTTTTTTTTTTTTTAGCTGTACGCGGGCCTCTCACCGTTGCGGCCCCTCCCGTCGCGGGGCACAGGCTCCGGACGCGCAGGCCCAGCGGCCACGGCTCACGGGCCCAGCCGCTCCGCGGCACGCGGGATCCTCCCGGACCGGGGCGCAAACCCGCGTCCCCTGCATCGGCAGGCGGACGCGCAACCACTGCGCCGCCAGGGAAGCCCAGCCTGGATGCTTTTAAGGGGCCCCTCGAATGACGGAATTCACACCGGGCGGAAAATCCTGAGGCCCAGCATGAGAAAATGATGGGTCAGTGACATTTATAAACCGACTCCACCCTGGCAAGCACCCCAGGTTGCCCTGGTGATGAGAAGGACAGAAACAAGATGAGGGTATGAACCGTTGCGGTGGGTGAAAAGGTTTCTTAGATAAACTTTAGTGAGACATCCGCAACTGATCTTTCATGCTCTGCTGCCAACATCCCGAGATGACGGTCGTCCCAAGGCTGTGAGATCAGCCCCCTCCCCAGGCCTCTTTCTTCTGCATTTAACTCAAGGACCACAGAAGACACGGTCTCACTATAATAGGGCCCTGGAACACATGTGAGGTCCACAGTGGCTCTCTTTGATGGGTATCAATAGATAAGGCAGATCCCAGAATTCTCGGAGGTGTCCTTGTAGATCTGGGGGAGAGTGCAGGAGCCCTGTTCTGTGGCTGCCAAGTTTCTGAGACCAGTTGGGCTGCAGGGAGTTACTGCAGGAAGCGGGGGCTCTCCACAGCAAGAAGGCGGGCCTGGGCCTGACCCGGAGAACACAGGGAGGGGGTACGGGACAGTGGGTCATGGGCCTGCCCAGACGTCAGACCCCACTCTCGAGCAGGTGCTCCGCGGAGCCGCCGCACTTCTGCTGAGTGAGAATCTGCGGGCCGTGGCTCCCCCAGGCACCCAGGTCCCCATCACAGAGGACCACTCAGGGATGCGGTCCAGGCCTCTATTTCTCTTTCTATCAGAGACAAGGCTAAGAGTCACTTCTCCATCAACTGCTGTGATACTGAAAAGCTGCCGGGGTTCAGGGCCCAGGATCTCGCTGGAGGTGGACCCCCTGGAGAAAAGTGGGCTGGCCTTGTTCTCTGAGGTCGATGGTTTTCAAACTGCTCTAAAGTGCCCCCCACTCCAGACAGGCTGAAGGGGCAGAGCGGACAGCCCCCATCCCCACTTCCACCGCTCACCTCACTTTTCTGCATGTTACACATTGAGTGCGTCTGCAGGGGATTTTTGTTTCAAAACGAGATTCCACTACCTTAAAAAAAGTTCGGAAACCCCAGTTTTGGATTTCCAAGGCAAAACAGTGAGCCATTTCTGGCTTTTACTGTCCCTTGAGCATTAGGGTTTTGTAATTGCATTGCCTTTTTCTTTATTATTTTTAAAAATTATGAGAACCGGGCCATCAGACCAGGCTCTGCAGACTGTCGCAAACTCGGGCCTGGGCTCTGCAGGCTGATTTACGGTCACACGGTTATTTGTATGCAGAACACCTGCCCTCAGCAACTGTGGCTTAGCTCTCCTGGGGTGCAAGGGATGTGCAGACTGGGAGATATTCCTAACCCCTGTGTGTCTGCATGTGTGTGTGTAGCACGTGTGTACAGTGGCGGCAGGGAGTCCATACTTTAGGAGTATCTGTTTGGACCTTCTCCCCTGTGTGTCCCTAAGCTGGTCCCTGAATTCCAACTCTGCATTCCAGGAATCCGCCTACCTAATTCATGGAGCCAGTCCTGGTTTGGGAAAGAATGAGGAGGGTCCCCTGCCCATTGTCCTTGAGGGCCCACAAGGCAGAACTAGGGCCACCTAGAAAGTTAGAGAGAGGTTCACCGAGTCCCAGTGGAAGGAAGACCCCATGGCAATGAGAGCTGTCGGGGAAACAAAGGCAGGAGGGTTCTTCTGCAGAAAGGCTTGCCTCCTCCGGGCTCCTGGCCCAGGGCCCCATCTCCCCCGACCACGCCTGGCTAGAAGCAGGGAAGGGCTCAGGGCATCTGCTGACAGTGTAGTGAGGGAGGCAAGGATGGGTTTGAGGGGATCCATGCCTTCTTCAAAGGGGCAGGGGGTTCTGCCTCTGCAGCTCAGTCTCCTGTTGACAAGAGAGACGCCAGACTCCCCCAAGAGACAGAAGAGGCACTGAAGAAGGGGGCTCACCCCAGGAAGATGCAGGAGCCAGATGGCACTTCCTACCATGCTGTCGTGAACCCACTGCTGCCGGGACTGCTCAGCAAAAAGATCTGCACCCTGGCTCCTGGCCAGGTCCTCAGCCCCATCCAGAGGCAGGTGCAGGCCCCCCAAGAGCACCAGCCTTCAAGGGGAAATCCTGTATGGGAGAGGAGGTGCGAATTTTGGCAGCACTGCGGTTGTGTGTGTATATGTCTATGTTTCCCCAAACACACAGGGTAAACGCCCCAGGATAAAAACAGACGGCGGCTCTGAAACGGGAGGGGCGCTGCCTCACGACTGTACGGCCGGTTACCCCTCCGAAAACAGAGCAAATGCTCCCCCAGGAGGGACTGATCGGGGGAGGGGCCAGCACGGCCACAGCCTGGCCTCTGACTCTGGGGAAGCTCCTCCAGGCAGGGGAGCGGGTGGGTGCCACACAGGCCCCGTGCCCTTGGTCACCAACGAAACCTGCCCCCACCTGGGGCCCCGCATCAGGCAGCACAGCTTGGACCCTGCAATTTCCTATGCAGGCTAGAGTCTCCTGTTCCCCCAGGCACTGGTGAGAAGGACTCCACGGGCCTTTTCGATTCCTAACCTGGAGGCCCTTTGTCAAATCAGAGACTACAGAAACAAGTCATCGATGGAGGGTTCCTGCTTGGAACTATAGACTGTTCCCCACCCAGAAGTCCTGAGGGGCTGTTACCTGCATCAAGGTCAGTGTCAGCCTCAGTCCTGACGAAACCATTAGGCAAGATGGACTCACAGCAAACATGCTCTCATTCGTTAACTGAGCCAGCAAATCCTCATGGAAAAGAAAGTGAACAGAGTCGGCCAGCCAGCCATGGAATCCATTTACCAAAGGTCTGATATTGCCCAGGTTCCGTTCTAGGCCTGCGGGGTATAGTGGGGCCCAAGACACCCAGTCCTGGCCCCTGTGGAGGAGAGGCAGGTTTCTACATCATTGGGTGGATACTGGTGCCATTTTCTAGACTGGGACTCTAAAGCAGTAACCCTCTTGGGAGGGGAAGGGGTTGGGTTTTGTCACGGACACACTGAGTTTGAAGAGCCCGTAAGATGCCGAAGTAGAATGACCAAAGAGCCTTGGGGTTTGGGGTCTGAAGCAGAGCAGAGAGGACGGGGCCAGAGAGGCCTGTGGGAGTCCTGAGTGTAGGTGGTAGACAGGCTCTCTGGCGGGTGAGCATCCCTGGGGGAGCACAGATAACAAGCCTGGGAAACACCAATGCTCCTGGGATAAAAGGCGGGGGGGGAAGAGTCTGAAAAGGAATGTCCAAAAAGCCAGGAGGAAACCAGAGAGGATTCTCAGGAGGAGGGACAGGCCATCTGAGTCCACTGGTGCCAAGAGGTCAAGTAAGATAAAGACTCGCTGGAGATCCTAATGAGACGAATGTCAGTGTGACGCTGGGGACATGGCCCAGTCCTAGTGGACAGAGCGTGAGAGGGGAGGAGAGGCACGGGGCAAGAGCTGGGGGGAAAGTGGGGTCAAGGAAGGAGTATGTTTGGGTTTTGTTAGGATGGAAGGACTTGGCACGGTTCAGGGTTGTTGAGAAGGAGAGCAAGTTAAGAAGAGAGAAGGGTCTAGAAAGAAAAAGATGGCCAAGCCCAGGCAAGGAGAAGATGCTGTTCAGCCCACGTCGGAAAGGAGGAAGGACGGGGAGTCTGGGAAAGCTTCTGGGTCTGCAGGTAGTTCTCATTTACTGTCAGGAGGTGTTTCTCACAAAGACCTAGGACAGAGGAGGAAATGGAGGAAACAGAGGCTTTCCGAGGACAGGTGACCTGCTCACAGTACAGATCTAGAGAGCAGCAGAGCCAAGATTCAAACCCAGATCCATGTGGCACCAAAATCTCTGCCCGGGAGAAAGGATAGAAGTAGCTTAGTTCCCCCTCTGGATCCTTTATCTGAGTTTCCTTTTGAAAGTTAGCTCTTGTTGGAGGAGAAAAGGAAGAAAGAAAAGCCAGGCCAGCTCTGTCATTCTTCTCTGGCTCTGAGGAGGGTAGGAGCCGGGAGAATTAGTTCGGCTTCTAGCATTTCCTTAGAACAGGCCGGGAGTCTGCGGGGCCATCCCCTGCAAATGATAAAGCAATTCATAAAGCAAGACTTGCAGGGGAGAGCAGTGAATCTCGGGGGCACTGCTAATTAAAAAGCCCATATTATATTACTTCCTCAAGGAGTCATCTTCTAATTTTTAGGATTATGGTACATTGATTAATTTATACAAGTTTTTAATCCCTCTGTGCTTAATGAAGTCCAGGAACATGGGAACAGGAGCATAACTGAGCTGCATATTATTTTATTAGGGAGAATGATGGCCCAATGTGTCATGGAGAAATTTGTGAGGGTGGAGAGGTTAACCGGCTCGTGCTGTTAACCGATTGCTTCCCAGAGACCTTCAGGGACGTTCCCCTGGGGCAGACATGGCGCGAGTTAACCTTTCCAAGCCAGGCTGTTCTGTGGCTCCTGGTGGCCTGTAGAGAAAAGCACCTCATCTTTGGCATGGGGTGCAATGCCCACCATGGCATGACCACCTTCCATGTCTGCTCCCCACTCACCCCACACGTGCACCACCCACTTGCTCCAAACTGCCCCACCTGTGCCCCTGCTGTACTGTCTCCCCTACATACCCTTCCCTGACACAGGCTCATCTCTTGATTCAGGCTCAAGTGCCACCTCCTCTGGGGACCCTTCCCTGAACCAGTCCTCAGCAATCTAATTCTGGCTCCAGGGACCCTCTCCTGCAAGAACATTCAAGAATTCTAGAACTCCCCACAAATCCGCTGGCTTCTGGTCCAGCACCTTGGAGTTTGGGTCCCACACCCTCTAGAGGCCAGAACTGGAGTTGCAGGTATGAAACTAACAGAAGACTGCCCCCTTTTCCTGAGTCTAGAAGAGGCCAGGAGGACTCCTTCACCCCAGAGGGCTGACCCAGCTCTGGTTCCTGAGGAAGCGGAGCCCAGACTCTGGGTTGCATTTTGATCCTTGCTTCCTCTATCAATTCATCCTGCTGAAAAGACGCAAATCTCTCCGTCTGTCTCTGCCTCTCTCCTCCCCATGGAGAGAAAAGAAGGTTCATAAAGGACAGTGTCAGTCAAACCAGCGAGAAGGTAAAGGGGATTTCCTGGAGCTCCTGGTGTCCCTAAAATCACAGCCCAAAAGTAGCTCACCGTTCATCAGGGAGAATGACAGTAGGGTGGTAGCCTAGCCTCTCTCTGAGACTTTCTCCAAGCAACGTTTGTTGCCCCCATAGAAGCCTCTCCACGGGGTTTTTTCAAGGAAACTGACTGCTGCCTAAAATTATTTTGCCATGAGATAGGAGGAAAATGAATTTCGTGCTTAAGAAAGAATTCAAATCCTGAACCAGGATTCAAGGTCAAATAATCCTATGCCTTTGTTTTACAGATGAGGAAACTGAGGCAGAAAGTGAGAAACAAAGTAGCTGTGGTAGAAGAGATCCAGGGTCTTTGACCCCCAAATCCTGCTACTTCCCACTAATGAAAAGTTGCTGACTGGGGATCCTGAAATAAATCAGGCCTTCATCCATGGCATCCTGTGTCCAAAGGGAAGCAGAGTACCCAGCCAAGGGCTGGAAGGAGCATTTGTCCAAATGACCATCTTCCAATCAGGGGTTCAACCCGCACCCAGGGCTCACAAATGCATTCCAGGATTTTCAGTCATTATAATAATAAAACTGCCTGTTTCCATTTTATTCCTTAAAAAGCAACAATCAAAGTTATCAGTCAGGGCTTCCCTGGTGGCGCAGTGGTTGAGAGTCCGCCTGCTGATGCAGGGGACACGGGTTCGTGCCCCAGTCCGGGAGGATCCCACATGCCGCATAGCGGCTGGGCCCGTGAGCCACGGCCGCTGAGCCTGTGCTCCGCAACGGGAGAGGCCACAACAGTGAGAGGCCCGCGTACCGCAAAAAAAAAAAATTATCAGTCAAATGTGGGGTTTTTTCTTTAAAGCAGAATGGTTCAAGAGCCTTTAGGCTGGCCCAGGGGGCCTGTGCAGAGGTAGGTAGAGGACAGCTGGACGTGGGGCCCAAGCTCAAACATCAGGCCCTCTTGCCCTGGGATGTGGAAACACGAGAGCAGCATAAAGGGAGGATTATCCTGCAAATTCACCTTCACATCATCTCAACCAGATCTAGAAATTGCATTCATCAGAACAAAATTCTAAAGGAACGTATCGGACTTCCCTGGTAGCACAGTGGTTAAGAATCCACCTGCCACTGCTGGGGACGCGGGTTCGAGCCCTGGTCCGGGAAGATCCCACATGCCGCGGAGCAACTAAGCCTGTGCACCACAACTACTGAGCCTGCACTCTAGAGCCCACGAGCTACAACTACTGAAGCCCGTGCGCCTGGATCCCGCGCTCCGCAGCAAGAGAAGCCACTGCAGTGAGAAGCCCGCGCACCGCAACAAAGAGTAGCCCCCTCTCGCCGCAACTAGAGAAAGCCCGCGCACAGCAACAAAGACCCAACACAGCCAAAAATAAAGAAATTAACTAATTAATTTAAAAAGGAACGTATCAAGAAGTCTCCACAACTTCAAAAGTCATTTTCTAATGAGGAATAAGAGTAACCGTTCTGTCCAACTGGTCTGTTCTGACTTTGGATATTTATTAGAAATAAAAAACATCTATAGCCCAAGGTATCTTATTAGTGGAGACAGGCTTGCAAACCCTTGCTCTTATCATGTTTTAGAAACAGAACACTAAAAGTACTTTTAAAAGAACAGCTTTAATTTTGAGAGAAATTTCCAGCATGCCAAATGTCAGGTCTTGAAAACAACATATGCCTGCTCTTATGCTGTAACATATAGTTAAATTTTGGATCCCATTAAATATACAATTAGGTCCCAAATCCTAACATGATATCAAATGTCAATTTTTAATCTAGTTGCTAACAAATCAAGCTTTTTCATACTTCGTGCAGCATCATTTGTCACCTATTAGAGAAAGATCAAAATGTGCCTGTTTTTATATTATGAATATTAGTTTCAATTTTATTTTAAATGGTTTTTAAATCCAGTTTTAATAATTATACTGATTTAACATCCTTTCTTACTGAAAACCACATTTTTAGCTTCTACCACATGAAAATATTGCCTTTAAAAAGTCATTTGAAATTTCATGAGGGGTTTTTCAAGATTTCTTACTGTGGAGAAAATCTTCAAGCCAACAAACGCTGGGAAGGGCAAGTCCAGATGAACTCACCTCCAAATGTCTCCTAGTGAAACCACAAGGCTGGATTCTCTGAACTGCCTCAAAATTCTCCACGGCCTGGGATGCTCCAGCCTGGATTGCAAACGGCAGATGGTGAAGTCACCTGTTGTCCATTGTGTGGGACCTGCCCAGGAGGCTCAGAAACCCAGAGAAGAGGAAGGGGCTTCCTCCCGCAGAGCTAAAGGCAACACCGAAGAAGTCTGGGCTCAGCCATCCTGGCCAGAAGCTTCAACCTTTGAGCACCTGTGTCTGCGACCTCATTAAGTCTCATTAAGAACATTAACCTGCCTGGCTGGGAGGGGCCCAACTTGGTAGAGCCTTAAAAGCACCAAAATCCTGAACTCTTTCCTAGGGAAATGATCAGATGCAGACCAAGGTTTAAGCGCAAAGATATTCACTGCAGTGTTTTTATAATAATAACAAAATTCAAAAACAACTAAATATCCAAAACCAAGGGACCATTTAAGTACATCACTGGTGCAGGCATTCACTGGCAGGTGGCTGAGCTCACATAGTGTGTTAGCCATATGCACACCAATTCAGCTCGTCTGTTGCAGAATCCCAGAGCCTGTTACACATTACTTACCAATGTCTGTTTTATAAGGTAAAATGTACAGCGCATGATGTTTTGGAAGGATAGGTTCAAAATTCCATATTAAATTTGACCTAGTGGTTAAGGGCACAAACTCTGCTGCCTACTGTGTGACCTTGAGCAAGAATCCCCTTGTCTATAAAATGGCGCTAATTGTAAGTAGGTCATTGTGAGAAGTAAATGAGATTAAAATATATAAAATGTTTAGGGAGGAGGAGGGCTGTTGCTCAGTTTGTGACTCAGGCACTTCTATCCCTCAATTGGAATGATCCCATTTTTCAGATAAGAAAACTGAGGCACAGAAAAGTGACAATTTTGCCCAACATTGCTCTGCCAATGAGTGATGGAGCTGGTTCTAGAACACAGGTCTCCTGATTCCCCAGCTCTGTAAAAATTAATTCAAAGTCCTGCTTCCTCTGTAGGTAGTGAGTTCCCCATCACCAGAAGCAATCAAAACCAATGCTCACTTCTCAGAACAGCTAAAGGAAAGATTCCTTCAGCATACATGAAGTGCCTTCTAATGATTTCTCTAATGCTGTGATTCTATAATTCTAAATCTACCAGACTTTAAAAAGCCAGTCATAAGGACAACACCTCCTGACAAAGTGTAAAAGTTCAGAAGAGAAGAAAAAGATCTCATTTACAGTGAAGAAAAAAGGAAAGAACTGTAATAGTAGCAGAAATAAACCTTCTCAAGGCAGAAAGCGCTGAAAGAAACATGATTAAATTTTGTGCTTCCTGCCCCACCCCCTTTCCTTCGATGGCTTTGCATGTGTGTGGAAAGAATACTTATTGTGAGATCTACCCTCTTAATAAAATTTTAACTGTACAATATATTGTTGACTATAGGTTCAGTGTTGTACAGCAGATCTCTAGAGCTTAATCATTTTGCTTGACTGAAACAGCACTATTCACAATAGCCAAGATGTAGAAACAGACTAAATGTTCATTGACAGATGAATGGGTAAAGAAAATGTGATATATATATATATATATATATATATATAGACACACACACATATACATACAGAGGAATATTATGCAGCCTTAAAAAAAGAAGGAAATTCTGCAATCTGGGACAACATGCATGGACCTTGAGGACATTATGCTAAGTGAAAGAAGCCAATCACAGAAAGACAAATTTTGAAGGACTGGATCATGCAAATATAGAGACCGAGAAGTCCCTCAACCTGCCATGTGCAAGCTGGAGGCCCTGATTCCGCTCACTTGAAGTATCTAAAATAGTCAGATTCACAGAACCAATGGGTGGAATGTGGGGAGGAGGAAATAGGGAACCCAAAGAGGCAAATATTAAATATAACGTGGCTCCATATTTCAATTATCTAAAAGGGAAGGAAGACTCAGTCCTCTCTGTGGACCGCTATTGGAGTGCGTGCTGTTTCAGGAAATGTAAGTTGCACCCTCCTCTGTTTAGAACATCGAGTGGGAACGGCTGCCATCTTCTTTGCATGTAGCATCCCTCTTCATAGTCACAAAAAGCAACATGGAGCAGAGATTTATCATTCCTCATTTTCAGCTGAGGAAACAAGCTCAGAGAGGTCAAACCACTTGCCTAGAGTCCACAAGACTTGGATCTCCAGTGATCACACAGTGGACTCCATGGCAATGCTAAGGAGAGACCAGAGTGCTAGAGACAGCCTCCAAAGTGAGGCCCCTTCGCCTGAGAGAGGCCAAAGACCACTCACACCCAGACATCCTCCAATCTGCCTTGGCTTCCCAAACCATTCAACCCTGCTGGCACTGGTAAGGGCAAACGGGAGTGTCTGGTGCCAGAAAATTACAACAGAAACCATCCACAGAAAGTTCTATCTCTGTTTCCTGCCTCCTGGTCTTCTGGGAGCAAAAGAGACAAGGAAAGAAGGACCATTTGATAAAGAGGCCCTCACTCCTGGAGGCCTTGAGCAGGGCTTCAGGAATGTGGACAAGGAGGTGGTTTTAGGTGGACACAGGGACACATCACAGAATAACACAGAATCACAGAATAACACAGAATCACACAATAAAGAAGCCATCTCCTCTTCAGAAGTCTCTTTTATCTTGTGCTGTTTTTAAATATATTATGAAGTGTTTAAGATACACAAAAAGGTATAAGAAATACTACCCAGTCACTCAGGTACCTGTTACCCTACTTAAGAAATCAAAACTTATTAATATAGCTGAAGTTCCCTGGTCCCCCTACCCAGCTCATCACTCTAACCTTACCTCCACCCCCAAATGGAACTACTACCCTGAACTTGGTGTTTACCATTCCCATGCATTTCTTCATACTTCACTATATACACTTGTGCCCCAATGGGATATAGACAAATATACAAAAAGAGATTCATTTTGATGGACCGGATCATGCAAAAATAGAGACCGAGAAGTCCCTCAACCTGCCATCTGCAAGCTGGAGGCCCTGGAAAGCTGGTGATGCTATTCTGGTTCAAATCAGAAGGCCTGAGAACCAGGGGAGCCAATGGTACCCCTCAGTCCAAGTCTGAAGGTCTGAGAACCAGGAACACTTATGTCAAGGACAGGAGAAGGTGGATGTCCCAGTTCAAGCAGACAGAGCAAATTCTCCTTTCCTCCGCTTTTTGTTCTATTCAGGCCCTCAACAGATTGGGTGATGCCCGCCCACTTTGGTGAGGATGCTTCTTTATTCAGTCCACTAATTCAAATACTAGTCTCTTCTGGAAACACTCTCATAATAACTTTTTACCAGCTATCTGAGCATTCCCAGTTAAGCTGACATATGAAATTAACCATCGTGCGATATCTGGTAGTATTGCATGTTTCTTAAAAACTTTATATAAGTGGCATCATACATACATGTTCTTCTCCAACTTATTTCTTCACTCAACCTCATATTGGTGGGATTCATCCCTGTCAATAGATGTCATTCTAGTGGATTCATTCTCTTTTCCGTAGAGAAAGTGGCCCATGTGCCAAATCCAGCTGGCCACGTGTTTTTATAAATAAAGTTATTGGAACACATCACGCTTGTTCACGTTAAGTACTGTCTATAGCTGCTTCCCCACTACAACGGCAGAGCTGAGTAGTTGTGACAGAGATTGCATGGCCTTCAAAGCCTAAAATATTTTTCATCCGGCCCTCTACAGAAAATGTTTGCTGACCCCTTCTGCAGAGTGTTCCATTATGACGATTATTCAGCTAATTTATTCATTCTTCTATTGATGGAGACTCCGGTTGTTTCAATTTGATGTTGTACACTGTGGTCGTGAACTATCTTGCACACATCTGTTTGTGAACTCATGTGAGAGTTTCTCTAGTTTCCATCTAAGGATGGAACAACTAGGCCTTAGGGTTTATGCATGTTAAACTTTTCTGAAAATTTACCATTTTTTCTCCTAATTGCTTTTACTAATTTATACTCCCAACAGCAATGTAAAACAGTTCTGTGGCACCAAATTCTCAAACAACATTTGGTACTGGGGCACACTGTTGTTGTTGTTCATCTGACGAGTATGAAACAGGATCTTACTACAGTTTTCATGTGCATTTTTTTCTGATGACTTGTGAAGTTGAGCTGTATTTGTTTATTAGCTGTTTGTGTTCTTCCCTAGCTTGCCCATTCATATCGTTGGCCCACTTTTCCATGAAGTTATTTGTCTTCGAGTTGATTTATGGCAGTTCTTTCTATATTCTGGATTCCAGTCCTTTACTGGTAATATTATTGCAAGTATCTCCTCCCAAGCAGCTGACTCCTCACTTTCAGTGGTGTCTTTTGATAACAGAGGTTTAAAATAAATATTTATTACTAAAAACTATTGACCTTTTTTTATGGTTTGGGCTTTTGTGTCTTGTGGAATAAGCATACACATACACGTATACCTTGGAGATGTACTAGGTTCGGTTCCAGACCACTGCAATAAAGTGCATATCACAATTAAGCAAGTCACACAAGTTTTTTGGTGTCCCAGTGCACCAAGAGGGTATGTTTACACTATACTGTAGTCTATTAAGTGTGCAATAGCATTATGTCTAAAAAGACAATGTACATACCTTAATTTAAAATGCTTTACCCTACAACTACAGAGCCCACATGCCCTGGAGCCCAAGCGCCACAACTAGAGAGAGGAAACCCACATACCACAACTATAGAGAGGAGCCCGCACACCACAACTAGATAGAAGCCCATGCACCACAACAAAGACTCGACTCGACGCAGCCAAAAAAAGAAAAAAAAAAGAAAGAAAATAAAAAATAAAATATTTTTTAAAATGCTAACCATTATCTGAGCCTTCACTGAGTCATAATCTTTTTGCAAGAGTAACATCAAAGATCACAAATATAATGATATAATAATAATGAAACGATTATAATACTATAACAAATATAATAATAATGAAAAATTTTGAAATATTGCGAGAATTATCAAAATGTGACACAGAGACACAAAATGAGCAAATGCTGTTGGAAAAATGGCGCCAATAGACTTGCTCAGTGCAGGGTTGCCCCAAACCTTCAATTGTAAAAAATGCAAGATGCCAATGCACGAGAAAACGAAGTGTGCCTGGATGAATGTTTAACTGTAGGAAGTAAAGACAAAATGCTTTCCAAAGTTATTACCTAATGGGGTAATGTCTCAGAGATCCTGAGACCCCAGATCCACCCTAATACTAGATATTTTCATACTTTTAATTTTTGCCAATTGAGTGGATAAAAACGATCTCATTGCAACATTAATTTTCATTTTCCAGATCACCGATGTTAAAGAAATGTGAAACATCTCTGCGTATATATTGGCCTTCTGTATAGTCTTATATGCAAAATGTTGATTCATGTCTTTTACCCATTTTATTTTGGTTGTTTGTAGTTTCCTTTTTGATTTATAAGAGCTATTTTATATTCTTTTTTTTTTTTTTTTTTTTTTTTGTGATACGCGGGTCTCTCACTGTTGTGGCCTCCCCCGTTGCCGAGCACAGGCTCCAGACACGCAGGCTCAGCTGCCATGGCTCACGGACCCAGCCGCTCCGCGGCATGTGGGATCTTCCCGGACCGGGGCACGAACCCGTGTCCCCTGCATCGGCAGGCGGACTCTCAACCACTGCGCCACCAGGGAAGCCTGCTATTTTATATTCTTGATACTAATCCATTTTAGGTTATGCACATTGCAAATATCTGCCTGCAGTTTATAACTTGTCTTGTCACTTGCTTTAAGATGTCTGTTGAAAAACCAAAGTTCTCAGTTCTAATAAAGCAAAATTTACCAATCATTTTTTTTATCTTGTTAAGAAATCTTTTCCTACCCCTAAGGATACCCATGGTAAACTCTTGCATATGTACAACAGGAGACTGTACAAAAATGTTTATAACAGCATCATTCATAAAAGCAAACACCCTGAAAACCAAATGCCCATCACTGGGAGAGCAGATAAACAAAGCGTGATACATTCACACCATGCAACATAATTATATGGAAAAATGTTAGCAATATAATATAAAATGAACAAAATAATTCCCAGAAGATTGAAAATAGCATGATATCCTTTTTGTACAGTTAAAAACAATTAAATTAAAAACATACACTTTTAGAAAAACTTAATGGAATAAAGCTATATAAAGAGAAAATAAATAGAATAATGAGCATACGGTTCACAATGATGGTTTCCATGTGCTACAGAAACAAAGGAATGGGAGGTGGGGGGCCGTACTTTTAGATGTAGGTTACTATCTCAAGGCCCTAGGTTTTGTTTTAGGTGGTGGTTTCATAGGTGCTTATTGCATTATTAATAATAGCTGAATATAACAATAAAAGCAAGCCAGAACAAGGATTATAAATTGAGGATTATAATTAATCCAATTCTGTACACCTCAAATTAAAATATATATATATTTCCTACACTGAACTCATGAAGATATCCTTCTAAATCTTCATTTAAAGGTTTTTTTAAGTTTTGCTTTTTAGGTGTTTAATTCACCTGGAATTTATTTTTGTCTATGAGTTGCCAATCTGATTATTTTCCACATGGATAATCAATCATCCCCACATCATTCATTAGTCTGCTATGTCATCTCTGTCACTAGAAGGTTTGTTTAGGTGTGTGTCTGGCTCCTCTATTCTGTTGTGGTCATCTATTTATCTAGCCCCACAAGAATATTACACCTTCTTAATTACCATAGCTTTATAATAAGCTTTGGTGTCTGACAGAGTGAATATCCACCTTACTCTTCTCCAAAATGCCCTAGCTATTCTTAGCACTTTGTTATTCTATATTCAATTTAGAATAAGCCCATGAAGTTCCACAAATATCTTATTAGGATTTTTATTGGAATTGTATTAAATGTATAAACAAATTTGGGAAGAACCAACATCTTTTTAATATAGAGCTCACATGTTCTTGAACATGGTATAGCTCTCTGGTTATTTGGGTTTTCTTTCAGTGTTATCATTTTCTTTCCTAGATCTTATACAGCTTTCATTATATTTATTTGTAAGCATGTTACTTTTGTGTTGCTATTGTAAATAGTGTTTTAATGGCTTGTTGCTGACATAGAGAATACAATTGATTTTTGGATGTTGATCTTATATCCAACAAACTTAATGAACTCTCTTATTAATTCTAATTATAATCTTTAAAGACTCTTGGGTTTTCTTTACAGATAATCATAATTGTCCATGAAAAATGGCAGTTTTGTTTCTTCTTTCCAATCCTTACACCTTCTGTCTCATATTCTTCTTTTATGATGCTGGCCTAGACTGCCAATACAACATTGAAAAGGTAAAAAAAAGACATCTTTGTCTTCTTAATTTTAAAAGAAATGTGTATTTCTTCATTAAGTATGAGGGGTTTTCTAAAACAGATTTTTGACATATATACTTTGGCGGTTTAAAGAACTTCCCCATCACAAGGGCTGTACAAGCACAGAAGGTAGCTTGCCCATATGTCCCAATTTGCCAAATTTATACCTGTCATCCCAGGATGATTATTAATAGTGTCCCCTTTCATCCTCAAAAGGGTTTTCGTTTGGACAATAAATTATATGCTCCCTCTAACAGAAGGGTGATGTTATACGGTGATTCTAGCAAGGCAATTTGATCTATGATTATGAGATGAATAAGAGGACCTTGGAGGTTTGGGCAGCCTGGAGTTTCCAGGATGTTCTCTGCTTAACTGGGGAGTTTTCAACCTCAAGTAACAAAACAATTACTACCTACTCCTTCCCTCTGCAAATTCATGAGGAGAAATGCTCCAGAGACAGGCCCAATATTGCCCAATTTGCCATACGAGAAGCAAGAAACACACACAAAATGGGGTAATTATCTTATCAAAAACCAGCACGATTGGCAATCTGAGAATGAAGCTGACAACAACCTGGTCTGTCACATGCTCTATTTTGTCACTTACATCCCCAATATAAATGCAAAAATGTGAAAATCAGGGGTAAAATTAAATGGCAATGGATCCATTCTGACGCTGGGCTTGAGCCACTTATTGAAGACATAAATTATAGTGCTGTCACCATCACCCTTCCTATTTGCAAATAAATGTTGTCATCTAATCATACAAGACTTGGAGATTGTTTAACAAATTTCTCTGAGGAAGGGCTCAGCAGCAGCTTGGATTCCCTGGACACCCAGATTCCATCTTTCTACTTTGGTCATCTCTCCAAAGATGTGGCTCTTTTAGTTTTGCACGACAGGCACTGTTTTCCCATTTTCTCAGCCTTTCTTGGAGATTAAACCACAAAGATCTGATGTACATCTTGACTAATTCCATTAAAGAATCATTAAGGATGAGAGATGGAGAGAGGCAAGCTCTGAAAAAAGTAGTGAAGGGAAGTTTCTTTCTTGATGCAAGAGGGGTCACCAAGCAGCATGGCCAAGGATGGGGGCTCTACAGCAGAAAGCATCTTTTCCTCTTGAACGTGCCAGAAAGAAGAGTAACACAAGACAAAGGGCAAAGGCTAGGAACAAAGCCTGGAGGTTCCTGGGACACTTGGGATGTGTGTTTCTGAGTCTTCGGATGCCCCATTTGCTACCCTATTTGGGACACTTGGAATGTGTATTTTTGAGTCTGTGGACACCCCATTTGCTACCTGTGCACAGGAGACTTCAAGAACGACAAGGAATAAGGGCAAAGCTGCAGTGACACTAGCTGCATCCAGCTCATGCGGTTTATTCATTATCCAATAAATACCTATTGGTTACTGGCTGAGTTTGAATTCTTCCAGAAGCAGCCTCTCAGAAAGAATTCAAGTACCAGCCGTCTGTTTGGGAGGTGAAGACAATACCCAGAGAGGAGTACAAAAGTTAGTGAAGAAAAGGACAGTAAAGGATGAGCTATCAAGTTCCCCCTATGGTGACCTCTGATAGTCACTGTAGAGCCTGTACCTTAGACGTATCCCTCCAAAGAGGGGAGGGAGCTGGAGTATTTACACACTCAGTCATTGACTGACAGCTGCTTTTTTCCAGTCGTGTTTATTTCCCCACTTCTGGTCTTCCATTCAGTGGGACAACGTAGGCTTCAGGAACCTCA
The DNA here is from genome assembly GCF_002837175.3 of Physeter macrocephalus. Taxonomy (NCBI): domain Eukaryota; kingdom Metazoa; phylum Chordata; class Mammalia; order Artiodactyla; family Physeteridae; genus Physeter; species Physeter macrocephalus. The sequence goes on from NC_041230.1 coordinate 36,732,562, forward strand.
GAAAGTCTTCAGGAATGAAGACTTGTAGAAATCGGCAGTTGGAAGGCAGGCCAAGTGACCTTCAACTGATGCTCTGCGATAGGGCAGGGCATCAATGCCCACTACCTATGTGCCGAGCTCCTACTATGTGCCGAGAGCTGTGCTGCATGCCACGGCTACACCCACGAACAAGTGAGAAATGGTCCCTGACCATGTGGAGCTTGTTGGAGGCAAAGAGCAGCTACCTGTCCCTGCACCTCTTCCCTTCTCTTCCCGGGACAGACGGGAGGCCTCCACAAGCCTGTGCCTCGGGTTTCACCTCTACCTTCTCTGAGTCCCTGACTTCTGCCCTGTCCTATGTCTTCATCTCCATCCCTCCCTCTCTCTGTCCCTCTCACCCAGCTCTGAAATGTCTCCTTTCCCTCATCCGCATTACCTGATAATAATAACAGTGATGAATAAGACCACTTGTTGAGCACATACTGTATGCTCACCCCTGGGTTAAGTGATTTATGATTATTATCTCATTTATCTGCAAAACAAGTGTGACCTCCTGCTCCCAACCGGGTTCCTGCCTTATTCCACCTGCGCGATGGGGCCTCCTTGGAAAGCACCATGACCTAAACCAAGGGCCCGCAACCCTCTGCTCACTGCATTTGGTCAATTTGGTCAGTCCTCCACCTAGGTGAGTGGGGCTGCGTTTGCCCAGACCTGCCTCCGTGATCCGCAGCTGAAGTCCCAGCACACCCTTCGTGCCCCAGAAGGCCCCTTCTGCGCCATTCCAGCGAGTAGCCCCGTCTCCCAAGGGTGAACTACGTTCGGCATCCTCTCAGGTTAGGATTCCCAGAGGCAGGAGAAAGGACAAGATGGCTTCTGCAGTTATTCTTCGTTGCTTTGGACAAATATCAAATTTGCCTCCCTTGCCTCTATCCTTCCACCTTTGCAGCCTGAAAATAGGGAATTGGACTGAATCAGTAGTTCTCAAACACTACTCCAATAAGTCATGAAGTCTCCTTCTTGTGGATTAATCCATTACCTTGTCTCTAATGATGTATTTCCATGGCGCTTTCTAGACACACAGCCCGATGATAAAGAAGCGGTTTTCGTGGTGGGGATTCAGGCAGAGTGGCGACGCAAGAGGAGACTATTCAGGGATTGGGGGGATACATTTGGCTGCCCCCTTGTCTGTTGATGCAACAAAGGAACTCAGACTCAGAGCCTGGGAAATTCAGGCCAAGAAGGGTCAATGGCAACAAAAGGAAAGATAATCGCTCTTTATTGGGGAAAAAAAAAAAAGGCAGCAGCAAAGGAAGGCTGACCTGCTTATCTTGCATTCTGGCAGAACGGCGGACCACCAACTCAGACACTTCAAAAGACCCCTGGCTCAGCTCCCCAGCCCCTCCCCCGAGGCTCCTGCAGAGAGAACATCATAATACATCTCCTCATTTTCCCCTGCACTTTTGAAGTCAAAATGTGGTCTTGTTAATTAGATGTTAGTGGGGGCCCGGGGGCGCTGGAATCCAAACTCAATAAATTTCATTTCTGAAAGACAAAGAGGTCAAGCGCACATTAAACTTGAGCGCTCACGGAGCTCTGCAGGGCCATTTATTCAGCCGGGCTCCTCACGGTTTCGGCAGAGAGCGCGCCAGAGCGGCTTTGGGAGGCTGGCTGGACGTGGAGGCAGGCCTGGACGTGTGCCCATCTGACACTGTGGACGAAGAGGCAGAAAAGCCATTCAGATGTTTTCAACAGAAATAGCTGGGTCCCGCAGTCTGAATTTGAAATTTCTGCCAGTATCCAACTCCTTTCATGAGAGGGGCCCAGTAAACTGCCTGGCCCTTTCTTTTAGCCTCCGGCTAAAATGGAACCCCCCGCCCCCAACTTGGCTGCCTCTCGTGGCGGGGGAGCGGGGGAGGCCAGCACTGGACGGAGCCCACCCCAAGCCACTTCAAGCCCAGTGGACTGGACGCTGCCTCTCACCACACTCTGCTATTCCCCGAGTTATCGCAGAGCTACGGCCACGGAGCTGGACGTTCTTCTGTCCTTCTCTCCCCATTTCCTTGACCTGAACAGCCAGGAAACATGCACATAGTACCTGCCAGCTCTGTGGCTGCTGGCCTCCGTGGCTAGAGCAAAACCAACACCCACTAAAGGTGCCCATGGCCAAAGCCCTAAGCCTAGGGCAGGGCAGGCCCAGGAGTCAAAGACAGCCCACGGCCAGTCCTGGTCCCTCCGCTTCTCCGCTTCGATGCTCCGGGCTTCTAGCTGGGACTCTCCCACCTCACTTCGTGGGGGACCCAGGCCTGTGCCAAGATTCCGACCAGCGTTCGGCCGCCTTTGTCAAATGAAACGGGCGACTTTCTCAGCAACGCCTAACTTGGCTACAAGTTTGTCACACACACGCAGGGTGGAGGCTAAATTTGGGGGGATGCGCCGTGAAATCTCTCTGTTTTGTCTTGTTTTCTTCCTTCCTTTAGTGCGTTTTGCTTGGGGAACGAAGGTGTTAGGCACGCATGAGGTGTCCACATTTAGAAAATTACTGACTTGGCAGTTTAATTACATTTGGAGGCCACTAAATAGGATTGTTTCCCTTTATTTAGACAGCCTGAATCTTCTTAGTCCTGATTCGGGAACGTGATCATCCAAGTGTTGCTTTAACTTGAAAACTTACCAAACCACCACAGCAAGCTCTCCAAGCAACAAAATGTCATGGTGAGACACTCTAGTCTGGAAATTCCTAAAAACCCCTACTTAAGATTGCTTTGTCTGGCAAAATCCACCATCGCCTGCTGCAGCGCAGGGGGGTGGGAACGTCTCTAATTACAGTTCTCCTGTTCTATTTCTGCAGCATGAAGTCGCTGGGCTGCAATCCTTCCTCATCTCTGCACCCTGGGCTCTCCACATAGAGCTGCTGTTTTTGAAAGAGGGCCTTTTTTTGTTTTTTTTTTTTTCTTTTAAACTTTACCAAGAGGCAGTCTATTGTGGTAGAAATTGTTTTGCTGAACCAACCTAGCAGCCTGGATTCAAGGCCTGCATTTACCAGCATCGTTTAAAATCAGATTTCCCAAGGTAGGAAATCTCTAAGAGCTGTTTCTAGTTTAATCGCCTAATATTCTTAATGAAGAAATTTGGAGAAGCCATTTCCAATGATCAACTTGGTGGACTCCATCTGCCTGTTTTTTGCTTCCTAAAAATAATTTACCAGCAGCTTCAGAGCTGTGCCTAAGAGGGAGGCAAGCTGGTCAGTTATGAAGGAGGTTCTCAGTCAAAGAAAATTTCCTTCTGCCTAGCGAGAGGACGAGTGGGGCCCCAGAAACTTGGGAGGAAGGGGAGATGGCTCAAGCTCAAAGAGCCCCCTTCCCAGTGCAGTCCCTAGACCCCCACTGATGGCCCCGTGGGATGTGACTCAGAACCCAGATCAAGCCTTTCCTGACACTGGAAAGGCCCTTTTTCACCAGCCTGCCCACCAGGACAGAGACTTCTCTTAGGGTAAAGCTGGGCACTCAGTAGGGTGGGGTACTTGACCCAGAAGAGAAGCCTCTGGTATTTCCACAGACTGTCCCAGGAAGCTTTGTCTTGAATAAATTTGATTTTCTATACCAGTTGCGAGAGTTCGATTTCAATGTGTATATTATCCTATCCCCAAGTAGAACTCCCGAGTAGAAAGTCTGCTGTATGTGCTTCCCTTGGGCCTGGGTTCCATGGTAGTGTTCAACCACTGCGACTAAGTGTCAGAGTTCCAGACCCATTCTCAGCAGAGCCTTGGGCTCCCACCCATTGGCTCCCACCTTTGCCCCTTACCTCTCCTGTTTCCTCATCTATCAGGCCCTGATCCTCTGGCTTTTTTATCCCTGTCTGTGGGCCAAAGGAGACTGTGTGTGATGGTTAGGTTCTAGGAACCTGACCTCTAAATCCTCTAGGTCACAACCACCATCCACCTCACCACGGTCCCTTGATGGGGATGTGTGCTCAGTGGTCAGAGATAACAAAGATGTGTTCTTTATTTGTCCCACATTTCCTGCAGGCTCCTGATGGACCAGATTGGGCCATAAGGATGGGAACTTCTACTTAAGCTAGAGACAGCAGGGGTGGTTACTTTTCCCCTTTCCCCTCCCTCACTCAGATACCAGCCCTCTAAACGTCCACGGCTGGGGAAAAGGGAGAGTAGGAGAAAGAAGGCATTTCTCCTAAGTGTCCCACAAACCAAAAAGTTCTACTATTCATCTCATCCCATTCAATGACGCTAGATGCTTCTGGCTAGATAATACTTTGCGATTTACTTCTCTTTTATAAAAACATTAAGTGATTGCACTTCTCCTGCCGGCTGTAACAAACTGGTATCAGACTAGCCCTCTTGCTGTCAACAACTAGAAAACTGTACAAAAAATATGAAACAACTGTTTTCAGATATTGGATAATAGGCAGCAGAGGGTTGAGATCCATGAAGGAGGGAAACAAAGGAGGGAAACGGGAGCCTTTGTTGACCTGGTTTTCGGTTTGAACTTGCTCTCCAGACCTTGCAGGAAGATGGAGGCCAAACAGACCACAGTGGTCTCTGGGAGCTGAGGAGACAAAGACTGGAGTTCTGCTGAGGCACCTGGAATTTGCGGGGCAAAATACTGGAGAGGAGGGCGTGGCATAAAAAAGGAGCTCCAGAAATATGCATAAAGGTCCTCTTAAATCTTTGGTCAGGGACTTCCCTGGTGGTGCAGTGGTTAAGAATCCGCCTGCCAATGCAGGGGACATGGGTTCGAGCCCTGGTCCAGGAAGATCCCACATGCCACAGAGCAACTAAGCCCATGCATGCGCCACAACTACTGAGCCTGTGCTCTAGAGCCCGCGAGCCACAACTACTGAGCCCATATGCGGCAACTACTGAAGCACGTGCTCTTAGAACCCACGCTCTGCAACAAGAGAAGCCACCACAATGAGAAGCCCTTGCACCGCAACGAAGAGTAGCCCCCGCTCGCCACAACTAGAGAAAGCCCGCACGCAGCAACGAAGACCCAACGCAGCCAATAAATTAATTAATTTATTATTATTATTATTTTTTAAAGATAAAAAAAAATCTTCGGTCAAATACTAAGCTGCACTTACACAGGACAAATGCCAGAAGACTTGACTAAGAACAACTACTGAGTAATTGTGACCTGCCTGGAGATCCTACAGTGCTGGGAAACAAAGTACTTCCAACAAATCAGAGTTGAGATAAATCCTTGAACATCCTGGTCATTCAGAGACCTCAGGGAGAACACACCTTACCACTCTAACCAAGTGGACTATTCTAAAACAACCCTAAGAAAGCTTTTTTAAAACCCTGAAAGAATTAAGTTGGGGTTTTTTAATGTAAATTAACTGTCTTCCAGAAAAAAATCTACACTCCTTAAAGGAAAATAACAAAGTCCAATATGCCACCCATAATTTCCAATATATGATCAAAAATTACTAGTCATGTGAAGAATCAGTAATGTGTGACCAATAATCAAAAGAAAAATAAGTCCAAAGAAACAGACCAAGAACAATAGAGAGGTTGAAATTAACAGACAAGTGTTTTGAAACAGCTATCAGAAATCTGTTCCAAGATTTAAAGTAATTAGGGAATAGATTCAGAGTTTTAGTAGAGGTATGGAAACTATGGAAAAGAATCAAAGAGAAATTTGAGAACCCCCAAATAAAATATCTGAACTGAAAAATTCAGTTGATGGGCATAAAAGCAGATTGGACACTGTAGCAGAAAAAGATTGGTGAACTTTTAAAGACAGGGTAATAGAAGCTATCTAAACTGAAACACAGAGATTTAAAAAGAAAAAAAAAAGGGCAGACACAAATACAGCCAACTGATCTTTGACAAAGGAGCACAGGCAATTCAATGGAGAAATGATAGTCTTTTCAACAAAAGTTGCTGATACAACTGGATATTCATATGCAAAAAAAAAAAAAAATCTAGAAACAGACCTAGATCTTTCACAAAAATTAACTCAAAGCTATAAAACACAAAACTATAAAACTCCTGGAAGATAAAAGGAGAAAATCTAGGTGACTTTTGGCTTGGCAATGACTTTTTAGAGACAGCACCAACAATATGATCAATGAAAGAAAAAATTGCTAAGTTGGACTTCATTACAACTTAAAACTTCTACTCTGCAAAAAAAACAAAAAACAAAAACACTGTTAAGAGAATGAAAATGCAAGCCACAGAATGGGATAAAGTCACTGAAAACACATGTCTAATAAAAGACTGGCATCCAAAATATACAAAGAACTCTTAAAATTCAGCAATAAGAAAACAAACAACACAACTTTAAAATGGCCAAAAGATCTGAACAGACAGTTCACAAGAGAAGATATACAGATGATGATAAACATATGAAAAGATGCTTAACATATGTCATTAGGGAACTGCAAATTAAAATGACAATGAGATACCACAAGATACCTATTAGAATGGCTAAAATCCAGAATACTGACAACAACAAATGCCAGCAAGGTTCTGGAGCAACAGGAATGCCCATTCACTGATGGTGGAAACGCAAAATGATACGCTTTGGAAGACAGTTTGACAGTTTCTGATAAAACTAAACATACTCTTACCATACAATCCACCAATCATGCTCACTGGTATTTGCTCAAATGAGTGGAAAACATATCCACACCAAAACTTGCACTTGAATGTTTACAGCACCTTTATTCATAATTATCAAAACTTGGAAGCAATAAAGATGTCCTTCAATAAGTGAATGGATAAGCAAATCATGATACAGTCACACAACAGAATATGATTCGGTGCTAAAAAGAAATGAGCTATCAAGCCACAAAAAGACATGGAGGAGCCTTATTATAAATCAACTATACTTCAATTTTAAAAACAGAAAAGAAATGGAGGAAACTTAAATGCATATTGCTAAGTAAAAGAAGCCACTCTGAAGAGTCTACATTCTGTATAATTTTAACTACATGACATTCTGGAAAAGGCAAAACTATGGAGACAATAAAAAGATCAGTGTTTGCCAGGAGTTTGGGGGATGGGAGGGAGAGATGTATAGGCGGAACACAAGGAAGTTTTAGGATGATGAAACTATTCTCTATCATATGATAATGGTAGATACATGTATCATACATTTGTCAAAGCCCATCGAATGTACAACACAAAGAGTAAACCCTAATGTAAACTACAGACTTTGGGCGATACTGACACATCAGTGTAGGTTTATCAATTGTAGCAAATGAAGCATTCAAATGCAAGATGTTAAGACCAGTAGTCAGAAAACTATAAGACACTGATGAAAGAAATCAAAGATGAAACAAACAGAGGGAGAGATATACCATGTTCTTGGATTGTAAGAATAAATATTGTGAAAATGACTATATTACCCAAAGCAATCTACAGATTCAGTGCAATCCCTATCAAATTACCAATGGCATTTTTCACAGAATTAGAACAAAAAATTTTACAATTTGTATGGAAACACAAAAGACCGACCCCAAATAGCCAAAGCAATCTTGAGAAAGAGAAACGGAGTTGGAAGAATCAGGCTCCCCGACTTCAGACTATACTACAAAACTACAGTAATCAAGACAGTATGGTACTGGCACAAAAACAGAAATATAGATCAATGGAACAGGATAGAAAGCCCAGAGTTAAACCCATGCACCTATGGTCACCTAATCTATGACAAAGGAGGCAAGAATATACAATGGAGAAAAGACAGCCTCTTCAATGAGGGGTGCTGGGAAAACTGGACAGCTACATGTAAAAGAATGAAATTAGAACACTCCCTAATACCACACACAAAAATAAACTCAAAATGGATTAAAGACCTAAATGTAAGACCGGACACTATAAAACTCTTAGAGGAAGACATGGGAAGAACACTCTTTGACGTAAACCACAGCAAGACCTTTTTTGACCCACCTCCTAGAGTAATGAAAATAAAAACAAAAATTAAAATGGGACCTAATTAAACTTAATAGCTTTTGCACAGCAAAGAAAACCATAAACAAGAATGGGAGAAAATATCTGCAAATGAAGCAACTGATGAGGGACTAATCTCCAAAATATACAAACAGCTCATGCAGCTCAATATCACAAAAACAAACAACCCAATCAAAAAATGGGCAGAAGACCTAAACAGACATTTCTCCAAAGAAGA
>NC_041230.1:36740835-36812733 GCF_002837175.3 Physeter macrocephalus
AATAAATGCTGGAGAGGGTGTGGAGAAAAGGGAACCCTCATACACTGTTGGTGGGAATGTAAATTGATACAGCCCCTAAGGAGAACAGTATGGAGGTTCCTTAAAAAAACTAAAAACAGAACTACCATATGACTGAGCAATCCCACTCCTGGGCATATACCCTGAGAAAACCATAATTCAAAAAGACACATGCACCCCAATGTTCATTGCAGCACTATTTACAATAGCTGGGACACAGAAGCAACCTAAATGTCCATCAACAGATGAATGGATAAAGATGTGGTACATACGTACAATGGAATATTACTCAGCCATAAAAAGGAATGAAATTGGGTCATTTGTAGAGATGTGGATGGACCTAGAGTCTGTCATACAGAGTGAAGTAAGTCAGAAAGAGAAAAACAAACACCGTATATTAACGGATATATGTGGAATCTAGAAAAATGGTACAGATGAACCTATCTGCAGAGCAGAAATAGAGACGCAGATGAAGAGGATGGACATGTGGACACGGGGGTGGGGGGAAGGGGTGGTGGGATGCATTGGTACATTGGAATTGATGCATATACACTACCATGTGTAAAACAGATCACCAGTGGAACCTGCTGTATAGCACAGGGAGCTCAGCTCAGTGCTCTGTGATGACCTAGATGGATGGTATGTGGGGTGGTGGGAGGGAGGTCCAAGAAGGAGGGGATATATGCATACATACAGCTGATTCACTTCATCGTACTGCAGAAATTAACACAACAGTGTAAAGCAACTATACCCCAATAAAAAGAAAATAGCAGAAAATGTAATGTGTTAGTAAGGGGGTATATGAGAACTCTCTGTACTTTCCACTCAATTTTTCTTTAAATCTAAAAGTGCTCCCCCACAAAGGTCTATTAATTTGTTTAAATAAACAAAGCCTCAGTGGCCTCTTGGATAAATAGAGGGCCAAAAGAAGAGGAGAGAGAGATTTGGGTCCAAAAAACCAAACAAACAGAAACCCAAAAAAACTAAAGAAATAGTAATACCAAAGATTGTCCAAAATTGATGAAAAATAGCAATCCACAGGTTCAAGATGCTCTACAAAATCCAAGCAGGATACACTTAATGAAAACCAAATCTAAGCACATCATAATAAAATAACTGAAAACCAAAGAGAAAGAGAAAATCTTTCAAAGAGCCAAAGGCGGGGCGGGACACATTACAGAGAAGGAAGTGATATGACTTATCATTGACTCCTCATCAGCAATAACGCAAACCTGAAAATAATGGAACATCTCTAAAGTGGAAAAATAACTAAAAGTTTATCACCAGTAGTCTTGAATGCCAAAATTAATTTTTTTTTCTTTAGGAAGTTATTCAGGCTGAAGGAAAATTTCTCTAAAATTCAATTGACTGTTTACAAAACCGACAATATATTTCAGGGAATATAGCATATATAAAAGTAAAATATATGAAAACAGTAGCATAAGGAATAAGATGGGCATATGGATGTACACTACTGCAAGGCTCTTAAATCATACAATATGTGATTATTTTGTAAGTGATATAATATTAACAAATAAGTATAGGTAAAAATCCAATACAAAAGATAAAATGTAATATCAAAAAAAATGCGCACTTAATCCAAAAGAAGGCAGGAAAGAAGAAAAAAGAAGACAAACAGAAAACAACTGAAAGATGGTAAGTTTAAACACAGCCATACAAATAATCATGTTAAACGTAAAGGCAGAGATTTTCAGGTTAGTTTTTTTTAGGCAAAATCCAATTATAAATCTCTGTTTACAAGAGATTCACTTTAAATATGAAGAAAAAGATAAATGACAAATAAAAAGCTGAAAAAATATATACCATGCAACAACACAAATTTACAGATACCGGAAATGAAATAGAAGACATCACTATCTACACTGCAACAGTAAAAAGAAGGAAACATTCTAAACAATTTACGTCACTAAATTAAATAATGAAATTGACAAATTTCTTGTAAAACATAAATTATAAAACTGACACAAGAAGAAACACAAAATATAACTAGCCCTATACCTACTAAAGAAATTAATTTTATTGTCAAAAACCTTCCCACAAAGAAAACTCCAGATGCATAATGCTTCACTGCTGAATCATATAAAAACACTTAAGAAAAAATAATGCCAATTCTACATAAACTCTTCCAGAAAACAGGGGAAGAAAATACTGACAAACTCATTTACAAGACCAACACGGCTGTGATACTAAAACCAAACCAAAGGGAAATTACAAGAAAAGAAAAACCACAAACCAACATCCCTCATGAACACAGACATAAAAATCCTTAAGAAAATGTTAGCAAATTGAAATATACAGATATATAAAATAATACATCATGATGAAATAGGTTTATCACAAGATTACAAGATTGGCTTAATATTCAAATATCAATCTATATAATTTGGCATGTTAACAGACTAAGGAGAAACTGCCTATGAGTAGCTCAAAAGATGCAGAAAAGGTATTTGACAATATCCAACACTTATTCATGATAAAAATGCTCAGCAAACTTGGAATAAAAATGAACCTTCCTCAATCTGATAAAGGGTTTCCCATAGTAACCTTGCAGCTAATGTCACCCTTCATGGTGAAAGACTGAATACTTTCTCCCTAAGGTAGAGAACAAGGCAAGGATGCCTACTCTCACCACTTCAGCATGTTATTGGAAGTCCTAATCAGTGCGTCAAAGCAGGGAAAAGAAAAAAAAAGGTGTACAGATTGGAAAAGAAGGAATAAAATTGTTTATTTGAAGGTAACATAGTCACGTATGCAGAAAATCCTAAGGAAGCTGAGGAAAAAAAAAAAAGAAAGCTTAGCAAAGCTGCAGGATACAGCCTCAGCATCAACATACAATAATTAATTGTATTTCCATACTAGCAAGAAACAATTGGAAACTGTAATTTTAGCAGTACAACTTATAAGAGCATCAAAAAACATGAAATAGGGATAAATTTAACAAAATATATGTAAGAACTGTAACCAAAACTTTGATGAGAGCCAGAACAAAACAATTTTGCAAAAGAAGAAAAAATTGAAGGACTTACACCATCTGGTTTCAAAACTTACTGTAAAGCTACATTAATCAAGAAAATGTGGTATTCATATAAGGCTAACCATAGAGCTGGAACCAGGAAGTCTGCATTTAAGGGCATGAAAAAGTGCTCGACATTATGGGTCGATAGGAAAATGTACATGAAAACTATAAGGAGATACTGCTATACACCCAATAGATTGACTAATACAATACTAACAATATCAAACTGCCAGGTAAGGACGTGGGGCAATCTGACCTCTCACACTTTGCTGACGGGAGTGCAAAATTACAAGAAGTTTGGAAAACTTTGTCAGTTTCTTATAAAGTTAAGCATATGCCTATATGCCTACCCTTCGACCCAGCAATTCTATTTCCAGGTATTTATACAAGAGAAATGAAAACGTATGTCCACAGGAAAAAAAATACTTACACAAGAACATTCATAACAGCTTATTCATAACAGCCAACCCAAATGTCCATCAACAGGAGAATGGATAAACTGTGGTTTATCCATATAGTGGAATACTACTTAGCAACAAAAAGGAACAAACTACTGATTTATGCAGCAAAGTGGATGAATCTCAGAAACACTGTGCTGAGCAAAAGAAGTCACACAAAGGAGTACACACTGTATGATTCCATTTACATAAAGTTCTAGAACAGGAAAAGCTAACCTATGGTGAAAGAAATCGAACCAGTGGTTGCTTCTGGCAGAGGGGGTAGCAGGGAATGACGGGGCGGGGGAGGGGGCACACAAAGCAGCTCCCTGGGGTGGTGGAGGTGTCCTATATCTGGACAGGGGTGTGGGTTACAGGGCTAGAAGCATTTGTCAAACCTGACTGAGCTGTACAGTTAAGAATATTGCTATACATGCCCGTACCCAACTAAGCATTCACTATGTAAATTATACTTCCGTTTTTAAAAGTTTTTTTTAAAGCTTCAAAAGTACAGGTTCAACACCTCCTATGAAACAACACAGAAAATTAAGAGCACACCCTTGGACTTCCCTGGTGGCGCAGTGGTTAAGAATCTGCCTGCCAATGCAGGGGACACGGGTTCGAGCCCTAGTCCGGGAAGATCCCACATGCTATGGAGCAACTAAGCCCGTGCTGCACAACTACTGAAGCCCACGCGCCTAGAGCCTGTGCTCCACAGCAAGAAAAGCCACCGCGATGAGAAGCCCGCACACCACAATAAAGAGTAGCCCCCGCTCACCACAACTAGAGAAAGCCCACACGCAGCAACGAAGACCCAACGCAGGCAAATTTAATTTAAAAATTGATTTTTTTAAAAAATCTTCACACACACACAAAAAAGAGTGCACCCCAACTTCATTCTTCCCCTTGTATGGGCCACCTCCCATGTAATGAATGTTAACAGCAAGTGTGTCCTTCCACACCCCTCTCCATGCTTCTAAGACTCAAACAGTCAAATGCACATGTATGTAGGAAGGTGTGTGACACTAGCTTGTTTTTTTAAATAATTGTTTCCTCTGCAGGTGTTTCTGCTACTTGTTTCTATCACCTAACCGTACTCCAGGTCATAGCTACACAACATCCCATTCTGTGGACAATGGGATTTATCCACTGTAGTAGATTTATCCATCTACTCACAAGTCTCCACTCCCTCCACCCCAATGATGGGCTGTCAGGCTCGCCCAAGTTTTTGTTATTACGAACAATGCTGCAAAAACTTCCTTCATCATATACTTAATCTCCCTGGTGCTTTTGTTTCTATAGAAGAATTTCCCAAAGTGGGAATAGTGAATAAAAAAGATAAGTGTGTTATTTGTTTTAATGGATACTGCTGATTACTTTTCACAAAAAGGTTGTAGAAATCTCATTTAGTGTTGAGTCTGATATATTTTAAGTTTCTGCTGACTGGCTTCAGAAACGAAAATAAATTATGAACAAAGCATAATAATCATTTTAGGCAATTCATTATGCCTTGAAGAGGAAAATTCAACAACATATCTAAGCTCACAAATAACCAAGTTATTCTAGTTAAATATCTCCTGAGAGGTGGGATAGCATGATGGTTGAGAACTGAAACAACCCTGGCCGAGGTACTGCCCAAGCCTGACTTACATCATCTCTGTGACCTTGAATAAGTTAGTTGATCTGTTTGCACCTGCGCATCCTCATAAACAAAAATGTAAATAATAATAGTACTTATATCATCGAAGATTTAATAAAGGTAATGTGAAGAACCTGGCACATGGAGAGTGGAGAGTCTGACACATGAAAAGAGCTCTGTAATGTTAGTTATTATTGGGCAAGTTGCTTATCTTCTCTGGATCTCCATTTCCTTATCTGTAAAATGGGGACATTAACACCACTGTCTCATAGGGCACATAAAGTGATCAGAACAATGCTGGTCTCATCTTAAGCTTTCAATAAAATTAGCTAATGTCATTGTTAAAATGCAATGCTCACATAGAGGAACCAGGCTTGTCACCTGCGGGAATCTAAATGTGGGGTGGATGGCACTCACAACCTCCCAAAACTCATAAGAAAGCTAAGTTCCTGCCAGGCTGAGGATGATATTAAATTCTTGGAAGGCACGCAACTACACTGATTGTGCCCAAGAGCCCAGACTCTGGACTAAAAGAGGGGTCTAAAAGAAAAATAGACTTCTAGAAAACAGAGTCCCTGCCCTGCACAATGCAGCCAAGAGTCACCTGCTGGGCCATGTCCATCAAGGGTGGCCAATCAGTAGATGGTACCTGCATTATCAGTTTGGAGGTTTTCAACTCTGTTTATTAACTCAACTGCGGATTTTAGCTAATTTTTTTTAAAAGCTCTAGGTAAAGTCAATGATTGTATTGGGGAAAAACAAGCATAAACAAGCCCATGTTATCTCTTTACCAGGATAGAACAAACAAATAAACTTGGCATTGGTTTTACTAAAGACTCCTAGTGATGCTTTTAGCTGGAAGTTAAATGTCCCTTCATTTGGGGACAGAAATATCAGCCCAGGCAGTTAACTAAACTGATGGTTGTTGACACTAGCCTTTTGCCTAATGATGAGAGGTACAGAGGCCACTGCGTGAGCTCAGTAGTTGTGACACACGAGTTCAGTAGTTGTGGCTCACGGGCTCTAGAGTGCAGCCTCAGTAGTTGTGGCACACCGGCTTAGTTGCTCCACGGCGTGTGGGCTCTTCCCTGACCAGGGTTTGAACCCGTGTCCCCTGCATTGGCAGGTGGATTCTTAACCACTGTGCCACCAGGGAAGCCCCTGGGTCTGTTCTTAAGGCACATGGACGGACTGAGCTACTCTGATGTCTCTTGAGTCCACTTAGATTTTCGAAAGGGAGTTCTTCACAGTGTCTAGCCTGGTACACCAGAAATCCACCATAGTTCTTGGGGTTAAATCTCCCTTAAACACTGTAACAAACTTTCCTTCTCCCCCTCCCCCTTCGCTATCTTCCTTTTCCGTTTCCCCTTCTTCTTCCTCCTCCTCTCCTTCTCCTTCTCCTTCTTCTCATTATCCTGGGAATAGCTTTCCCTCCTGGACATCATAGAAGGGAGAATGGATAGACATGAGGATTCAGGAATTCCTGGGTCCCCTGGCTGTGATAAAATCTCAGACTTGCACAACTTCTCACTCCCTGAAAAAGGAAAAGTGTGATCCAAATATGGAGACGGGACTGGACTAGATGGGTCCCTGGCAGGATAAGGCTGTCCCACAGTGTAGCAGAGAGCTAAGTCTAGAGGAGACAAAACGTGATTGTAAAAGTGGAAAGCAGAGGGTGAGGGCCAGCCGGGCAGACTCTGGAAGGCCTTGAATACCAGTAATTCTCTCCTCATGTGACTTAGGGTATCATATTCTAACAACACCCTTTACCGACCCACCCAAATGCCCCCAGCCAGAAATGCTAAAACCAAGAGAGAAACTCACTGCCATTCTACTACCTGCCCACCCCTCTCCACGTCCGGTCCCGGAGACTCTGACACAGACAATTGTGAAGAGGTGGATGTCGAAGGATAAATATCATTGGTCGCATTAATTCTCCAGGTCACTTTGCAGACTTCCTCTGTTCTGAGATGGATGGTTTTGGTACTATGTTCATAATAATGACCATGAAACCTTAGCATTTGTTTAACATCTTACAATGTATGTGAACTTATTTGATCTGCACAGCTCCGTGAAGTAAGTATGACAGCAGCATTCTAACAATGGTATAGGTAAGAAAACTGAAACCCAGGCAGGGGAAGTGATGGCCTGGCTAAAGGTTGCCAAGTTCGAAAGTAGTGTTTTATCTAATAAGTTATCTCAGTCTCCCTAATATGAATAAAAATCTCTCAAGTTTCAGGAGTCAGATTAATCTAGCCTGAGGCTTTCTTTGGATGCCTTTTATACATGGAGGGTGGGGTTGCCTGCAAATACAGTTCAGCCTTGGGGAAGAGACCACCCACCCCCCCTTGCCCTTCAGACAAAGGCACATATAGGTTTTGTGTAAAGTGGATCTTTAGGACCCCAAAATCGACACAGCTCTCTCCTTTAAGAACCATGGATTTTATAAAAACCTGTTGCTGGTCAGCTCTCTTTCCAGACAATAGGCTCCTCTCCAGCTTCAATCACCACTCATCTTAGATAAAAGAGAGCAAGAACACACACAGAAGACCGCAAGGGGTGTCTGTCTGAAGGCTGCCACAGGCGTAGCAGCATCAGAGCGACACGTTCCAAACATCCCAGCTGCCGGGGCAGGTCGTCCAGCTCGGAGCCCCTTGTTCTCTCTCCAGCCCTTCATGAGTAGGGACTTCCCACTGGGCCCTCTGTTCCTCCGGTGCTGCCACACCCAAGCACCCATGGAGCTGGGAGGTCCAGCTGAGACCCATCCAGGTCGAATCGGAGAAGGTCAAATCCAGCCGGGAGGGCAAGGCAGGGAGGAGACAGGAGGCCACAGAGATGCGAGCAGTCCAGACCCAGAGCAGGAAGTGGGAGGTGAGCAAGCTTGGAACCTCTGATAGAAGCAGGACAAAGGGGTACGGCCCCCAAATGTGGTCCTCAAAAGTATTTCCCACGCAGTCCATCTTCTTCGGAGTTAACACATTCTATTTATGAAATGCATCAGGGAAGGTTACGAACTCTCAGTTGCTCACGCCATAGTAGATCGATCAATCTCTCTCTCTCTCTTTCTCATCTATCTATCCATCCATCCATCCATCCATCCATCATCTATCTATCTCACTCATGTTGGCTATGAGCAGACGTGTATCCACATTAAAAGATAACACAAACTTGTAGGTAAATTCCATCCCTACCTGAAGCAGGGTCAGAGATGCTGAAATTATCTCACACCTTCATCCATTCATCCATCTATCCATCCATCCATCCATCCATCTCTCCCTGCCTCTTTCTACCCATTTATCCACTCATTTGTGCATCAATTATTAATGATCCCAACTATATGCCTGGGCCTCTGAATTAGATCCGTCCTCTTTCCCAAGAACCTCACAGTCTAGAGGGGGAGACGGATATGTGAACAATCCCATGTGACCAGCACCTCGGCAGGGATACAGAGCAGCACGGAAGGCTTCAGAGAGGGGACTACAGGTGAGCAGGGCCCTGAAAGACAAGTAGGAGTTGAACAGGAGGTCAAGGTAATCAAAAGACACTCCAGGTAGAGGGAATGGCAGGTGAAAAGTCAGAGTCTGGGAATATCAGGGCCAAACCCAGAGTTAGCCTTAGGAGGAATTCTCTTTTATTGCTGGTTTGAGACAATAACTGAAATAAAGTTTCCCATATTCTCCAGTCATGGGTCCTGTTTGGGTTTGACTTCGTTAATGTGAAAATGGTAATACACAGAGAAAGAAAAGGCATAGGGAACAGCATCACAGGAGTGGGAGTAAGTCAGGTTCCGGGAGGAGCAAGTAAGCAAGCCAAGAAGCCTTTGGTTAATTCAGACAATCCTCCTATCCTGTACAGAAAGTGGAAACTGATACCAAGCCAGTGGCTTGTCATGGGAGAGACCACAGAGGCAGCCTTTCACAAACAACGTGTTACATCGCTGACACACTGTCTTTTTCTGGGGTTCATTTAGTAGAAAGGGATACCATCTTGGTCCACGTGCGCTGCTATAACAAAATACCATAGAAGTGGTGGCTTGTAAACCACGGAAATCATTTCTCACAGTTTTGGAGGCTGGGAGGTCCAAGATGAAGGTGCCGGCAGATTGAGTGTCTGGAGAGGGCCCTCCTCCTAGTTCATAGAGGGCCATTTTTTGCTGTGTCCTCACTTGGCAGAAGGGGCAAGGGAGCTCTCTGGGTCTCTATTATATACCAATCCCATTCATGAGGGCTCTTAATCACCTCCCAAAGGCCCCACCTCCAAAGACCATTCAATTGGGATTTAGGTTTCAATAAATGAATTAGCAGCGGGGAGACACAAACATTCAGTCTATAGCAGGTACTGTCCCCCAAATCCAGACCACAAACATATTTCCCACAGCCACCCCATCAAACAGAACTTCTTTGAAGTTAACAAACTCTATTTTAAATGTTAAAACCCCAAGGAGTAGTATGAACTATCATTTGTTCACACCTTTGTATAAGGTTTTTTAATCAGTGTAGGCATCCCTTTTAGATTAACCATCACGGGGACTTCCCTGGTGGTCCAGTGGTAAAGAATCCACCTTCCAATGCAGAGGACGCGGGTTCAATCCCTCATCAGGGAGCTAAGATCCCACGTGCTGTAGGGCAACTAAGCCCATGCACCGCGACTACTGAGCTCGCACGCCTCAACTAGAGAGCCTGCGTGCCGCAAACTACAGAGCCCACGCGCTCTGGAGCCCGTGTGCCACAACTAGAGAAGAGAAAACCGCATGCCACAACTAGAGAGGAGCCCACGCGCCGCAACGAAAGATCCTGCTTGCCTCAACGAGGATCCCGCGTGCTAAACTGATACCAAGCCAGTGGCTTGTCATGGGAGAGACCACAGAGGCAGCCTTTCACAAACAACGTGTTACATCGCTGACACACTGTCTTTTTCTGGGGTTCATTTAGTAGAAAGGGATACCATCTTGGTCCACGTGCGCTGCTATAACAAAATACCATAGAAGTGGTGGCTTGTAAACCACGGAAATCATTTCTCACAGTTTTGGAGGCTGGGAGGTCCAAGATGAAGGTGCCGGCAGATTGAGTGTCTGGAGAGGGCCCTCCTCCTAGTTCATAGAGGGCCATTTTTTGCTGTGTCCTCACTTGGCAGAAGGGGCAAGGGAGCTCTCTGGGTCTCTATTATATACCAATCCCATTCATGAGGGCTCTTAATCACCTCCCAAAGGCCCCACCTCCAAAGACCATTCAATTGGGATTTAGGTTTCAATAAATGAATTAGCAGCGGGGAGACACAAACATTCAGTCTATAGCAGGTACTGTCCCCCAAATCCAGACCACAAACATATTTCCCACAGCCACCCCATCAAACAGAACTTCTTTGAAGTTAACAAACTCTATTTTAAATGTTAAAACCCCAAGGAGTAGTATGAACTATCATTTGTTCACACCTTTGTATAAGGTTTTTTAATCAGTGTAGGCATCCCTTTTAGATTAACCATCACGGGGACTTCCCTGGTGGTCCAGTGGTAAAGAATCCACCTTCCAATGCAGAGGACGCGGGTTCAATCCCTCATCAGGGAGCTAAGATCCCACGTGCTGTAGGGCAACTAAGCCCATGCACCGCGACTACTGAGCTCGCACGCCTCAACTAGAGAGCCTGCGTGCCGCAAACTACAGAGCCCACGCGCTCTGGAGCCCGTGTGCCACAACTAGAGAAGAGAAAACCGCATGCCACAACTAGAGAGGAGCCCACGCGCCGCAACGAAAGATCCTGCTTGCCTCAACGAGGATCCCGCGTGCCGCAACTAAGACCCGACGCAGCCAAAAATAAATTAAATAAATAAATAAATAATAAATAGATTAACCAACATGAAGGAGTGTGAGCTTCCATGGGAGAGAGGGGAAAGAGATTTATAAGAGATCCTGAGCATAGCAGGCAGCGTTCAGAGTGGAGTTTAGGAGAAGCCTGCAGTCAGCAGAAAAACACCCAGGCCCTTGAGTCAGACACCAGGAAGACGGGAGGCTGCAAACGGCCAGCTGTGTCCATTCCCCATCCTCTAAGGTGTCAGTTACGGGAGTTAGAGTGTGGTGTCACTGAACATCTTCTCCCACAGTCTGTGATCATCAAGCCAGTAAATGCCTGCAGCTGAAGAAAACAGCTGCTGGATAGGATCATACTAATCATAATGCATCACAGTTGTGTAGCACTTCCTCGGGTTGGCCAGGGCTAAGCACCTCACATGCATACTCCCAACGAATCTCCCCAGCATCCCAGGAGAGTGGTGGTATAATCCTCCTTTTACAGACATGAAAACTGAGACTTGAGAAGGTTGCATGCCCTGGATCACACAGCTTGGCAGTAGCAGAGCAGACATTTGATCCAGGTCTGCTTTTCTGTGAAGCATCTACTTTTACTCCCCACTGAGATGTTCTACTTGTCATGGTGCCTGGACAGAGTAGGCATGCATGCAGGCGGGCATTGTCGGGATATGATAAGTATTTGAATGAATTGGCAGTGGCTCTGAGAAAATGAATGCCTCCCTCATATCTGTGGCAAAAATATTATACCTCTTATTGGAGAAGTTTGAGAAGTTAAACGATCCTCATGGAAAGCTCCTTGTATTAGTTTCCCAGGGCTGCTGTAACAAAGTACCAAAACCTGGGTAGCTTAAAACAACAGAAATGTATTGTCTCATACTTCTGGAGGCTAGAACTTCAAAATCACAGTGTTGCAGGGCCAGGCTCTCTCTGACAACTTTAGGGGAAAATCCTTCCTTGTTCCTTCTAGCTGCTGGTGTTGACCAGAAGTCCTTGGCATCCCTTGCCAAATCCCTGGCATCCCTTGATATATCCCTTGAAGATATATCACTCCAGTTATATGGCCATCTTTTCCCTGTGGGTCTTCACACCAGCTTCCCTCTGTGTGTGTCTGGCTCTGTGTCCAAATTTCCCCTTTTTATAGGGACATCAGTCATATTGGAATAGAACCCACCCTAACAACCTCATCTTAACTTGATTACCTCTGTAAAGACCCTATTTCCAAATAAGATCAGATTCTGAAGTACACGGAGTTAGGACTTCAAAATATCTTGTGGGGAGGGCACGGAGTGAGGGGAGACATCATTCAACCCGTCATGTGCCTCAACTGTTAATCCTCAGAGTTAAACTTTGATTCATTTACTGCCTTCCCCTTGTTCCCACCTATTGCCGATCTGAGAATAATTACATCCTCAAGTCCCCACGGTGCTGGAGATGGTCTGGATCTATGGTTGAGACACCCCTGTCCCCAGCCATGACCCTCACCCCATCCAAGTGCCATCCCTGTTGTACTGCCTACCGGATTTCTAAGAAGTGCAGAGAGGCGTGGTCTTTCCCAGCAACTGGCCAATTTCCCTTTCATTCCCATTTGCTAATGACATCTGTCAGCTCAGCACTAACAGCCTGGTGCCTTTCTGTCATAATCAGCTCTTTGTCTGCTGCTTCCGGTTGGGTGTTTACAGGCAGCTGGGGATAGTCAGCTGTTTTCCACAATGCTATTGTGTGCTTAAGAAGAAAAACTTAAGTCTTTTTAATTAACCACCACCCTTCAACATGGAAGCCAAGATCAGAGCCACTTTACCTCGCTTGACTCCACAGATGTATCTCTAAGGTAACAGAAGGAAGGCGAGACAGGGACTTCATAACAATACAATTCATAACAACAGAGTTTGTACTGCTTCTAAGCACTTTCCCATCCACAACGTCTTGTAGATAAGCGGGGGGAGGGGGAGCAGGAAACCCCATTGGGGTAGATGGGGAAACCGAGGTCAGTGTCCATGGTTAAATAACTGGTAAGTGGTCTCTTGGACCAGGTTTCTTTCTATTTTGTCACATCTCTCCTGTCCACAAGGCTGAGAGAGAACTCAGTATTTAAACAAACGCCAAGTAAGAAGGAAAGCTAACTTCCAAGATGGCCCATGTTCTTCTAGCCACACTAGCTTCCATTTGGAGGAATGCACCAGGTTCCACTGTGCCCGGGGCCTTTGCACCTGGTGTTCCTGCTGCCTGGAATGCACCTCCCTCCAGCAGTCTCCCTTCAAGTATCAGCTCATGCGTCATAGCCTCAGAGAAGCATTTCTCTTTTTTTTTTTTTTTTTTTACTTTACTCAGGACTAATTGACAGATACAATTGCATATATTTAAAGTGTACAATGTGATGATTTGTTATACATATACATTATAGGATGATTAACAAGATCAAGATTATTAACATATCCATCACCTCCCTCAGTTAACATATTTAATTTTGTGTGTGGGGGCGGGTAATAACTACTCTCAGCAACTTTCAAGTACACGATACTGTATTATTCACTAGAGTCACCATGCTGTACATTAGATCCTGAGAACTTATTCTTCTTATAATTAAAAATGTGTACCTTCGACCTGTGGATGAATAAAGAAAATGTGCTATAAATATATATACACACACATGCATGATGGAATATTATTCAGCCAATAAAAAGAAGGAAATCCTGCCACTGGCACCAACATGGATATATCTGGAGGGCATTATGCTAAGTGAAATAAGCCATCAGACAGAGAAAGACAAATACTGTATGATATCACTTATATGGGAATCTAAACACACACACATACACACACACACACAAATTATTTCACAGAAATAGAGAATTGAGTAGTGGTTGCCAGGGGCTGAGGGAGGAGGAAATGGGGTGATGTAAGTCAACGACTATACATTTCCAGTTAACAGAGAAGCATTTATTGATGCTTCAGGCTGGCTCACCTCTCTCATCACATACTCTCATAGAACTCTCCACCTCCCCCAAATGTTTGTCACAAGCAGAATTAGTTGATTTATCATCTGATTATATATTTAGCAGCATCTTCTCTGGGAGACAAAGGACAGGAACCAAGGATATCTTGTTCATTCCTAATCCCCAATCACCCTTGGTCATTCAGATTTTTTTAAACAAAAACCGCCATTAAAAATGTATTTAAAGGGCTTCCCTGGTGGCGCAGTGGTTAAGAATCCACCTGCCAATGCAGGGGACACAGGTCCGAGCCCTGGTCCAGGAAGATCCCACATGCCGTGGAGCAACTAAGCCCGTGCGCCACAACTACTGAACCTGTGCTCTAGAGCCCGCGAGCCACAACTACTGAGCCCACGGGCTACAACTACTGAAGCCCGCGTGCCTAGAGCCCGCGCTCCGCAACAAGAGAAGCCACCGCAACGAGAAGTCCTCACACCACAACGAAGAGTAGCCCCCACTCACCGCAACTAGAGAAAGCCCGCGTGCAGCAACGAAGACCCAATGCAGCCAAAAATAAATAAATAAAATAAATAAATTTATTTTTTTTAAATGTATTTACAGACATTTACTCGGCCACAGGTTATACTTGATATTGCAAGAATCTGCCCAATCCCCCGATCCCCCACTCCTATACCTGCCTCAGTAAATATCCATGAGTGAATGAAGGTTACCAACCCTATGAATTGCCCCAGCCAACAAAACTACCCTTTCTCTGCACCACTCCCCTACTCCCAAGCACTTTGTTGATAACTAGACTATAACTAAAGTGACAGTACACAAATATGACAACTTTTTGAGACACTCACATATGTGGTCTACACATTAAACAAAATGCTTGAAATTGGGACCAGCAGAAAAGTTTGTGTCCCAAAAGGGCTGTAATCTATCACGTATGACATTGGGCTGTAATTAGTGTTTTATCTGTCTCTTCCTCCAGATCATGAACTCCTTGAGGACAGTGACCATGTACTACTCCTCTGTTTCCAGGACACAGCACAGGCAACAAATGCTTGTGGAATGAATGAATCAATGAATCAATGAATAAGTAAGCACACTGAGTAGTTAAAGAAGAAAATACTTCACATGTCAGCAAACATTGCCCAATAAATCGGCTTGATAAGATTGGGTTTCTTGGGGCTTCCCTGGTGGCGCAGTGGTTGAGAATCTGCCTGCTAATGGCCTGGGAGGATCCCACATGCCACAGAACAACTAGGCCCATGAGCCACAACTACTGAGCCTGCGCGTTTGGAGCCTGTGCTCCGCAACAAGAGAGGCCGTGATAGTGAGAGGCCCGCACACCGCGATGAAGAGTGGCCCCCGCTTGCCACAACAAGAGATAGCCCTTGCACAGAAACGAAGACCCAACACAGCAAAAATTAATGAATTAATTAATAAACTCCTACCCCCAACGTCTAAAAAAAAAAAAAAAGATTGGGTTTCTTTTTATTTATTTTATTTTTATTCTTTTTTTTGAATTTTTTTTATACAGCAGGTTCTTATTAGTTATCTATTTTATACATATTAGTGTATATGTGTCAATCCCAATCTCTGAATTCATCCCATCACCACCGCCCACCCCCACCCCGGCCACTTTCCCCCTTGGTGTCCATACATTTGTTCTCCACATCTGTGTCTCTATTTCTGCCCTGCAAACCGATTCATCTGTACCACTCTTCTAGATTCCCCATATATGTGTTAATATACAATATTTGCTTTCCTCTTTCTGACTTACTTCACTCTGGATGACAGTCTCTAGGTCCATTCACGTCTCTACAAATGACCCAATTTCGTTCCTTTTTATGGCTGAGTAATATTCCATTGTATGTATGTACCACATCTTCTTTATCAATTCATCTGTCGATGGACATTTAGGTTGCTTCCATGACCTGGCTATTGTAAATAGTGCTGCAATGAACATTGGGGTGCATGTGTCTTTTTGAATTATGGTTTTCTCTGGGTATATGCCCAGTATGGGTTTCTTCTTAATATCAGAATTTTCTTTCATAAGAAACCATTTGAGGGACTTCCCTGGCAGTCCAGTGGTTAAGACTTTGCCTTCCAATGCTGGGGGTGTGGGTTCGATCCCTGGTCCGGGAGCTAAGATCTCATGTGCCTTGCAGCCAAAAAACCAAAACATAAAACAGAAGCAATAGTGTAACAAATTCAATAAAGACTTTAAAAATGGTCCACATCAAAAAAAAAAAAAAAAAAAAAAGCTTAAAAAGAAACCACTTGAATCTGAGTTAGAATGAAGAATTTTCTACTCTATTTTCCATGAAGACTTTTTCATAGCCTTACAAATTTGTGAGCCCCATGTGTTATTTTCCATTCTGATCAGTCACAAACCGTATCAGCACTTTAAACCCAAAACTCACACTATAGGTAGAAATATGCACCCTCTGACGACGGATCCATTATTCCTGGCCAAAACTGTTCATGATATTTAGGAATAAACCTGGGAGGTAACCAAAAATAGAGCAACATGAGGTCTTAGAAAGAGGAGAAATTTTGAAGTCAGACTGACCTGGCTCTTTTGGGGGACCAATGCTCCTCATACTTAATTCAGCATTGAATCACCTGGTGGGGGGAGGAGAGACTGTCTTGTTAATATTCAGATTGATCCTCTAGTTCTAAGGTGGGGCCTGATAAAAAAGTGAACAGATAAGCAAGCCGAAAAACTCATAAACAGGCAATCGAACTTAATTCAAAGCTTCCTATTTCATGTGCATGGTATTCTCAAGCCTGAGACTTTGCATTGTGTTTTACATCACATAAACAATCAGAGCTGACATTTGGGACTTGACTGTGAATGAGGTTTGGGGAAAACATTAGGCTCCCTGGCTGGGCGTTTAAGACCATTCATGATGTGACCTGCACTTGATTCTCTGGCCGCCCCTCTCACCACAGCAGCCTCACACCGTGCTCGGTCCATGCCACACTACTTTCTGGTCCTGAACAATCTGTTCTCTCTGCACCGCCCACCCCCCCAAAAAAAGGGCCTTTGCACATGTCACTCCCATCACGGATTTTTTTCCTCACCCGCCCAGGATATAAACACTTGCCCATCTTTCAAGACTTAACTCAAGCACCACTTCACCTATTAAGTCTTCCCTGATTCCCCTACATGAGGTGACCTCTCCCTGCTCTGGCCTGCCCCACCATACCCGTTACAGATTGCCATAGCTTATATTTGTTTATAATCCATTTGTATGTCTGTTTCTTGCTCCTAGACTGAGCTCTCTGAAGTAGGCACTGCGTCCAGTGTCTGCAGAGGCCACACCTCTACCTTAGCAGGTCTTAGTCTTTGTGGAATGAATAAATGAATGAATGAAGAATGACTGAATCTTTGCAGCAACACTACCTCGATGCCTGTCACCGCCCTGATCACACTAAGCTGCAATTTTTTGCTTATATGTCTATTTCCCTGTGAAACCGTGAGCTTCTTGAAGACGGTCCCAGACCCTGCCAATACTAAGCTTCATCACCTGTCAATGCTCAATAAATATTTGTTTAATGAATATAAGCTGCTTTGGATCGAAGTCAGATACAGCTCCTTCAGAACAGAAAAGATAAATGCACCATGATAAAGACCTTAAAGGGCTGTCAAGTTCATGTGTTGATTTATGGAGCAAATTAATACGACAGCATCAACACTTCCAGCCCTCCCCAATCAGTTTCAGCGATTATGTGTACCCAAGGCAGGGCGCAGCTGTTTGTGAGATGTGACACAAGAGATGTCTCCCCTGGTTTGCTGAAAGGTCTTCAAAATATTTTTAGTTGACAAACAACCATGTGTTACTCATCAGACATCCCATTAAACCAAACTGTACAACTTGTTAGACAGTTTCCAATATTAATTGTGAAGGCTCTGTACATGATTTCAGTCCTGCTGGGTACTGAGCCTACCCGAAAGCCAGGGAAGGGGGTGTGTGTGTGTGTACACATATGTATATGTATACAGGCTTGAAAAAGTGAAGCCCAATGGCTTCACTTACCACCTAAGGTTTTGTCCCGCCCATGTCAGTGCAATTTTGTACCAATTTCCACAGGGTATTAGCAACATGGGGTATAATAAGCTGGCATATTCCCTACCCCAGAACTCCTGAAAGTATCTAATGTTATAGGAAATATCTAAACTCTCTTGCCATAAAGTATACTTAGAAGTTTTACCAAGAAAGACTACATAGTACATATTAAATGTTGACTTGTGTGATGCAAATAGATACTATTCTGGGCCACCAGTAATGCCATGGATACCTCATCTCCGAGCACAGGATGGGAGGCTTGGGAAAGGGAGGAGTAGCATTTTGTTATAAATCTCACAGGTGCCTGGAGATTCTGGAAGGTCGCTGAGTGAGCTGACGTGCTGACTTAGTGGTATCCAAGGCTCAAGCAAGGGAAAAATCCACCCTGGAAGGAGGCTCACCTTGTAACAGAGCCAGCCCTCAAATGTGGGAGAAGAGAAGAAAATCACATGTGATGCACCCAGGAGAGGTGTTTCCCCAGCCCACCTGTCCCATCCCTCAAGGTCTCCACAAGAATGGACTCTGCCTCCTGCTTTCGGGGGGTAAATATTTTTAAATGCGATAACTTAACTTTATATAAACAGAAATCAGTTGTAAAACATACTGAAAAAATATATATACTGGAAAGCAGAACCACATTCAAAATACCACAGCAATTATATTGCATCTAAAAATACATTTAATGAGAAAAACACAAGCACTTTCTATGAAAATGTACTGAAAGGCATTTTCAAAAGACCTAGAATGAGAGGTGATAGTCTTGGATGTGAAGACACACACTGTGTATTTCTTTACTCTTGCCCAAATTAATTTATTAATATAATGCAATTTCAATCAAAATCCTAATAGTTATTTTAATTTAACAAATTGATCACTAAGGTCATTTGGAAAGCAAACGTGCAAGAATAGTGAAGACATATGTGAAAGAATAATACTGCAGGGAACTTGAGAGCAAGTTCCAAATGTTGAAATGTATATTAATCTAAAATAATTCAAAGTTTGGTACAGATTTGGTCAGGGTACAGAAATACCTGAAATGGCCCCTAGAGGGATAAATAAGACCGAGAGGCTAAGGGGACCCAGGACGCCAAAAAGGGGATCCAAGAAGTCAGAGGGATGAGCTGGAATGGGAGCCTAGGATTTTTAGAGCAGATTGCTGGTATAACAAGGTCTGTCTGTTGTCTTGGCCCATTTACATATGTGAACAGAAAAAAACTTTACAAACTCTTGTTCCTCATCATTAAGAAGAAAAAAAAAAAAAAAAGGCTATGGTACCAGCAAAGATACAGGCATAGATCAGTGTAACATAATGAAATATAAAGTACACCTATTACATACGATAATTTAGTGAGTAGAAAGTGGCTTTTCTAATCAAGGGGGAATAGATAGACTATTTTCCGAAGGTTGTTGGAAAGTTGCCTATCTGTTGGGCAGACTGATATAGATAGATAGATAGATAGATAGATAGATGATTCATAGATAGGATACATACATGCATACATACCTATTTCACTCCACACATAATAAATTTCAGTGGATTAAAAATCTAAATGTAAAATAAAGAACTGTAAAACTACTAGAAGAAGTATGAGAGAATTATTATGACTTGGAGGTAAAGTAGACCATTTTTTTAAATGTTACAGAAAATCCAAGAGTCATTAAAAGGGGAATGGGTTTGATGAGTCTGGCTACATAAAAATTTTAAGTCTCATATTAAAATAAGTGCCTGATTAAGGAAAAATAGTTACAAAACGTACAACTGAAAAAGTATAAACACCCCTAATATGTCGGAAGTGCCTACAAATAAACAATAAAAGCATTTGACTTTAAAAGAGTCAAATTTTAAGTAGGCAATTCACAAAAGAAATACAAATGGCCTATAAACTTGAAAAAAGATTCTCTTTATGATCAAATAAATATATATCAAAGCAATATATTCCCCATTGGACTGAAAATAGGTTAATGAGATTGTGGGAAGACAGTACTCTCAGCCATTCATAGTAGAAATGCAAAGTGATACAACCTTCTTGGAAGGCAATTATATAATACACTTCAAAGATCATAGTCCTTGACCCTGCATTCTATTCCTACGAATTTCTCATTCAAAAATATTCTTTCATATACTCGGAAACACATTGCCACATGATTTGTAATAGTAAAATTTTGGGAGGAAATATATATATATATTTGAATAAATTGTGGTAAAACCATATAACTGAATATTCTTCGGCCATCTAAAGGATCTAAAGGATGAGTTAGATCTCATCCTATCTAGTAAAAGTGATATGAACAGATGTCCATAACATGAATATATAATGACTGGCACTTCTGATTTGAATTCAAGACTATGGGGTTTGCACATAACCACTTTTATATTACATCTATTTCTTCTTTCTTCCACACAAAGAATAATGATTCTCAAGACTCGGGAGATGATAGAATCAGAATATCTCATAATTATTTCTTTGTTTTATTGCACATTACACACATAATAATTTCAGAGTAATAATATTAATACTACCATCACCAATATGATTACTGAAAGTTAAAAAGAAATTTTTTTCGGTGCAGCCACTATGGAAAACAGTATGGAGGCTCCTCAAAAAATTAAAAATAGGGTTGCCATATGATCCAGCAATCCCACTCCTGGGTATATACCCAGACAAGACTATAATTTGAAAAGATACAGGTACCCCTATGTTCACAGCAGCACTGTTTACAGTAGCCAAGACATGGAAACAACCTAAATGTCCATCAACAGATGAATGG
The DNA here is from genome assembly GCF_002837175.3 of Physeter macrocephalus. Taxonomy (NCBI): domain Eukaryota; kingdom Metazoa; phylum Chordata; class Mammalia; order Artiodactyla; family Physeteridae; genus Physeter; species Physeter macrocephalus. The sequence continues at coordinate 36,761,555 of NC_041230.1, forward strand.
ATAAATCAGATAAAATGCTATATGTATCCAGTGGAATATTAGCCATCACAAAGAATGAAATAATGCCATTTGCAGCAACATGGATGGACCTAGAGATTATCATACTAAGCGAAGTAAGTCAGAAAGAGAAAGACAAATATCATATGATATCACTTACATGTGGAATCTAAAATACAATACAAATCAACATATCTATGAAACAGAAACAGACTCACAGATATAGAGAACAGACCTGTGGTTGCCAAGGGGGAGGGGGCGTAGGGGAGGGAAGGAATGGGAGTTTGGGATTAGCAGAGGCAAACTATTATACATAAGATGGATAAACAACAAGGTCTCACTGTATAGCACAGGGAACTATATTCAATATTCTGTGACACACCATAATGGAAAAAATAATATGAAAAAGAATATATATATATACATATACATACACACACACAACTGAGTCATTTTGCTGTACATAAGAAATTAACACAACATTGTAAATCAACTATACTTCAATAAAATTTTTTTTAAAAGAATTTTTTTTCAATTTATCTTCTTATTCTCCTCACCCTTTTATAGCTGCAATCTATTCACACTGTCAGAGAATTTAGCCACTACAGACTATTCTCTCTCCCATTAATTGTTTATTTTTTGTTAGTTCTGCAAGTAATTCTATACTTAAAGCTTACCACAATTCCTTATATTAATGTCTTCTTAGTTAATTGGGCAGTTTGAAGCTCATTTGCTAGTACAGTCCTCAAAAGTATTAAATTTCCTGCATTCCTGCATACAGATAATAGTTTGTTCCCTTTTTTACTTGAACATCAGGGTTGGTGGACACAAGCTCCTTGGCTCACACACTTCCCTCAAGCACGTTAAATGTTACTAAGCATTTTCTCCTGGGAAATTAAGTATCACTTTCCAAAACTCTGATGATGATCTAATTTCATTTCCTTTAAAGTCACTAGGTCTTTGGGCCCAGATACCCACAGGATTTTTCTTTTCTTTAGGGTCCAGTAGTTATATTAGAATATGTCTTGGATTTGACAGTTCTGTGTCAATATTCTCAGGAATAGAAAATATGAAACATTCTTTCAATCTTTACTTTTAAGTCCAATGTTTTTTTTAGGAACGTTTTCTTTTTTTAAAATATTTATTTATGTCTTCGTCAGGTCCTAGCTGCAGCACATGGGATCTTTTGTTGCAGCACACAGGCTCTTCATTGTGGCACGCGGGCTCCGGAGCACATGGGCTCTGTAGTTGCGGCACACGGGCTCTCTAGTTATGGCATGTGGGGTCAGTAGTTGCCACACGGCATGTGGCATCTTAGTTCTGCACCAGGGATCAAATCCGCATCCCCTGCATTGGAAGGTGGAATCTTAACCACTGGACCACCAGGGAAGTCCCAGAAAAGTTTTCTTGAATTATGGTTTCGGAGGTTTCTTCTGTTCTTTTGCCTTGGTTTCCTTCTTCAAGGACTCCTAATGTTCCTGTGTTGGATTGTCTTTGCTTATCTTCAATATTTATCTCTCTTGAATACCTTTTTTTCCCCTATTTTCCTTCCTTCCCTCCTTCCTTCCTTCTTTCTTTCTTTCTTTCTTTATTTATTTATGGCTGCATTGGGTCTTTGTTGCTGCACGCGGGCTTTCTCTAGTTGTGGCGAGCAGGAGCTACTCTTCGTTGTGATGCACAGACTTCTCATTGCAGTGACTTCTCTTGTTGCGGAGTATGGGCTCTAGGCGTGCGGACTTCAGTAGCTGTGGCATGCAGGCCTCAGTAGTTGTGGCTTGTGGGCTCTAGAGAGCAGGCTCAGTAGTTGTGGCACACGGGCTTAGCTGCTCCGCGGCATGTGGGATCTTCCCGGCCCAGGGCACGAACCCATGTCCCCTGCACTGGCAGGAAGATTCTTAACCACTGCACCACCAGGGAAGCCCTATTTTCCTTTCTCTTTGATTTTTAATTTCTCTCTCCTGTCACCTTCTATTTCTATTAAGATATGTATATTCTTTTCGATTCCTTACAGTTTAGTATTTATTATTATTTTTTATTTCTAATTCTTTCCTGAGTTCTCTCACTTTGAGTTTTTCTAATTATTTTATATCTTGTATCATAATGTCTTTTATTCACTTGAAATAGCAAGTTACACTTTGTTCTGCTTTATGGCATGTCTCTTTGCCTGCGGAAATGTTATTCCGCTCCTTATTCTCTTGTTTTCTTATAACAGCTTTGTACTGGATTTCATCTTGATTCTTTTCTGTGGCCCTTTTTATGTGAAAATAATTTTCCTGAACTTTTAGGAGGCACTGATCAGAAGCCAGAAATATTAACTTCCTAGGGATCTTTCTTCTACTCTTTTGTAGAGCGTTCAAAAGTATGCGGCTTGCTCTCTGAGATTTCCTGGCCCTGTTCTCTCCTCCCACTTTTATCTGGACTTTATCTACTCCATCTCTCCTGTCCCCTTCTTGCTCAATTTTGATTCCACAGTCAGCAGTTTCTCATGAGTATGCGCCCTGTCCTGGAAGGGGTCTTAGATGGTTAGCTTTAAGAGTCCCTAGGGATAGCAATCTGTTCCCTGTTGCTTCCCTTGCACTGTCCCTCTGCTGAACAAAAGCTCTCCCGGTTTCAATGAGGTTCTCAAATTGGCCTGTCATGCTCTACAGTAAACACTGGGTGGGAGGTTGGATGAGGCCCAGAGTCTTCCGAGTTTGGGGCTATGTTTAGTTTTACTTCTCCCTCTTTAACTGTATCCTCTTGTACATATGGTCCCTGATACTGCTCCGAGTCCCCAGATCTGCCCGGCAACTGTAAGGGAAGGGTCAGGGGTGAGGCTATGAAGACAGATGAGGTTTCCTCAGAACCACCAGCATCTTACCCACTCTGGGGCCCATTCCTTAAAGATATCTCTTGCTAAGGTGTGGATGGTTGACAGAATTTGATTTGAATACCCTAGCTGCATTTTAATAGGAGACACCTTACCTTTAACCAAACAAGTGACTTTCTAATGGTGGGGTCTCATGGCAGATGGATAAAGAATGGTTCAATAACCTTCTGACAGTCATTAACTAGAGCCCAGGTTCCTAAGCAAGGGGCGGAGGTAGTGTGGCCTGGGCAGTAATCTCAGCAGAGAGAGAGTGGAGACTGCATGCTGGGAGCAATGGGGATGGATAACTTGTGTGGCAGTGAATAGTTACAGGATCTCAAAGTACCGAGACCAGCCAACACCACTGACCATACCAGAACAGGACAAAGATGCCCTGAAGATGGAAAAATGGTAAAAATGTCATCAAGAAAAACCAGAATCCGGTGCAGGTAACTACTTGCACACCCTTCTGTGGTTGCAAATACCAAAGAGGTAGGAGACTGCCAGCACAGGTAAGACAAAGGTCTTGCTTCCAGGTGTGAATGACCCACAGGGAAATACCAGGCAGCCAGAATTACCTTACTGTTGGATAAGGGAGCGGGGTGAGAAGGTTGATATCAGAGAAACCCTGGGGGGGAAGGGGCAGAATAACGTCACAGCACTTTCCACATACCTAAAACTGTGTTCACAGCTATTGAATACATACCCAGTATACCAATTAATGATGTTAGTCTCCCTTTTGAGATGAAGAATTTGAGACTCAAAGGGGCCAGAGGGCCTGCTGAGGATCACATGATGACAAACCAATTGGTGAAAGATTCAAATCGAAGTCATCTTCGTGCTCCAAAGCCTTCACTCTTCAAGACTAGACTTGGGTCTGACTTGTAACTCTGCCACCAATTGGCTGTGTGACCTTTTTCTGACTGCTTAGCCTCTCTGAACCTAAATTCCCTCATCTCAGAAATGGAGATAGGGCTTCCCTGGTGGCGCAGTGGTTGCGAGTCCGCCTGCCGATGCAAGGGACACGGGTTCGTGCCCCGGTCCGGGAAGATCCCACATGCCGCGGAGCGGCTGGGCCCGTGAGCCGTGGCCGCTGAGCCTGCGCGTCCGGAGCCTGTGCTCCGCAACGGGAGAGGCCACAACAGTGAGAGGCCCGCGTACCACAAAAAAAAAAGAAAAAAAGAAAAAAATTGGAGACAGTTCTCAGAATTAGCTCAGAAATGAGATGACTCATCCAAGTCCTGTGTGTTTCATGTTTAGTATGGTGCTGGTGCACAGAAAGCCCTTAGAATCCATGTGCCAACTTCCCATCCATTATCAGCTGCCATCTGTGCATAATCTTTTAAGCAACCATTAATCTGCTGCCATCCTCCCTCCTACCTGATTCATTTTCTTCATTAAATCTATAGAAACTGTCTGGTAGAAAGAGTTATATGACATCCGTGGGAAATACATGGGGAAAGATTACAGTTTTATCAATGAATTCCAATGATTTTCCCCCCAATGACATTTCAGAGCAGGCAAAAAATTTGCTTTTCCTAGAGAGTCAAATGAAATTAGGAGAATTATGTTTTCTGTCTCATTGCAGGGAGATAATCCATATAATCCTTAAACATCTGACAGTCAATAAAGCTCAGTCAGAGATCAGTTAAGAGGTTAAACCCTCCAGAACAGCTTCGAAGGCCTTGTCTAGAAGTCACATCTGAGACCTGTGTTGAGGAAGGTAAAGAATGAGCCAGAGGGGCTTTCAGAAATGTTCTAACCCTATTCTTATATTTCACAAATAGGGAAACTGAGGCCCGGAGAGGGGAAGTTACTTGTCCAAGTAACTGCCATGCCTGAAACTTGAACCCAGGGCTCCTGACTCCTAGGCCCAGGATTGGCCCAGCACAGTCAGCAACCTGTCCTTTGGAACTGGGGCTTCCCCATCATCAGAAACAAATACTGGCTCCACCACTTCATGGTGGGATGCTGGGACCTCCGAAAATTGTTTAGCCTTCGTTTTCTCGCGTGTTAAAATGGGAATGATAAATTTGGCCTCACAGGATCAAAAGACATGAGGAGGTGAACGGCCTGGAACGATTCCTAGCCCGTGGCAGGCACTCAAGTGGGGTTCCATTCCTCTTCCTGTCTTCACCGATGTTCCCCCAGAAGCAAACCCTGGCACAGGATTTACACGCAAGTAGTTCATCTGGGAAATGATCCCAAGAAATACCAGTAGGAGAGCGGGGAAATGAACAGTAAGAGGATTAAGCAGGCCAGTACAGGGTACATGAACAAGCAGGTTACTCTGTGGGTTCCTGGGGCTCCACCCCCTAATGACCTCGCGGAGACAGTGTAGAGCAGCGGTCCCCAACCTTTTTGGCACCAGGGAGCTGTTTCATGGAAGACAGTTTTTCTACAGACAGGCGGCAGGGGAGGAGGGGGAGGTTCAGGCAGTAATGTGAGCGATGGGGAGCCGCGGTGGCAGATGAAGCTTTTCTCTCCCTGCTCACCTCCTGCTGTGCGGCCCGGTCCGCAGCCTGGGGGTTGGGGACCCCTGGTGGGGGGCATAACTTAGAGTCCTGCGCCTCCATCCACGCTGAGGATGAGGAAGCTAGTTTATCCATTCTCCAACTCCTTCATTAGCCCAGGGCCGACCCTGGGGGTATCACTCTCAGCACTTCCTGCCTGTCCCCGAGCACAAGCTGAGATGCCAGAGGACGCGCTTGGGAGGGTATCACAGGTGCTTGCAGTGGGCAGCCGTCCACGTGTCTGAGAACACTGAGTGCCCACGGAATATGGCAGGGCTCTGAGAGCAGCTGCTGCAGCCCACGGCCCCCTGCACCGCTCAGATCCAGTCCTGCTCCCCATCAAGTTCCTTCTGTTCTGTCCCTGAATTTTTCAAGGTGGTGATACGGCAGGCTGGGACCTGGGACCCTTTCCTGGAGTGTCTGCACCCGGACAAAGGTCTCCTTGAGCAACAGAATACAAAGAAACTATGAGGGACTAAAAATAACCTCATGCATGCACAGTTGGGGCAAAGTATGCACAGTAAGATACAAAAAGGCCAAAACCCAACTGCCATTTCTGAGGTGTCGGGAGCAAAAGCGGGGTCCTGGGCATGATCCCTGCACACAGGACCACCCACGGGGTGAGCCCACCACCTAGGCCACTCCTCCAGCCTGACCCACCCTCACCCCATTTCAGGAGCCAGCTCTCCTCCCTTCCCTCGGGGAGCAAGGAAGGGCGTCTGTTTCTTGTCCTGGCTTCCTGAGGCTGCAGCAGGAGGCCCAGTAAAGCCTTGCCTGAACTTCTCGTCTAGCCTCTTGCCAATCTCTTATTGATTAAAGAGTCCAAGAATCTGGGTGGGTAACAGGGTAACAGTGACTGGTCACAATTTCTCTTATAAATAGACAAATAAACAAACTTACAGCAGATGGTTTAGTGGGATAGGCCACAGACCCCACTGGGGCAGCTGGTCCTGAGGTTTTAATCGATACTCATGAACCTCCTTGTTGTGGGATGGATTCTGTCCCCAAATAATTCATGTGATGAAATCCTACCCCCTAGTACCTCAGAATGTGACTGTTTGTGGAGACAGGGCTTTTAAAAAGGTAATTAAGGTAAAATGAAGTCATTAGGGTAGACCCCAATCCAATCTGGTGTCCTTGTAGGAAGAGGAAATTTGGACACAGATGGATACAGAAGAAAGACCATGTGAAGACAGAGAGAAGACAGCCATCCACAAGCCCTCAAAAGAAACTGACCCTGCCTATTCCTTCATCTTGAACTTTTAGCCTCCAGAGCTGTGAGACAATAAATTTCTATTGTTTAAGCCACCGGTTTATGGTAATTTGTTACGGCAGCCCTAGGAAGCTAATACACTCCTCTAGCCCTTTTCCTAGCGTGCCCTTGGCCAGCTCTTCTACTGGTCTAGGCTCTTGTCACTCCTTCATTTCAAAGGGTCCGAGACCTGGGTGCCATACTCTGGTACCACACCTGTTATTACTTGTTCATGATTACCTCCAGGTTGACAAGTACCAAGAGGTACCCCAGTGTATCCGCTGAATTCCAGACATATTCTTTCCTGCCCCCATTATGTAGCAACAACACAACCCCCCTGTTATTCTCCTACCAGTATTACAACTCCTTTCTTGGGCTGCTGGTGTACCAGGCAAAGGCTGTAACTTTACAGGATCCCTTCCTGTGCCCTTGGGAACTAGGACCTGAGGTTCAGCAGAGCCTAAAGTTACAGGGATGGAAAACCCAAATCCCCCAGCAGGGGTCACTGGAGTGATGCTAAGAGGACCCACCTCTGGTTCCCACTCCAAGGGACCAGACCATCCGATGCTGGGACCCAACCCTCCTCTGCTTATCAGCAGGTCTCACCAGCTTTGTGTCAGTAGCTGAGAGCAGTTCTAAGATCCATCCACCTCCACATTTTTCTGCTAGTGTGTCACGGAATCGGGTTCAAGGAGGGGGTCAACAGCCTGAGCTGCCATCGGATCCAGAGCAGTGCTGGCTCCTTAAATAAAATATATACTAAAAATACAAACGGGGTGGAAGGGCTGTTACCAGATGAGGGACCCATGTGCTTTATAGAGAACAGGAGGCTCCCTTGCCCTGGAACTAGAGATTGACGGTCACATACTGATTGCAAGAGTACCTACCGTACAGTGATTCAGGGCTTACTCCTCTGTCCCGTGTGATTTGCGCACACCTGCTTGAGCCCAGCGTAGGTGAGGAAACAACGGGTGGGGGAGGGGAAGGACCCTGTTCCAGGTCACTTAGCCCACAGGGGCTGACCTGAGATTTAAAGGGAAGCCACTTCCTCCCAGAGCCCCTGCTCCTCACCTAAAAAGAGGTGACCAAGCCACACTTCCACGCAGTGTGGTTCTTTGTGAGGCAGACCTCAGGGATATTGCGGGTTCAGTTCCAAGCCATCACAGTAAAGCAAATATCGCAATAAAGCAAGTCACACAAATTCTTTGGTTTCCCAGTGAATATATAAAAGTTATGTTTGCACCCTGCTAGAGCCTAAGTGGGTAACAGCATCATGTCTAAAAAAACAATATACATACCTTAATTTTAAATCACTGTATTGCTCAAACGTGCAAACCGTCATCTGAGCCTTCGGTGAGTCATAATTTTTTTGCAGAGTCACAGCAAAGGTCACTGATCACAAATCGCCGTGGCAAATATAATAGTAACGAAAAAGTTGGAAATATTGCAAGAATTTCCAAAACGCGACACAGAGACACGAAGTGAGCAAATGCTTTGGGAAGATGGTGCCGATAGACTTGGTTGATGCAGGGCTGCCACAAACCTTCAGTTTGTAAAAAACACGTGATCCGCAAAAGCACGTTAAAGCGAGGCAATAAAATGAGGACTGCCTGCCGGCACCCAGGCTACAGTCAACGAGAGCTACCTCCTCCCAGCCCTCGCCTGTACCCATCTGCAGTCGTATTTGTTATTTCCACCAAGATATGTACTCATTTTGTGTGAACCATGGAGTTAACTCCAAAACGGCCCCACCCTGCAGAAGGACCCCTGCCCAAAAAGCCGGCTGTAAGAAATCTCGTACTGAAGTTTGGCTGGGAGGGGCAGCCAAACACCCCACAAATGTTCTGCTTTTCAGTGTGTGAAGTTAAAAGAAGCTTTTAGGAAATGGGCATGTTTACTCCAAACCAGCAATTAAACGTTTGTTCCTTTTTTAATATCTTTGAGGCAGTAACAGTTGTGAAGGCAACTGGGGTGGTATTTACCATTACAGGCAGGTCGATGCCGTTTCATCTGCCAAGGTATCTCATCCGGGAACAGAAAAGAGCTGTTTCGGGGGTCACAGGATGTCTCGCAGCCCCAAGCCGCTCCCCAGCCATGGGGTGGCAGGGCTGCGGGAGCTCTTTGAGAACACAATGTGTGACCTCTGCTCTGTCCCCACATGGATGAAAGGATAGAAGAGCTTTCTGTTGTTCCTGACATTCTGCCTTATTTAATGGCTTCCGGAGAACCCATTGCTTAACTGTCTTACGGCCAAAATAAAAGAAAAACGGGGCCCTGAGAGGTGCTTCATGTCAGGTGGAGGACTGGAATCCTGGCACTGGAGCTGCAATTAGATCTTGGTGCATTTTTACTGCGCAAAGGGTTGCAGGTCTGGAGGCTTGACTGAGAAGGGGTCAACAAGGTGGCCTATAACTGCTCCCAACTGGTTTCCAAACCTGAACACAAAGAAGCAAGATGCTGGGCTTGGTTAAGGAGACTGAGCACTGGGGGAGGATCACCTGACAAATGGTGTGGGGAGAGGAGAGTGGGTCTGGGTGTCCGGCAGACCTGGATGGAGGCCCCTCTCTGCCCCTCACTGGCTGTGTGACCTTGTGCCAGCGACTCCTCTTCTCTGAGCTTCGGTTTCCTCCTCTGTTAAACTGGGGGCGGCATTACCCGTCTCATGAATCCATGAATATCACAGGAACGGTTCCAAGCAGACTGTGAGATGAGGATTTGGAACAAAGTGATTTTGTAGGAAATGCTCCCAGGAAAACCATTAAGACGGAAGGAAACGAGGATCAGAAAGGAAGATCCAGCAGGCCTGCCGTACCTGAAATATGGCCCACAGCCCTGCAGCAACACCACCGCCTGGGGTTTGCTGCCAGCGAAGAATTTTGAGGTTCTCTGACCTACGAAAACAGAATCTGCTTTTTAACAAGATCCCAGGGGATCTGAAAAGCACTCCTGGAAGTCGCCCCGTGGGGAGGATCAGTCCTTGATGAAGGGCTGCCGCCCAAGGCTGGGGGCGGGGCAGTAGTGCAAATCTGCCCCCCAGCAGCCCCCTCTCCCCACCCCTGGCAGCCCCCCGACTCCCCGCTGAGGACAGAGACACAGGGACTCGCTGTTGGAAGTGAATTCAGAGGAGCAAGTGCACAGAAATGGCCACTAGGGAACGAGGTGTGGCACTGACCCCTGCTGCAGTGTGACACTAAAGAGATGGGTAAAGCCCTCTCTCTCTTAGCACTGGAGTTCACGGTAGTTTCCTGCCCGTTGTCTCCCCTGTTCCTCGTCGCCTTCCTTCCCTCCCTTCAGTCATTGGGCACCCCGGGGGGAGGGGGGGGGCATGCGGCGGTTTGGGGGAGGTGAGGCCCACCTGCTCTTTCTTGCTCCATCCCCTGTGGCAGGGAGAAGGGTGATCAGGCTTGGTGGGAGATGATGGGTGGATCTCCATGTGGGGATCATGCATTTGGTCTGGGGTCCAATCGTCCCCCCAGCTGTCTCTGCTGATGTCACCCAGCCCTTGCCACACTCTTGATCTAAACCCAGCCCCAGGAGCGTGGAACACACATGTCCCTTCGGCTCCTTAACAGCAGGGGGTGCTGGCTCTCATCACACAGCCTTGGGCTAAATCACCTGCTTCTCCCTCTCACCTGGCATGCCCCGACCTCTTGCCCTCACTCCTACCTCAGTTTCTCCACCTTGCACACCATTTGTCCCCGAGACGGACGCCTGCTCTGAGGCTCAGCCTACCGGCCCTGGACCCAAGGCCTGCCTGGTTCTTCTTATCAACCCCCTGGCCACTCTAGGCTGGATCCTGTTCTCCGGAGCCCCATACTGGTCAGAGTTTGCTTCCACAGAACTCACCCCCTGGACATGGTCGAAATATCCTGATGCTCGCCCCACGCCCACCCCACTGATTGATGCTACACTCCTTGGGCAAGACCCCTGTCAGGCATTCCTCCCAGGAGTGAGCCTAACCACTAGGTTGCTTCCCCCCCAATCTCAGCCCCATCTGGACATGGTTCCCTCTCCCTCCTAAGTCCTGGGAGCCTGTGAAACTCCGAAGTCATAGGCAGGACCAGCTTCATGGGGGTGGGACTGACCTGTGCCGTCTCACGGGGCCCTGCACTTGGTTTAATGCTCTGCTCTCACCATCTTAATAATTCTTTATAAGGCCTCCCCCATTTTCATTTTGAACTGGGCCCCACACATTATGTAGCTGATCCTGGTAACACATCCCTCACTGTCAGACCCTCGCCTCTGCCACTGAAGGGAAATGCTGACTCTTTGCCCAAAGCACCAGGGAGGGTGAGCTCTGTGACACCTCCCGGCATGCTCTCCCGCCTGCCTTCTCTCCTCTGCCTCTCCCACCCCACCTCACCTCTTCACTGTCCTGCCCCGAGGCCCTAACAGATGATCCCTCAGCTAGGAGGGCAAGGTTGTCATGGGTCGAGAATGACCCACATTGGGGAGAAGAATCCATTCTGGTCCCTTTAACCTCCATCTAGAACCTCATGTGTCAGAACAGCTCTTGGAGACGCGAGTTTATATTTTCATCCTAAGGTTTTCCCTTTTGCTCCCTCCATTCAGATGGGAAGCCCTGGCTTTTAATTCCAAAGCCAAAGACTAGGGTTCGAGAGAGTTAAAAAGAGGTCCTCAGAGGACACGGGGAGGGGGAAGGGTAAGCTGGGACGAAGTGAGAGAGTGGCGTGGACATATATATACTACCAAATGTAAAACAGACGGTTAGTGGGAAGCAGCTGCATAGCACAGGGAGATCAGCTCGGTGCTTTGTGACCACCTAGAAGGGTGGGATAGGGAGGGTGGGAGAGAGGGAGACGCAAGAGGGAGGAGATACGGGGATATATGTATGTGTATAACTGATTCACTTTGTTATAAAGCAGAAACTAACACACCATTATAAAGCAACTATACTCCAATAAAGATGTTTTTAAAAATTAAGTAAATAAAGAGGTCCTCAGAGTTTTGGGAATAGGGGCAAGGAGACCTATGTTCCGCCTCCCAGACAGCTCCCTGTGCCTGAGATTTATCCACGCTACACCCATGCCCCACTAATCAGGTTAAGATGCAGGTGCAGGGACTCTGTCAGCCACCCAGACCGCAAATCTTGAGCAGCCTGAGATTCTCAGCCAACGTTTACAGCTGCACTGATGCAGCCCAGAAACAATTCCCAGCCCTGGCTGTACAGGCGAATCACCTGGGAGCTTTTAAATATCGGCCTCCACCAGATACCCTGATTCTTTTAGGTGCAGCCCAGGGATGGGGGAATCTTAAAAGCTCCCCGGGTGACACGCATGCAGTGACAAAGTTGAGCAGTGCTGATCCAAGTGCTGAGTTGGAGGCATCCTGAGGCTATGCGCCCCCCCAGCACAACTGGATCCACTTAGCTCCACAGAGCAGCCAGGCCCCACCCACCTTGGGTCAGAGGTCATCCAAGCCCATCCAAGGTCAACAGACCAGGGAGCAACCAGGGTTCTGGATGTTCTCAGGCCAGCTCCTCTTTCTGAGGGCTGGCTCTGTTGGGATTCTGAGTTTCAGCCCCTGCTCTGCCCCCAACTCTGGTCACTGGATCCCATCCCTGTCCACTTCCTTCTGGAGTGACCACTGAATGTAGATGGAAGAACCCAGAAGGCGGGGGCGGAAGCTCTGGATTCACGTCCTGACTCTGCCCCTTACCACAGACACTCAATAACAGGTTAAGAAGATGCTGTGAGGCAGCTGTTGCTTTTCTCTGGGAACATTCCTTCCCTCATCCACCACACATGGTCCTGGTGGGACCATAGGTCAACAAGCCCCCTCTTCCAGCCCGGAGGTAGACACCTGACCCAAATGAGGCCAATCTGACTCACCCTCTCAGGAATGTTTATCTTGAGCCGAGTGACCCAATCATTTTTTTTTCTAACATCTTTATTGGAGTATAATTGCTTTACAATGGTGTGTTAGTTTCTGCTTTATAACAAAGTGAATCAGTTATACATATACATATGTTCCCATATCTCTTCCCTCTTGCGTCTCCCTCCCTCCCACCCTCCCTATCCCACCCCTCTAGGTGGTCGCAAGGCACCGAGCTGATCTCCCTGTGCTATGCGGCTGCTTCCCACCAGCTAGCTATTTTACATTCGGTATTGTATACATGTCAATGCTACTCTCTTCCTTGGTCCCAGCTTACCCTGCTCCCTCCCCCAATAATTTAAAACAAACTGCTCTGTTCACGCATCCCAGCAGAAGCAGCCTGAAATCTGCTGACTAAATCCCCAGGGGCACCACGATTTCTGTTCTTTCAGGGAAGTTTCTTCAGTTTTTCCTTTGTTTTTTCTAAATTCCCCACCCATATCCTCCCAACGAATTCCTTGTTAGCTACACTCAGAATCTGTTGCTTACAGCCAAAGAATCCTAACTAATGCAACATGTCCTATCGTCCCCACTTTACAGATGAGAGAGCTGAGGCCCAAGCAAGGCTAGGCTAGATGTATGGTTATCCGTCCACTGAGTAACAGAACCAGAACTCTAATCAGGTCTCCTTCCTCCTCTACACATCACGCTCCTCTCAATAACAGGCGTTTGGGAGCGAAGTGTAGGGGAAATAATTTCTCTAGGAGAAAATAAATGTATGGAGGGACCCAGACTGAAAGCACCACTCTCATTTGTCTGGGTTCCATGCAGAGCCCTAAGAAGTCAGTACAAAGGCACTGACAGTGATGAGAAGCCTGAGAGCTCAATACTGAGAGCTGAACCTTCAGGCAACCTGGCCCGGGACCCACAGAGAGAACGGCAAGTCAGCAACAATGGGGCTGAATGACATGTCCCTCGTTTGTATCCCCTCAACACAACAACAACTCGCTGCCCGTCGATGGACAAAAGTGCATCTGTGGGAGCTGTGGGATCCAGCCCCATATACCACAGGACCGGGAAGAGTCTTGCCCACCTGTGCACTAAGCAATGGGCAGACAAACCTCGGTCCTGCCCACGGACCCCGCGGTGGCCCATGAACTGGTTCCACCCCCTCCTGGCTAGGGCCCAGGAGCCCCTAGAGAACACTGTCTAAGAACAACCGCTCACAGATGAGAGACCCATTGTGGAAGTCCAGGTTTCCAGCAGAGAAGTTCTAGCCCACTGTCGCAGCAAAAAAATAAAAATACATATGAGTGTGGATGCAGGGGAGAGGATAAAAGGGACTATCTGACTTTACCCGTGTCACCATTCCCCCAAGGTGGCACGGCTCAGCGCCAAGAGAGATCTCCTTGGCCTGTGATTTCTCCCACGGGGGGAAGTGAGATCACGCGAGGGAGGGAGGGAGGGAGTGCTCGACTTCCTCGACTGCACAGGACTCTGCCAAAGAGGCCCATTTCTCCCACTCCATCCAGAGTAGCCGAGTCATGAGCTGCACGACTGGAGGACGGGAAGAGCCTGGTAGAGCAGCAGACAGGACCTCAGAAGGCATTAAAGGAGCAAGGATCCTGGACTCCATCAAGTAGCCTAGCCACGAGCCACGAGGAACACCTTGCACACAGATCCACCCCGCTGGTCCACGGACACACTCAGTACTCCATGTGCCTCCCCCCCCCCACAAAACCCCGGCCTAGGGCTGGCTCTCGGTGTGTACCCCTGATGGCAGTGACAGTGAGCTTTGCCGGATGGCTAGGGAGCTAGCCCAGAAGGCCAGCCAAATTTGCAGTCCAGGGAGACATCACAAACTTGAGATTTAGTTCTACCCTTGGGAAAGCAAAAGGGAGGACGCCAGTACCCTGCCTGATGTGTTGCAGGGTCAAGAGAAGGCAGGCAAGTGTAAGAAATCTGCCACAAGAGGGAGGAAGAAGCGTGGGGCAGGTATATCCATAGAAGGTCTGAGAAATTCTCAGGCTCTCTAGCATGGTGGTCACCAGGGGCTGGGGGACTGGGGAAATGAGGAGATGTCAGTCAAAGGGTACAAACTTCCCTTTGTTATAAGATGAATAAGGTCTGGGGATCTAACGTACAGCATGGTGATTACAGTTAACAACACTGTATTATATACCAGAAAGTTGCTAAGAGAGTGGATCTTAAATATATTTAAGACTTTTCTCACCACACACACACACACAAAGCAATGGTCATGATGTGAGGTGATGGAGGTATTAACTAACCCTATTTTAACGATCATTTCACATCATATGTGTATTAAATCCTCACATTGTACATCTTACACTTACATCATATTGTCAGATCAAACCCGGGCCCCGGGCATGGGGAGCGTGGAGTCTCAGCCACTGGACCACCAGGGAAGTCCTTTGTCAATTGTACCTTAATAAAGCTGGATAATAAATAAAATTAGGACAATAGTAAAAAAAAAAAAAAAAAAGAAGAGGAACCACAAAACTGGAGATTGTCCTTTTTTTCCTTTTTAAGGAATGTTTGTGACAACTGTAAATAATTTGCAAGGTTAATGGCATCTTGATTCACAATAATGAAAGTCTCATTTATCTACATATTAGTGTCCTGAAGGTAGCTTAATTTACATAATCATAAATTGCATTTCAACTGTCCTCATCAGCATGTTCCGCATTTGATGAAAACGAAAACGGTAATTTTATTTGGGCTCAATTGCATACAAACTGCACATGAGAAAATAGCATTTTAACCTATCCAGCAAGTTAGGCTCATTACAAAAAATAAGAATATTGGTTAAAACACTGTCAGTTCTTGGGGCTTCCCTGGTGGCGCAGTGGTTGAGAATCTGCCTGCTAATGCAGGGGACACGGGTTCGAGGACGCCAGTACCCTGCCTGATGTGTTGCAGGGTCAAGAGAAGGCAGGCAAGTGTAAGAAATCTGCCACAAGAGGGAGGAAGAAGCGTGGGGCAGGTATATCCATAGAAGGTCTGAGAAATTCTCAGGCTCTCTAGCATGGTGGTCACCAGGGGCTGGGGGACTGGGGAAATGAGGAGATGTCAGTCAAAGGGTACAAACTTCCCTTTGTTATAAGATGAATAAGGTCTGGGGATCTAACGTACAGCATGGTGATTACAGTTAACAACACTGTATTATATACCAGAAAGTTGCTAAGAGAGTGGATCTTAAATATATTTAAGACTTTTCTCACCACACACACACACACAAAGCAATGGTCATGATGTGAGGTGATGGAGGTATTAACTAACCCTATTTTAACGATCATTTCACATCATATGTGTATTAAATCCTCACATTGTACATCTTACACTTACATCATATTGTCAGATCAAACCCGGGCCCCGGGCATGGGGAGCGTGGAGTCTCAGCCACTGGACCACCAGGGAAGTCCTTTGTCAATTGTACCTTAATAAAGCTGGATAATAAATAAAATTAGGACAATAGTAAAAAAAAAAAAAAAAAAGAGGAACCACAAAACTGGAGATTGTCCTTTTTTTCCTTTTTAAGGAATGTTTGTGACAACTGTAAATAATTTGCAAGGTTAATGGCATCTTGATTCACAATAATGAAAGTCTCATTTATCTACATATTAGTGTCCTGAAGGTAGCTTAATTTACATAATCATAAATTGCATTTCAACTGTCCTCATCAGCATGTTCCGCATTTGATGAAAACGAAAACGGTAATTTTATTTGGGCTCAATTGCATACAAACTGCACATGAGAAAATAGCATTTTAACCTATCCAGCAAGTTAAGCTCATTACAAAAAATAAGAATATTGGTTAAAACACTGTCAGTTCTTGGGGCTTCCCTGGTGGCGCAGTGGTTGAGAATCTGCCTGCTAATGCAGGGGACACGGGTTCGAGCCCTGGTCTGGGAGGATCCCACATGTCGCGGAGCGGCTAGGCCCGTGAGCCACAACTGCTGAGCCTGCGCGTCTGGAGCCTGTGCTCCGCAACGGGAGAGGCCACGATAGCGAGAGGCCCGCGCACCGCGATGAGGAGTGGCCCCCACTTGCCACAACTAGAGAAAGCCCTCGCACAGAAACGAAGACCCAACATAGCAAAAATAAATAAATTAATTAATAAAACAAAGGACTAGTCTTTGCCAAAGAATGATTGAAGTTTAAAAAAAAAAAAAAAACCACTGTCAGTTCCCCAAATGTTTTTGAAGGCCCCAGTCACTGTTGTATTATTACCCAATTGGTTTTCACTGTATTTGCTCAAAGCTGGAAAAAGCTAAGACCTCACAATGAAAATGGCCCTTAGACTCCAAGGTCCAGGTAGCCAGTGGGCCCCAGGATTCCAAGATGGCAGGGCAGG
Organism: Physeter macrocephalus; assembly: GCF_002837175.3. Lineage (NCBI taxonomy): Eukaryota > Metazoa > Chordata > Mammalia > Artiodactyla > Physeteridae > Physeter > Physeter macrocephalus. Next base: position 36,778,378 of record NC_041230.1, read on the forward strand.
GGGAGGACACAGTGTGCAGGGACCCCTCTGTAACCAGCACGGAGGATACTTCCAAAGACTGAGAAATGGAAAGGAAATCGCGCTTCATTATGACACAAGACAGACTGATCCAGTATACAGAGTCAGCTCACACAGTTGTGAACACAGGCCTGGCCCCTCTCCCCACCTGGAGGGGAATCCACTGCGTCTTTGAGGGTTTGCGATCTCCCTCTGACCACTGGTTTCCTGTGCAATGCCAGTCTCTGAGCTAGATGCAGTGTAGAACCCCAGATATGAATAAAAGCTTGCGCTGTCCTCACAGGCAGGAGATAGAGTGGCACAACTTGCTGCGAGCCAAGAAAGAAGGACTGACCCTCCTTCACAAATGCCCCGTGAGGTGGGCAGCCTTGCCGTGCATGTGTGGGCACCGAGGTTCAGCAAGTGGAGCCACCTGCTCAAGTTCACTAGGTGTCTTAGTCTGTTTGGGCAGCGTTAACAGAATATCATAGACCGGGTGACTTCTAACAAAGGATATGTATTTCTCCAGTTCTGGAGGCTGGGAAGTCCAATGTCAAGGTGCCGGCAGATTCCATGTATGGTGAGAGCCAGCTTCCTGATTCATAGATTTCTGTCTTCTGTGTCCTCACATGGCGGAGGGGCAAGGGAGCTCTGTAGAGTCTCTTCTAATAGCGCTCATCCCATTTATAAGAGCTCTACCCTCAGGACCTAATCACCTCCCACAGGCCCCCACCTCCTAATACACCACACTGGTGGTTAGAATTTCAGCATATGAATCTGGGGGGGGGGACACAAACTTTCAGCCCATAACACCCAGCCAGTGTCAGAGTCACAGTGTAAGGCAGGCAGAAAGTCTTAAACGTTCAGCAGGTGTATGGAGCTCAGGTTCCCTGGGAGCCAGGGGGAAAAGCAGGTTGGAAGTGTGGCCAGGTGCAGAGCCACAGGGGTCTCCCCGTGACGTGACCCTTCCCCGCTGCCACTGCAGCGGACATTAGCCCACGTGTCAGTACCTACGTCTCCCACCGCAGCTGGGGGCTCTGCACCGCTCTCTGCAAGACGTGTTAAAAGCTGAAGTGAGAAAGGCACATCTCACGAGCAGGATCTTCAGAGCCCACTTAGCTCACACCACCTCTGGGCTCTGGTGAAGTGGGACCCACTTCTTTCTAATCAAGGCTCTGTCGGCTGTTCTGCACATCGGATGTCACAGCTCTCTGACCCAAAGCTGAGAGCAGATAGAGACTGAACTATGGAGAAAATGGCCAGACAAGGTCGTTAGGTGTTAAGGAATGAATGTGCTCAGCTGTGGACCAGCACCTGTCCCCAAGGTACAGTGGGCAAGACAAGAGATTTCTCCAGGCGTCGAGCTGGCCAACGTGGAAAGGAGTGATGCGTGTGTTTCTGGTGACACCTGGCAGTGTGTCAAGCCCTTTAGAAAAGGATTCTCAGACGCTATAGTTCTCTGTAGACCAGAGATGGTACAGGAGGCAGGGGGATGCAACACAACCAATTTACAGGATGCAAATTGGTGCAACATTTATCATCTTTCACAGGGCTTTTGTGACATGAGGCACCCCTAGGACAGCCGTACCTTGTTAAGACGGTGCTCTGAAAGGCAGCTTTTCTCAAACAAGCATCTCCTGGGGAGCCTGTTCAAACCGCAGAGGCCAGACCCACCCCAGACCCTCTGCATCTCTGCTTGGTGAACAAGCATCTCAGGTGGCTCTGGGGGACCCTGATGAGAAAGCAGCCCTTTATCTCTTACGGCCGGCTCAGGACCCAGGACCCAAGACCCGGGACTCCAGACCCCAGCCAAATTCCTAATCCTCTTGGTTCAGAAATGCATCTGTAACCTTCTATCTACAATCCTTCCAAGGGTAGCTTTCACAGCCGACTTTAAGATGACAGCAAAAAGATTTGGTGAGCATGACCAAGGTCACATTCCATAAAAAAGCTTTGTTGTAATACACTCTCTAAAACTTACAAGCAAATATTTGTTGAATGGATGATACAGGTACTCAGTGATTTCTGAGCTCCAGCTTTTCCCCTCTGAGGACTGGTAAGGACCTTCACCAGGACAGGTGAGGAGATACCCTCCAAGCTCATCTGGTCTGCAAGTTTCTGCACAAACCACATTGTTCTTGTGACGCACCCTGCACTGGGGCGTCTGCTTCTCGCTCCTGGGTCCCCAGATCCTGAGTGCTTACATATCTACTGCTTAGGGCAGACTCCAGTGACCTCCCAATCACTGTCAGGGGGCAGCCCACATTCCTCTGCACCTGAGTCTGTGTTCTCTTGGTACAGGCAACAGCTTCCTGGGTACTATGGCCGAGGGCTGTTCCAACTTAACCCTGGAGACAAAATTGAAACACATGGAGGCTGTGATACTTCCTGTGTGACATCATTAAACACGCCCACTAGCAATATCTCAGAGCTGATGTTAAGGTACTGAGTTCCCTGTCACTGGAGGTATACAAGCAGAAATCAATCTACCATATATCAGGAATGCTGGCAGCCAATCACCAGCAGCCCTCAACTAAAGCATTGGACTTGTCGACCACAGAGTCCTTCCAACTCCAGGTGTGCTTGATTCTGTGAATTTCACATTTGACTTCCACTACTGGAATCAAAAACATCCACATTCTGCCCACACAGCTCTCTGATACTCGGACTGGTTTTGCACAGAGTGGTAAAATAACAATTTAAGTATTTCCTATGTGTCAGAACTCTGAGGAACAAAAACAAATTAATCAACCAACATTTCCTTTCCCATGGTTTTCAAGCCAGCTTGTGTCGTCACCAAACCACAGATGAAATGCTAATAAAGTTCAGCCTGCAACAACAGGGTAAAGATTTAAATACGGCCTATTTTTCCAAAGGAATATATATATATATATATTCTTTGGAAAAAGTGGGTCCAGGAGATCCCACTTGCGGCGGAGCAACTAAGCCCATGCGCCACAACTACTGAGCCTGCGCTCTAGAGCCTGCGAGCCACGACTACTAAGCCTGCGTGCCACAACTACTGAAGCCCGTGTGGCTCTGCAACAAGAGAAGCCACCGCACCGCAACAAACAGCAGACCCCGCTCTCCACAACTAGAGAAAGCCCGCGCAGCAACGAAGACCCAACGCAGCCAAAAATAAATAAGTCAAAAATAAATTTATAAAATATATATATTTCCAAACATGGCCTTGGCAATGAGTGTAAACTTTTTTATAAGAACACGATTAGAATATAGCGAAGGTCTCCTGACGACTGCTACGAGGTGGAGTCCCCATTGAATGGCCTTGGGAATGATCCACGAGGCCCGTGGGCAGGTGCGAAAGCCATCTTCCTTGGATCTAACAGGAGGGATCCTGAGAGAAGAGGCAACTGGCAAAACGGCAGCAATGTAGTCATTTCACCTCTTTAGCCTAATTTGAAGAGGGGAGGCTGTGGGACCTTGCTCCAGCTTTGCACACTGACTGTGAATTGCAGCGAGAGAGCCGATGCTGCTTCCATCACAGTCAGGCACATGGTGTCCCGGAGGCACAGGAGTTGCCCCCTAGCTGCCCCCCAGTTGCCCATCAGCCTCGCCGCTTGCTGCCCTGCCCGGGGTGACTTGCCTCCTTTCTCAAACATACAGCGTCTTTCTGTGCTTCCATGCTTTTGCCCGTGTTCTCTCTCCTCCTTCTCTCCTTATCGACCTTAACCTTGCTCCAAACCCAAATTCCAAAATCACCTCATCCATGCTGTCTTCCCTGACTTGCACTGCAATGTTGAACACTCCCTGCTGTGGACCTTTGAGCCTCCAAACCCTGTCCCCTGGCCACCCCTCCCTTGCAAATCCCTCACTCTGTCTCCCAGATGGCCTCTTGCTAAATTGGAAGCTCTTTGAGGGCAGGGACCATGTCACAGACTCTACACTGTATCCCCAGTGTAGCACACAGGCCAACCAAATGCTGGTGGAAGGGAGGCGAGGGCAAAGATGGAAAGCATCACCTTTCAAAGCCACTGACCCAAATGTCAATGTTTTGGCCACAATATCTCCTTACCAGAAGGTCCCCATGGGGATGGGGATATAAAAGGATAAGCCCAAACAACCAGCCATTTTCCAAAACTTCCAGAGATTTGGATATTATGCTCATGGCCTGAAAGGCATGTCTCCCTCCACTGGGATCTGGGCTTGCATTATGGAATCAGGCAGACTCAGAATCACAGCCCAGTTGGCCACCTTGCTGTGTGGTCTTGGGCAAGTTACACAACCTCTCTGAGCCTCCGTTTCCTCAGCCTAGACATAGAGATAATAATAATTCCTCTGCAGCGTTGTTGAAAGGTTGTAACAAATAAAGTGGAAGCACCTAGCACCCAAGATTCTCAATAAATGCCATGCGCTTCCCCTCCTTGCAGAGTTAGCTACTGTGAGATTTTTAGATCAGGTGGCACCTCAATCTTTCCATCTGTAGAATAGTCAGGCATGCTCTCAGCTTCTTACTTCACTGCTCAAAGATCAAGTTTATGTATAAAAAAATTAATATTTATAATAGACTTGATTTATTCCCAGTGTCATGTCAGTGTGAAATAGTCATCCATTCTTCCTAAACAATGCAGGAATTATCTATCACCTGCCATTTCTAAGAGGATCAGGAGATTGTCACCCATTAAGAACATGCTATCAGCAGAGAAAACAGTGGCCCATGGAAGAGGCCTGTCTCCCCAGCGAGGGAGCAGGGGGCTGTACTCTGCTATCTGCTGGCCCCCCCAGCGGTGTGTGTCAGAGGGGCTCATGTAACCCACAACATGTTGAGGCTGGTAGTACACTCTCCACTTTACTGATGAGGAAACTGAGGCTCAGAAAGGTTTGCTGAGTCCAGATCCAGAGCTCTCCGCCCACCATTGCCCAAGATGCTGCAGGAGGGAGAGGTGCATTACGGAGAAGGTGGAGCAGGTGTGAGATTCTCCAGCACTACAAGAGGAAGCTCAAAGGGCTGGATACTGGACCACGCACACCCGTCCACTTCTCTGAAGGGAGGCGCATGAAGTAGGAAAGTGGGGCTGTTGGAAACATAACAGAACTCAAAATCAGATTCATGACACCCTCCTATAATCCTCTGCAATGCTATAAAATGTCAATGTTTGCATCCACTTAGAAAATTTTTTTTAAAAAACAACTATAATCAAGTACTCTTAGAAGACAATTTTCAGGGGTCTCCCAAGGTTAAATCGGGGACACCATGCGTTCCAGGCTGCCTAGGACAGTCCCCAAACCTACAGAATGATGGTTAACTTGTGGTTCTCAGCCTTGGCTACACATTAGGATCACCTGGGGAGCTTTGTCAACATCTCGATTAAATCAAAATCTATGGGGGGCGGTGAGATCCAGGCATTAGTCATTTTTTAAGCTTTCCCCAGCAACTGTCATGCACAGCCAAGGTTGAAGGCCACTGTCCTAGGTGGAAGACACATCCTTCCCTGGCATGCAAAGGTGAATCAGGTCAACGGACAGAGGTGGACAGGTGGGACCCCAACAAGCCCTGAGCTGCCCTGCCCCTGGGGGTCCTGGGGCAGCAGCAGAAGCACGAAGCTGGCCCACAGACCCCATCCGTGGAGATGCGACGCCCGCTGTTCATTCGCCTGTTTGTATTTACTCACCTGCCTGCTTCGGGAAAGGGCTGAAGGCTCCGTGGCAATTCCACTGGGTGCCGACTCAGCACTAGCAGATCGTTACTGCTCACTGGCTCCCAGAGAGGCAGGGAGGGAAATCACCTGTTTCACCTTGAAGCTGAGGAGGAGAACCTGTAGAGGCAGATTTGTCCACACATTTTGGAGAGGTTCTGCCAGAGATTTCCATCGAGGGGCATGCAGCCAGGCTACTGGCACAGAGCAGCCCCGGAGCCCAGGGTGCAAATGTGTCCTGGGCAGGGTTTCTTGAACAGATCGTCTCCAAATGTTGCCTCTATCTTAATTAATGCTGCGAGCGAAGTCTCTGGTCTCTCATCTCACACCAGGGAGGTTCTTGCAGAGAAAAGGTCCTGCCATCTCCTTGTCCCAGCCACGGAGAGCAGGTCCTGTCCTCAGGCAGCTCCCCTGGGTTTTGAACCATTTTCTCAGCTCTGGCATTCATATTCCTGACTGTAATGCATTTCCAAGAGCAGAAAATGAAGGTGGAGGTTTGATAGAGGTTTTTTCTTTCTAAAGAGGGCCAGCAAACATCACTACAGCTAGACCCGGATGGTGTTTGTGGCTACCAGATACATTCTAACTACGTAATGCATTACACGTCTCAGTGTTTTTCAGACTGTGTCCCTGAAAAACTCTTCCATGTTGTACTAGGAGAAATTATTCCATGAAATACTGTAAGGGAAACTTCAGTATATGTGGAAAACCACTGTCATTTGTGGATATAACATTTATAACTTTGACTCCTGAGTGAGAAATATGTTACCAAATTCCCCCCACCCCAGAAAAGTGATAACAATTTGTACCACCAATATCACACTCACACATACACAGCCCTTACTAGCTTGTCATTTTCCAACTTTCTGATCCTTTCCAATCTGAAAAATGGAATAGATTATCTCAATGTAGTTTTCAATTCTTATTAGACTAAGCAACTTTTCATATGCTTAAGAAGTTTTGCTTCCTTCACCATGGAATCCATTCATATCCTTTGCCCATTTTTCTATTAAATTCACAGTCCTTGGTTATTGATTTGCAGGATCTCTTTATATATTAGAGAACCCAGCCCTTCCTCTGTGACATAGCCTGCAAACATCTTGTTTGTCTTTTGATTTTGTTTATGATGCATTTAGCTAAGTCCATTTTAATGGAATTGAATTTATGATTTTGTGGCTTCTGGGTTTTGTATCATACATTAGACATCCTGATAAGGAAAACGTCTTCCACTGCTTCTTTAGTATGAGATCTTCAAAGAACTGAGCCAGGCCAGAAATAATTCAGTGGAAAAATATTCAAAGAAAATCATGACTTAACATGGCTCTTTCTGCATGTGAAGATTATGGTACCCTAAGAGAAAGTTGACCAAACACATCTGTTTTCAAAGATGGTCCACAATGGAGCTTCCCATCTGAGGGACTATTTCTCATAAGATGTTATAATCTAGAATTCCCAGCTCCAGTGTAATTAAAGGCCTCTATATACAGAGATCCTGGTGACATCAGTCTTGTTTATTTCTAAGCCATTCCAAAGATTCTTCTAAGATTCAGGAGGATCTCTTTCTATCAAACCAGTAACTGCCATGTCAGTTGGGGTCTCCCAGAAAACTTCCATTTGGTAATAACTGCATGAAACAAGTGAGATTCTCGGGGTCAAAATATAACATAGCAGCTTTCTATAGGGAACGACTCTAGGGAATGAAATGAGGTTTCTTTTGTGGGTATTTAGACGTGCCCCTCTGTTTCTAGGGATTCCACAGCTCTCCTGTGTCACCAAACCCTACTACAGAGCTTTTGCCTCAGTTTCCTGTTCGGTCTTCAAATATACCTCCGGACACGGATGCCCGCCCTATGCCCGGCATGGCGGTTGGTGGACTGACATCACACCTGCTCCAGCCCACGCCTCCCTGAGTCCTGCTTTCTCCTTCCAGCCAGTCCAGACTCCGAGTCAAAGAAAGCCATCCTGGAGGTGCGTGAGGAGACATCCCCATCTGGAACCAGGCTTCTGCCCAATTGGCTTGTTCCACAGACTCGTACTAAGCACGTACTGGGGCTGGGTGGGGGACATACAGATGCTGGGGAAGCTGAAGCAACAGGACAGGTGTGTATCTGGTGGTGACTGAGCCCAGAGCCTCTCTTGAGCATCAAACTAGAGAATCCTAGAAGTTTGGATTCACCCACATCATCCAGGTCCCCACAGCTTCTGGACTTCAACCTGAAGCCCAAGCACAGTGACTAGGCATCCTGAACCTTTCATAGGTCCTACAAACAGAGCTGGTTCCTTTGCCCAGACTTCCTCGCCTGGTCTCCAGGGCCCCTCCTGGCTCGCCCGACCCCTTCCCTCAAAAAACCCTGGCCCTGCCTAAAGTTTGCACGGGGTATAGAAACATCCCCACAAGCTGATCCTGTGTTTAAGACAGCATCGTTCCTAAACCAGAGTACTCCTAGCCTGAGCACTCATTTATTCGTGCAGGAGGACATTTAAAGCACAGAGAGGGTGAGTGAGCCTTGCCCAAGGTCAACAGCTAGTTGGCTTCCAAGCCAAAACCGGCGCCCAAGCTTGCCAGCTCCTGGCCCAGGGCAGCCCCACCAGCCCTCTGTGGCTCCCAGACCAACTGTCTCCCACTTCCTTGGGGGGAGTGTCCTGGTGAGAACTCTGCTTTTTAATTCTATCTGGGTTGAAAAGAGAACAGGTTGACTTTGTAATGTCATCAAATATTGAGCTTGATTTTCCCAGCTCCTGACATCAAAATTGCCAGTTGAGCTTGAAAGGCCCAGTGGCGCCTGTTGGCCATGCTGATAGAACCGAGGCTTGCAGCTAGGGAGGGGGGACACAGCCCCTCTCAACTGTGAGAGGAGAAGAGTGGGAGGTGGGGAGCCCTGCAGAGCTGGTGACTGCCAGGAAGTCAGGGACAGGGCAAGAGCCAATAAAGACAGATGGGGGTAAGTGTCCTCCTTTAAAATTTTAAACCACAGGCTCTCCAGGACCACGCATACTTGAAATGCCATCCCTACAAGCTGGAAGCCAAAAGGCTGTTAAGGTTATAGTGTGAAGTTGCCAAAAACTGAAGACATGACACATCCCTTGTCCTCTGGAAATTTTTTGAAAGAAAAGTTCTCCATGACATGGAACACACTGTACAGATGGGGGCAGGAAAATAAACTCTCCTGAGAGGAGCACCAAAGTGTTATTTTTTAAGAGGGTAGAACTAGACAAATCTCTGGAGTTAGAAAAATGGGCTCTAGCGTTAGAAAAATCTGGATTTGGTCTCTGGCTTTAGAGATGTTTTGACAGGATGGGATAAATCTCTCGGAACCTTGGTTGCCCCGTTTGTGAAATGAGGCTGATAACACCTCCCTCAAAGGACAGTTTTGATGATGAAATGGGGGACCCCAAGTAGGGCCTGAGGAGCTGGTCCTGTCTCCTCTCCTTTGAGAGCTTGAAACAGACTTTATAATTTGCTTATCTCAATGCCTTAATTTTGCATATGGGGAAACTGAGTCCCAGGTGGTGACATGACTTATCCATGGCCCTCGGCAAGCTAGGAGCAGAAGGGAATTCAAGTCTTCTGATTCTCTGGCCGTGACCTTCCCCACATCAAGAAGCCCCTCCTCTCAGATACCTCCTTCCTTCTTTTCCCCATAAGCTCAACATCTCTTAAATATTCAGCAGGAGGGATGGGAGACAAGTGTCCGTGTGCCACTGAGGTCATCCTCAGTATCACTGCCTTCCAAGGCAGGGCTGATACCTAACCCTGCAAAGTAAGTGATGCCTGTGTGACCTGCCCCAAGAAATTTGAGTCCCCGGTGAGAGTAAGCATCGTAAGTAGGAAAAGAGAAAGAAAGGCAGAGATAGAGACTCTTGGAACCATGGGGGAGCCCCGGAGGGATTTGCGGTGAGATAAAGGAGATTTGCTTTGACACTGTTTTCAAACAAGTACAGAAGCAGAGAAACCACAGACCGCTATGGCTGGATGCGTGGAACCAGTGAGGGAGAGAAAGAATACTGGGAACCCAGAGAGGCAACATGGTAGAGGAATCCGTGTGCATAAACACCGCTCCTGTGCAAAACGGGGTGGAACCCCATCCAGGCAACGGACGACGGAATGCCGGAGGCAGCCTCTTGAGCTGAGTCCTGGCTGTCGTGCTTTTGTTTCTATTATCTATCTTGATGGAAATTTTCTGATCTTCGCACTGCCAAATACAAGTAGCATTTAAATAGCCATGTTCATGCACTTTTGTGTAGATCTGGGATGTATCCAACAATTAAAATAGTTTCTCCTCTAAGAAGCCGAGGGATGGGGTGGAGCCACATGCTCCCCTCGCCCTACTTCCACCCCCAGATTGCACTGATTTTACTGCTGTGCAATCAGAAATGGAAAAACACTCCTGTGTTCTCCTCTACTGTTCACACTGCTGCCACGCTCACAACGCTTCTGACGCCAGATGTGTGGATTTCCCACACACTGAGCAATTCTTTGATGCCAGCTGGGTGTCCTCTAATTCAATTCAGCTCCAACACTGCCTACCGGGGCTTAGCGTCAGAGCCCACAAGTTAAGGGCTTAGTCCCCCAAAACCGGCCCCACTTCAGAGGCCAATTGTCATCCGTACTCCTGACCAACTGGCTACAAGTTGGGGTTCCCAGGAGCCCCTCCTTGGATTCAATCATTTATTAGAATGGTGCACAGAATTCAGGGAAACACTTACTTATGTTTACCAGGTTATTATAAAGGATATAATAAAGGATACAGTTGAACAGCCAGATGAAAAGATACACAGGGCGAAGGGTCCTGAGCACAGGAGCTTCCGTCCCCATGGAATTGGGGTGCACCACCCTCCCAGCACCGGGATGTGTTCACCAACCCGGAAGCTCTCCAAGTTTTGATGGCGGCTTCATCACACAGGCCTGAGCAATCATTAACCCAATCTCCAGCCCCTTTCCCCTCCCCAGAGAGTGGGTAGTAGGGCTAAAAGTTCCCAGCTTCTAATCATACTTGGTCTTTCTGGTGACCAGCCCCCATCCTGAAGCTACCCAGGAGCCCACCAAGAGTCACCCCATTAGTACAAAAGACACTCCTACCACTTAGGAAATCCCAAGGGATTTAGGAGCTCAGGAACTGGGGGCAGAGACCAATATGTATTCTGCTATTATTTCACACAACCCCAGACCCTGATCCCACATGTGTGGGTCACCATCTCCAGGGAAGATGCTTGGCCTCAAGGACTGTGCATTCTAGCTGGAAGGCAGAGATGAAATCTGGAACAAGATTGTATATGAATAAGAAATGCTACGATCCGACTTCTTCCCTGGTGGCGCGGTGGTTGAGAGTCCGCCTGCCGATGCAGGGGATACGGGTTCGTGCCCCGGTCCGGGAAGGTCCCACGTGCCGCAGAGCGGCTGGGCCCGTGAGCCATGGCCGCTGAGCCCGCGCGTCCGGAGCCTGTGCTCCGCAACGGGAGAGGCCACAACAGTGAGAGGCCCACGTACCGCAAAAAAAAAAAAAGTTTGTTCAGCGCACAGGACAGGATTACAAGACTCCAAACGATGCTCACTAAGTACCACTGTGTCCCTGGTGGCGTGTGACCAGGTCTCACTGCTCCATCAAAGTGCCACACTGAGGACACGCTGGAGCCAGGATGGATTTTATCTTTGCCCCAAAATCATGGGCTCAGGTTAAAAACAGTTCTGCTGCACCCCAGAAGTATGACTTTGAGCCAATCTGTGAACCTGACTCTCAGCTCTAAAACAAAGATCTGTAGGGTGACCAGCTGTCCTAGTTTGCCTAGAAACATGCCCGGAGTGCGGGGGTTCCCAAGGCACAGGACTTCAGTAGTAAATTCAGGAAAGTTCCAGATAAACCAGGACAAGTTGGCCACCCTACTGGGCTTCCCACGAGCCCCGACTGTGTCGACACACTGATTATTCTAACTCTAATACTGTATTCTTGAGAATTATTGAATCACAAGAACTTGAGCCATAACTATTATGTCGTGAGCCCAGAAGAGCTTCTGGCACACGGTAGGGACTCTGCAAGTGCTGCCCCTTCCTGTGTCCCTGGCCAAGCAGTGTCACCTATAGCTGTGCTGAAACCCTGGAGTCCTGTGCTGGTGAAGCCTCCAGTCCCGCCATCCTCTCCACAGCCCCAGACGTTAGCAAATTTCTATCTTCCAAGTGAAGAAATTGATGGTCAAAGCAGTTGTGAGATTGGCTTGAGGCCTCAAGACTGTCAGATTAGGGAGCTAGGAGTCCACCTCGCGTCCTCTATTCCAAGCCCAGTGGCTCCTTGGCCAGACCAGGCTGCCGTGTGTCCCCCACACACACAGCCAGCCAGAGGCCCAGGGGGCTGCAAACTGTGAGCTCGTGCCTCTCATGCATTTGGGTTTCTCCAACCTTTAAACACCTGCTCACTACCCAGTCCTGTGCCCGGAGCTCCCCACTTCCTCTTCGTCCACCTACGTCTACACCGGCACCTCACTGCCCAGTGGAGGTGGTCAGCATCCCAGCGACCTCGTGTCCCCCCCATATCACGAAACACAGGCCCTCCCTGTGGCACCAGGAACTCAGTTCTTGCTCCCCTCTCCACCGCCAACAACTGCCCAGGAGGAAAGACCTGAAAGGGTAGGCAGGTAGAAGGAAGCGCAGGCTGCCCCCACTCTGCCGTAGTCAAGGGTTTCAGGAGCAGAAACTCTGCAGCCTGGCCTTCTCCAAGGCCCAAACTGGCCTAGAGAAACCCAAACCTCCAGCCAATGGGGATGGAAACCCAGGAGGAGCTGGGCCTTGGGAGGAGGTGGCACGTGTGATTTTAATTTACTTTTTCTTGCCCTGAGACAAAAATTAATTTGACTTGGAAAAAAAAAAGGAACTTTTTACTTGACTTTTCAAAGTAAAATTTCTGCAACTCTTTTCCCACTTAACAGAACATTTCCTCGACTTCTAAGGCATAACGTTAATATGCACCGAAGATGGGGAATTCCCTGAGCTCGGCTCACATATCACTGAACTGATTTTTTTCTTAATTTCCTAGTAATCCTGGTTGGGTTATGCTAACAGGAGAGTTAACAGCTCATTTTGCTGAAGGGAAGATAATAACAGGAAATGATCTTTAATAATGAGTTAAACAGACTCCTTGGATCCTGATTCCTTCTGTTAGATAAGGTCAATGGCATCTTAAAGGAGCAAATCTATCCTAGGCCGGCAACGAGACGCGAAGACAATTGTCAAGCTGATTTACAGGATACGGTGTGAGCTCTGAAGATCAAATCATAGTCTGACACAACAGGAAGATGGTGAGCTTTAGACTCAAAACCAGACAGGAATACACACTAGCTGTGTGACCTTGACCAAGCCCCCACCTCTCTGAAGTTCTCTCTTGAGCTGTTCATGGGGATAATAACCTCCACCTTCTGGAGTTTTGTGATCATTCCTGAGCCAAAGTGTACAACACCCATCACAGCCCTTGGTGTAAGCAGCTGCCCCCTGTGAATGGCCCCATTGTATTTGCTCCATTCATTAGATAGAGGATGTAGTTTACCAAACAGTTTCACATGCACTACGTAATTCAGCCCTCAGAATAACCTCCCTTGAAATGAACTATCCAGACCCCATTAGCCTTATTTCAGGACAAGGAAGATCAAGCACTGCCCAAGGCAATGCATTCAGCCAGAGGGAAGACCAGGATCTTATAGCAGGTCTTCAGACTCCAATTTATTTCATCTACAGGGTTCTCATTCTTCATACTAATTGTCTCCACTTTTTTTTTTAATCATACAGAATTTTTAGCAAAAAGTTTTTACAGGACACATCACCAACCTATGTATCAGTATTTATTTATTATATTTATTAGGCATATATGTGTTATACTCTATTAATAGCTATATATAGAGAGAGTATAAATATATATATATATATATATATTTAAACATACACAGAAAGAGAATAAATAAACACAACCTAAATATAAACTGAAGCTCTAATGTTATTTTACAGGAAGAGGGAGATGTGAAGAACTGCAGGATGGGAAGGGGAGAGCCTGGTGGTGATGGTTATGGAAATCATCATTGCTTCAGGGTTCAGGGCTGGGGCAGCTAGACCTGCCTCTTGTTTCACCAAAGAGGAAGCAGAGGGTGGAGAGGTTAGGGAATTGCTCAAGGTCCTGCAGAACTCACCTCTCCAGGTTCCCTGCCCAGTTCCCTTTCCTCTGTATAGAGTGGAGTTGGTCTGATGCCAGCAAGCCCTAGGGAGCCACTGAGGGTGCTTGAGTGAGGGCAGAGCAAGGCACAGCCTGCTTCTGAATGCTTTTACCCCATAACTTCCACAGGCGGGTAGTTTCATCCCAGCCAGAGCACTGGCTCGCATTCCTCTTAGCCAAAGCCCATATGTGGCATTTCCAGTTCCCAGAAGTTTCCAAAGTGGGGGATGTAATGATAATGTTTTAAAGCAAACAAACATATACCCGAGTGGGAGGACTGCATATGTATTTGACTAATTAGAGGGAATTCACTAAAAGGATGTACAATGATGTTGGTCTCTCTTTTTGGGGTAATCCTAATTGACACTTTCTTTTGACATTAGTAGCTCGTCTTTATTTTTATGGTGTTCTCAATAAGGTACCAAGGCTAAGCGTCATACTCTGTAGCAATAAACGAGTGTGAATCATGCATCACGCGAGTGGCAGTGGCTCGAGAATGAGCATCAGTTATCAGCGTGACGCAGGGAGGGGTGTTCGCCGTGCCAATTTGCTGCCTGGCTGCCTACAGCGCTGGTTCTGCTCAGCCCAGTTCCCACAGAGGCCGCTGTCCGCGCTCCCGGCGCCCAAGCTGATAGAGCACCCCGATGACCAAGAAGGACACACGAGTCAATAGATTTCCGGCCCCTCCTGCCACTTCCATATGCTCATCCCAAAACGAGCCAAGAAACTATAGCTTCACTTCAACACAGCTGATACATGTTTTCTGAGAACCTAGAATGTGTCCAGCTAAGGTGTCAGGCTCGACACAATGTAGCTGAAAGAACAACTTGGAATCCAACAAATCTGGGTTCGAGCTCCATCTGTAAAATGGAAATTAAATACCTACCTCATGGGTTGTACTGAGAAATCAGAAAATTACATAAAGCGTTTAACACAATGTATCCCAGGAAGATTTATTGAGAGCTGATGGAAAAGACAATTAACATAGCTCAGGCAGCTTCCCACTAGGACAGAGTAGGTGCATAATAAGTGCCTTGTTAGACCCCATAAGAACTCTTAATGTTGAGAGAGAGGCAGGCATAAACACAAATTACCATACTATATAGCTGGCTCCAACAGGGTGGGTGATAGGGAGCCATGGAAGGTCTTTGAGCAGAGGAGGGTGATAAGAGAGCTGTACTAAGCGGAAAACCAATACAGCCTATGGCTAGTGAGCCCTTGAAGTGTGGCGAGTCCGAATTGAGATGTGCCACAGGTATAAAATACACACTAGATTTGCAAGACTTTGTACAATAAAAGGAATAAAAGATTCATCTTTATAGTGATTATATGTTAAAATGACAGTATTTTTTACTATATCAGCTTAATTAAAGTAGAGCATTAAAACAGAGTTTACCGGGCTTCCCTGGTGGCGCAGTGGTTGCGCGTCCGCCTGCCGATGCAGGGGAACCGGGTTCGCGCCCCGGTCTGGGAGGATCCCACATGCCGCGGAGCGGCTGGGCCCGTGAGCCATGGCCAATGAGCCTGCGCGTCCGGAGCCTGTGCTCCGCAACGGGAGAGGCCACAACAGAAGGAGGCCCACATACCACAAAAAAAAAAAAACAAAAAAAAAAAACAGAGTTTACCGATTCCCTCTATGGCTACTAGAAAATTTTAAATTACATCCATGGGTCACATTCTGTTTCAATTGGACAGTACTGCCTGGGAGTGTTTGCCGGATGCATCCGAGCAGGGCACAGCTGGAAGCAGCAGCAATATCTGGGCCATTTCACCCCAGCCAAACTGCTGCTGTCCTCCGCCCAGCCCTGCCTCCCATGCTGCCAGTTCTCTGAGTAATTAAAATGCCTCGAAGCAAAGAGCCCAGTTCCTGAGTGTGCTCAGAGTTTTGCAATGTTGTTTCAGCAGGGAATATCCGGCTGCGTTCTCGAACCCCTCTACAACCTCCCGAGTAGGGATCGGGCCCCAAGAGTGCCTGGCTCTCAGCCCGTGACCTGGTGGCCATCGTTCACGCCCAGCAGCAGCCATTTCACAAGGTAAATTAAAAAGCAGCCAGCATTTTCCTCTCCACCTGGCACCGAATGGACTGTTTTTCTGTGAGGATTTCCCTTGTGGAGGGCTCTCTAAAGCCTGCAAGATCTATCCCAACAGATCCCAGGCGTGGCGCTCCCAGGCATGCAGAGGGGCAAAGAGGCTATTGTCCCCTGCACTTGGATTTGATCTGCAAGCCCCAGGCTCAGACTTGAACTGAAACCAATAATGCCGCTGACCTTCTGGGTGGGGACCTGGAACCTATGCCTCCCCCTTTCTCCATCGGAAAAATGTGCAGCTGGGTGGCCTGGTCTGGAACGTTCTGGGGGCAGGCCTGCTACCTAAGTAGTGAAATCCATGTGCTTTGCGGTCTGTGGGACCTCAGGTTCAAGCCCCAGCTCTGCCACCTGCTGGCCACACTACCTGGGGCAAATTAGCCTGTCTGAGCCCCTGTTTTCTTTTTAAAATAGGAAGAAAATGGAAATCCCACTAATAATCTCATGGGTGGTTGGGATGGTTCAATTAGATAATGGAGGAAAGATATGTAGTGCAATAGTTAGCTAAGCACCAAAAACGGCATCTAGTAAATAAAGACTTCACACAGTTTGTTCGGAAAACGTTAGTCCCGGCCTCTGGCAGTCCTGGGCAGCACTGGAGTTTGACAGCTCTTCCAGCTGCTAACTCACCCTGATGCTTCATCCAGAACAGAGGGTCTGCACCCGGCAGAGGCAGAGGCAGAGGCAGAGGCAGAAAGGGGAAAGATGTCCCTCTTTGGAGACGACTGTCCCAGTGGGCACAGCTGGGACTGAGGGTCAAGAAACCTGGACAAGATCTGAAGGGGATCAGGAACGTGGGTGATGCTCACCCTTTTGGGTAGGCAGAGTCTAAGATGGCCACCAGGATTCCCACCCCCGATGTACACACCCTGTATAATCCCCTCCCCTGGCGTATGGACAGAACCTATGAATACATTGGAGTGTCTCTCTCCTGATTAGGTTACTTTACATGGCAAAGCTGAAGACATGTTACAGATGGAATTAAAGTCCCTAATATGCTGACTTTGGTTAATCACAGGGCAGATTATCTTGGGGGTGGGCCTGATCTAATCAGGGGAGTTCTTATTACAGGGTTCAGAGGTCAGAGATGGAAGAAGTCAGAGAGGCGTATCCAGCTGGCCTGGATGAAGCAAAGAGCTATGCTGTGAGAGGAGGGGGCCAGGTGGCAAGGACCTGAGGGCCAGCTCTAGGAGCTGCGAGTAGTCCCCTGCCACAGCCAGCAAGGTAACAGGGACAGGAAACAAGGAAATGAATTATACCGACCCAAGCACGCTTGGAAGAGGTCCCCGAGGTCTCACAGTTCAGCCTGGTGAGACCCAAAGCCCCCAGGTAACCCACACTCAGACTCCTGAGCCCCAGAAACAGTAAGATAGTAAAATGTGTGTTGTTTTAAGACACTAAGTTCGTGACGATTTGTTAGGAAAGATATAGGAAACTGATACACCCACCCAGCCCATTCTGGACTCCATTCCACTTTGCCCAGTGGGTCACAGAGAGCCTGCGTGGTGGACCCTATTTGCCTAAACCAATCAGCCGAGTCTCATCCTCTCTCGCCTCAGTGATTGGCACAAAGGTGGGCACGTGACCCAATCGGCCCAATCAGCGTGCAGCCCAGGGCATGAGTTTGATGGTTGGGGAAGAGAAGTCTTCCTCCCTGAGGCGTACAGAGCTGGAGGAAATGAAGGGTCACAGCCCCAAAGGCTGAGATAAAAGCAGGCTGTGGAGGGCAGGCCCCATAAACCTCAAGGACTGGGGAAGCACACGGCCCCTAAGGCCCACCCAACCTTGGACTCTACAGACACGAGTCAAGAAATTTCCTTATTTCTCTGTATTACTTGAGCCATTTAACTTTGATTTTTCTAGTCCTCACGGCCACAACTAAAAGCATACTGAATGATACATGGGGGTGTGAGCACGCCGGGCTCAGGCCCTGACTACCCAACAGCTGCCTGACAGCTGTGCACTGGGTGGTAACAATAATAATGTCTCGTGCTGTATTTTGTTCATCCAACAAGAATTGTTTGAGGACTTACAAATGCCAGAAATTGTATTGCTGAGATGAAGCAGAGAAGTGGCACCACAGTCCCTTCCTCATGCATGTCACAGTCTAGTGGGGATGCAGACAGGCAAACCAGCAATTACAAACTGTATACATGGTGCAAGGCATGCACGCTTTGGCCAAATGGCTGAGTGTCAAAATTAGCATTTTGGCCCAAGTGAAACCAAATGACACCGTCATGGAATTTACTTCTGAGATCAAAGAACAATTCTGGTATCTTATTTTTAAATTTCATTATTATTACAATTTTATAATTTACATTTTAGTAGTCACATACTGAACATTCAACATCTCAGGGCAGGAATAATAATTTCTCAGAACTGTCAGAGGTCAGGTGGCCCCATGGCCGCCGAGCTTGCATTTGTGATATTAAATAAATACTCCCTCTCAACTGAGGTCATGGGAGAAGCAAGATATTGGGGGGTTGCCTCATCTTTCTCCAACACTTTCTTTTTTTCTTTATATTCTGAATTACATGTGGATCAGATTCATCATGAATGCTGTACATAATTTTGGAATTTTTCCTCCTATTTTGAGGTAGCAAAGGTGACATTCTATTTCCAATTCATCCTCCCAGGATATGGAAAAATACCCAAATATTTTCTTGAAATCCTCATGACCTAAATAGAATTCCTAGATACAATTAAATAACTAAAAAGTGAATGTAGTTGTTAAAGTTTATTTTCTTTAATGTTATGCATTCAGGTACAGTAACAACTCTAAAAATATTATAATTGTGATATAATCTAATTTGTATTATTCTGTTCAGTATTATTGTTTAAATTTTATAAACATTGGTTGGCTCAGAAAGGAAATAGTATTCTTCCTAAAGTTATCTAGCTAATACTCTCAATATCTGTATTAACTGTTACTCTATCTCCCTATTTGTCAATTGAAAATATGTTAAGATGATTTAGCAAATAAAATTAACTTTCATAATCAAAATTAATTATTGCAGTACTTTGCTCTTGCAATAACATACTTCAACAATTGATAAGATCTCTAAATAGAAACAAAAAGATTTGACTCTGTAATACTTCAACAATGCTTACCTATATTTGAACGTGAATGTTTAGATATTAACAATATGTAAAAAAGACATACATTCTCATATTATTACCTAATTGTTATGTAAATTAAATATGATGATAACCTACATGATCACTCAATCATTGATGACTCACGATTTCACAGATTCCAGAAATGACATTGAATTAATAAGCATTTGTCTGTTCAGCCACCCAAAGCTGAATACCAAGGTCAAGTCAAACTTTCTCTCATCCCTGCATCAGTTAGGGCTCAATCAGGGAAACAGAAATCAAAGTATTTTGGTACCAGCTGCTTTGGTACCTAAGTCCTCACTCCTCTCCCCTCCCCCATGCCAAAAATCGTGTTCATTTCTTATAGAGAAAGGTGCTTTTTGCTTTACTGTCTCCTTTTAGATCATATCCTTAGAACCTCACATTCATCCAAAGGAGTCCCTCAAGGGATTTTTCCAAAAGAGTCTCTTCTCTAAAAGAAACTTGGGTCCTAGATGTCAAGATAATCATTTCCTTGCCCTGCTTCAGGAGTAAGACCTACTTGAAGTGTTCTGCCACCAGAAGAAAAAAAAAAAAAAAGATGAAAAACCAATGCCCCAGATAATCCTCAGGCCTCTTTCCAATCCTTATGTGTTGCTTCTAAGAAGGCCTTGAGGAAGTAATGTCCCAAGTTGGTCTCCCCAGGATTCTATGACCAGAGTCAGAGGACACAGGGATCTCTGTTTCCTTCTTTAGAGGCACAAAACACTCCCCCCACCTCCCTCCCAGGAGGCAAGGAACAGCCAAGAGCTAGACAAGGGCATACCCTGTATCCCCCATGTCTCCTCCACCCCAGGAGAAGGATGGCGGATCCTGGCCACTCAGCCAGATATCTCCCTGTATCCTGCCTCTCTTGTCTCACTTTACCTATTTTTATAATAAAAGTAATATAGCAATTGTTATAAAGAATTTAGAAAATCCAAAAACAGACAGAACAGAATTACCCCTAACCCCACCACTCACAGGCTCCCACCGTTGCAGATGTTTTCCTTTCTAGTCTTTTTTCTATGCATAACAGACATCTTCCCCTGTGAAAGTGGGTCAGGTGGGACATGAAGTTTTGTGTCCTTGATTTTTCCATATCTGTGGTCACAGTGAGAGGCAAAGTGGCAGATGGTAGGAAGCAGTTGGGGTTCAGACGCCCTAGTGCCACATGAGCGAGTAAGTTCTGGTTCTCCACCTTCCTGGGCTGCCATTTCCCCATCTATAATGTGGGCATCACTCCAATATTGCCCTTGCATCACCAGGTTGCTGGGTTATTCCTTGCAAAGTGCTTAGAGCAGTACCTGGCCCATTATAAATGCTATTACCATGATTATTATGTTTCCGTGGCAGCAAAAATGCCCATGAGCATCATTTTAAATGGATGCATATCATTCCATTGAATGGATGGACGGATGGACCGATGGACATAGGTTATTTAACCACTTCCCTATGGTTGGACACTTAAGGTCTTTCCAAAGTTTTGCCACTCTACCCAATGATAAACAACCTCACACATTTGCATCTGTTGATTTAGCTAACTTCCAGCCTAGAAGAACAATTGCTAGATCAATGGTAGGAGCTTGTTTAAATCTCAGCGCATGATGCTACACTGCTCTTAGGAGAAATTGTGCCATTTATATTTCACTCTGGTGGGGCAAGACCCTGCAGCCTGGGCATTTT
Organism: Physeter macrocephalus; assembly: GCF_002837175.3. Taxonomy (NCBI): domain Eukaryota; kingdom Metazoa; phylum Chordata; class Mammalia; order Artiodactyla; family Physeteridae; genus Physeter; species Physeter macrocephalus. Next base: position 36,799,105 of record NC_041230.1, read on the forward strand.
CAAGTAGTTACTTCATTGTTGTTAATAGTTTTGAATCAAGGCCAACTGGATGAGCAATAACTGATATCTTGTCATCTCGGTTGATATATTTTTGCTTTAGCTACTCCGTGAAGCCCTTCTGCCATTCCTCAGCAATTCCCACCACCAACTATGTCTTTTCTACCCACACATCCTGGAGCGGACAAAACATCGGCTTTCCAGCCATCAGCTGAGAGGCTTTAAGAATAGCTGCTCTCAGGAGCCCAAAGTCACCAAAGATGCCCAAAACATGGCCATCCTGATTGCTCTTGGGATCTGTCAGTGACAGTAACAGAAGTCAAAAGAAAGAAGAAAAACAGCTTTCCAAGGAGCTGGAAGAAAGGCTTCTGGGACCAAAGCACGAGATAAACCAGGACCAGTGGCATCCTGGAGGCCATGAGGTGTGTGTGTTCCCCCGGGGCAGGGGCAGGCATCACTAGGGAGATACAGGTGGACAGGAAGCCCTGCAGAGCCATGGGCTCAAATGGCCACAGGGGAACAAGAATCAGGGGTGTGACTCCCGGTCAAGAGGCGAGGTTTCCAGCTATGGCTACTGGGCTACTACTCAAGAGGATTTTACCCAAATACCAACAAAGAAACTACTTTTTCAAAACTGTAGATAGAATTAGAGTCTATTCAAGATGGAACGGAGAAAATAACCCTGCAGCGTGTCCCAGGTACGTAGGGACTCTTAGCAAATGTTTACAGAATGAGTAACATAGAAGGGAAAACTGGTTTGGAATCTGTCAAAAGTTCTGATTGAACTGAACTCTCTTGTTAAGACTTAAGTGATCGGGGCTTCCCTGGTGGCGTAGTGGTTGAGAGTCCGCCTGCCAATACAGGGGACACGGGTTCGTGCCCCGGTCCGGGAGGATCCCACATGCCGCGGAGCAGCTGGGCCCGTGAGCCATGGCCACTGAGCCTGCGTGTCCAGAGCCTGTGCTCCACAGCGGGAGAGGTCACAACAGTGAGAGGCTCGCCTACCACCAAAAAAAAAAAAAAAAAAAAAAGACTTAAGTGATCATTGACAGAGGCAAAAATCAATATGTTTTAACTGGCTATTCTGTACAAGAGACAACAGAAAAGAATGAACGGGCCCTGCCCTCAAACTGCACCCACGGTAGGGCTGTGGGTAGGGCTGTGGGTAACAGCGCACCCCTGGGCTTGAGTCTCAGCTCCCCAGTTCAGTAGCTGAGTGTGTGTAGGCAACTGTCATTGCTCAGCGTCTTCAAGCCTCAGTTTTCTCATCTGTGAAATGGGGTCCTAACAATAACGGCCTGGCCAAGCTGCGCGAGAATAGAGATGATGGATGCAACATGCCTGGCAATGAACGAACAATAAAGGGCAGCTGTTGTTATTTATTTTCCTTTTACCAAGAAGGAGAGGAAGAGGCTGCTGCTCTGATCAGCTCACCAGCCGGAGGTAAACTGCTCTATAGCAGGAAGACAAACTGCAGGCTTCATTAGTGATGGGGTTTAGGGCCCATCCTATCATCTTAGCTCACATCTGAATTACATCTGCCAAGACCCTGTTTCCAATAAGATCACATGCACAGGCCCCCAGGGGTTGGGTCTTGAACATATCTTTTGAGGCGGGGGGCGGGGGGGACACAATTCAACCCACTACAACCAGGAACATATCAGCCCTCTGATACCCGCGTGGCTGGCTCTCTCTTTTCCTTCATCTTAGGCTCTGTTCCAAATGTCACCTCCCCAGAGAGGATTCTGCAGCAGCCCTCACCACCCCATGCCCCCACTGTGCTTCACTTTTCTCCAGACGACTTGTCGCCACCTGCCATGTCATAAATTTTAATGTTTGTCATTGGTCTGCCCAGCTAGACCATAAACTCCCTGAGGGCACGGGTTAGTCTGGCATAGAGTTGGCACTTAATAAACGTCTGTAAAATGACTGAGACAGTGAGCAATGGATGTTTTGCCTCTCTGCGGCGGCACTGGGGGACACCCATGCTGCCATCCAAAGAGTCTTCTCATTTTAGGGGGGTACTATGGTAGGCTGAATAATGGCTCCCCGAAGATGTCCCCACCCTAATCCCCAGAACCTGTGATATGTTACCTCACATGGCAAAAAGGACCTTGCCGACGCGAATCATGTGAATCGATTAAGGCACTTGAGATAGGAGATTAACCTGGATTATCTGGGTGGGTCCAATGTGATCACAAGGGTGCCTACAAGGGGGAAGCAGGACAACCAGAGTCAGGGGAGATGTAATGACAGAAGCAGAGTGATGTGCTCTAAAGATGGAGAAAGGGGTCATGAGCTAAGGGATGCAGGTGTTCTCCAGAAGCTGAAAAAAGGAAACAGATTCTCCCCTGGAGCCTCCAAAAGGAACACAGCTTTGCCAACACCATGACCTTAGCCCAGTGAGACCCATCAGACTTCAAATCTAAACTAAAATAATAATTGTGTTGTTTTAAGCCACTAAGGGTGTGGTGATCTGTTACAGCAGCAAGGGGAAACTAATACTGACACCTTGTTCTAACTCTCCCTAGAGCAGCTCCCCCTGGGCAGGCAGGTCAGCTAGGTAGCAAGGATTTGCAGGGCAAGAATCGAGGCCCAGAAAGGTCAAGGAACTTGCCCCAGGTCACACAGCTGGGCAGTGGCCAACCCAAGATTTGAGCCCTCTTTATCTGCGCCTGAAGCCCTTGCTTTTACCCCAGCACCAGAGTAAAGGGTAACTGTGCAGCTTCACGTGGCCAGTGAGATGCTCTCAGTCCTGCCCCAGCTCCCAACAGCCACCCTGGGACCTGCACAGAAATGGCTGTCTGAGGAGGGTTCTGTTTCTAAATGGCTTGTCCTGGTGGAAATGCACTTTGAGTGATATGTATGGACACATCTGGGCCCTGTGCAGTCCAGGCTATAGCCTGATTGTTGGGGGAATCAGGCAAAGCAGCTGGTGTGATATGCTCAGATGCCTTCAGACAAGATGTTCCATAGAGCCAACCTCCAAGGACAGCCAGGAGCCCAGGCAGAAGGGGGAGGGGAGGACGGGAAGTCCCCAGTGCTCGAAGGCCGCAGAGCTTTCTCCTGTCTGGGTCCCCTCGGGGTCTCCCATCAATCCGTAGGAGTTACTACCCCATTTTAAAGGTCAACAGACAGAAGCCTGACGAGGTTACTCATTTGTCCAAGGTCCACAGGGAGAAGGCAGAGCTGGACTTTGCATCCAGGGCCTGAGTAACTCAGACTGTCCCTTGCTGGTCCCAAGAGTCGTACACCCATGACTGTGCCAGGAATCTGTGCCAAGAGTGCAGGGCGTCTGTGAGCTGAGCCGCTTGGCCACCCACCCATGGTCGGGCCTTGGGCCTGGGCATCCCTGACCCCATGTCTCCCCAGGTGTCTCTAAAGGCCCCTGACATGTCTTCTAAGAGAGTCTTGAAAAGAAACTGAACTCCAGCTCCAAATACCCACTACTTCTCTCTCTTTCTCTCTCTCTCACACACACACACACACACACACACACACACACACACACACACTTACCTGCACACAAAGGCACACACTGATATACACACAGATGTACATCCCAATGCATACATCTTTACACTCACAGACACACACCCACCTGCACAGATATACGTGTACACACATTCACCAAGATAACCGTATGCTCACACACACACGTAGATTCACACCACAACACACACACAAACATTCAGACAGATGTACACGTTCTCACCCTCACACAGACGTGCGCGTGGATGCACACACATGCACACTCGCCCACACATACACACACGCTCCCCAACACGAGCACACAGACCCACACTCACAGCTGGGCTGCGGCTGCTGTTCCTGTGACTCACCCGCCTGTTTATTCAGCAAGATGAATCCACCTGGCCTATTGTTGATTCTCCTGACAGAAAGACAGACTATAAAACCCTTGGCTTAACGTCCTCTAGTCCATGCTCCCCGCCCAACGATTCCCCTCTGACGCTGCCGTCAAGCCCGGCTATTTCCATGAGATGTGCATCTGACCTTGGAGAAATGGCAGGATTAGTCACCCGGCCTTCCACGCGCCCTACTCACCCCAACTGGGGCTCCCCCGGGCCTGACGCCCTGACTCTGAGCATTTCTCCAGCGTGATGCGTCCTTTCCTTCCCCACAAGAAACCGGGGCGCGGGGGTAGCGGTAGGAGCAAGCGCTAAGGCCAGGAAGAGCTCCACCATGCCCCAGCGACAACCACAGGCACCGATGCTCCCAAGAGCTTTGGTTTCCCTCCTGCGACAGGAGGATAAAGATCCCTGCCCCTCAGGACAGAGAGGCGGGATGACGCGGGGATCTACTGGAGCCCAGAGAGCAGGACAGAAGATGCCAAAAGCAAGTGGAGGCGATGCCAGAAAAGGTGTGGCTGCAGAGGGGATGAGAGAGGGGAAATGCATGGTGGCTGAACTGAATCCTGTGTCTGGTCGGCTTCTGTAGGGCTGAGCACCTGCCATGCAGTTCTGAGGACGTGCTTATTAAGAACCCCTTTCGCTGCCCTGGTTTCAGCCACTCTGGTTGTCTGTCATCTCTTTGAGGCACCGGCTCCCAGGACCCACCAATGTGAATTCTGCGTGTACAAGGAGACTAATTTTTAAGTTACACCACACAAGACCTACCTGCCAACTCGGTGGAATTCTGCAGCTGTGCGTTCTCATGAGATGGAATAACATGATGAAGCTTAAAATAAATGTTCACTGACCAGCCCCTGGGGCATCAGGGAGACAGCCCTGACTTCTGGAAGGAGCTGGGGGTGGAGGCAGATGGGTCTGAGCCCAGATCCCAGCTCTGACCCCTACCTACCAATTGAGTCACCTTGGACAAATTTCTTAAGCTCTCAGAACCTCAGTTTTCTCCTCTGTTAAATGGGAACAGCACCAGTTCCCACGCCACAGGGTCTCGAGAGGGCCTGATGACTTGCCATAAGCACAGTGCCTGATGCACTATAGGCGCTCAGAGACGTGAGACTGCCCCTCTCCCCTGAGCCCTTACCAGCCCGTCCCGGGACAGGGTCGTGGTGAGGGCCCGCTCTGAATCAGACCGTGTCTGGGCTGGGAGCCTGGGTCTGTGACCTCGAGCAAGTCACTTTGCCTTGTCATGCCTGGGCTCCCTCCTCCCTAAAATGGAGATAACAGGAGTCCCAACAGAAGCCCCTCTAGGAAATGTTCACACACCCCTGAGAACTGCCCCACAGAGGGACTCCCGCACCTACTAAGGGTTGGTTGCTCCTGGGGACAGCGGCTCCCAGCGCCTCCAGTCTGCCGCACAGGTGGGCCGAGCATGCTCTAACAGCTGGAGCACAGCCACAGGCACAGAGACCCGGTGGGAAGTGCTCCAGGCGGGAAGTCACTGCAGCGCTCAGGAACTGTCCACCCAGGCTGCAGGTGACATCGGGCGGGTGGAGGGCATAAGTGCAGAGCCCGGGCCAGGGCTCATGACCCTGCCCCTCGGGACTTGGGGGCAGGGTGCTGTGCTCTCCACAGGCCTTCGGATGAGACGTCTTCTGAATGACGCCCCTCTCCATCAGCCTGGGTCCTGACACCGAACTGGGTGACCGGGGAGGGTCTAATGAAGGGACTTGTATGTATTCGTTTCTTAGAGCTGCTGTTAAAACAACAGAAATGTATTATTCACAGTTCTTGAGGCCAGAAGTCTGAAATCGAGGTGGGGGGCAGGACCACGATCCCTCTGAAGGCTCTAGTGGAGAATCCTTCCTCACCTTCCACAGCTTCTGGAGGCTCCAGGCATTCCTTGGCTTGTGGCTGCATCACTCCAATCTCTGCCTCCTGGATAACCCAGGGCAATCTCATCCTGAGATCTTTCACTCAATCATATCTGCAACAACCCTTTTTCCAAATGAGGTCACATTCACAGGTTCCAGGGCTGAGGATGTGGACGTGTCTTGGGAGCACTATTCAACCCCTACAGGACAATTTACAGAAGTACAAGCATGCTTAAGGCAGACCAACAGTGACTTGCCTGGCGGTCCAGTGGTTAAGACCGTGTGCTTCCACTGCAGGGGGCGCCGGTTTGATCCCTAGTTGGGGAACTAAGATCCCACATATGCCACGTGGCCAAAAAAAAAAAAAAAAGGCAGACCAACAAGGGAGGGTGGGGCAGGCGGCACCCCTAGGCTTCGGGGTGTGAGGGGAGGTCGGAGACTAGAACACGGAGAGAGCTGCGAGCACAGCCGCCTGGCAGAGCTACCACCGGCCCTCAGCTCAGCAGGGAGCGGGCAGGGAAGATGCACCCCATCCTCTCCCTCTGTCCCCAGCCCCCGGTGCTGCCTGTCACTGGCCAAACTGAACCTGAAGCCAGAAGGTCGGGGAGCCCAGGTGATGCGGCCACAGCGGCACTCCTGGCACACGGCAGTGTAGAGGATGAACTGGAAGGGCAGACGTGAATGTCCTGCACACCCTGGGTTTCTCGCTTCCAGGTCCTCTGGTGGAAACCGTCTCCTAGTGAGTGAGCATCTCATGACAGGAGAAGCGTAAAAGCTGGGTACCTGTTAAGCCTGCATTTCCTTCAACTTGCTCCAGACTTTCGCTTCTTGTGCCAAACCCCTGAACCCTACCCCACGCCTGTCCTAAGCCCATGATGTTCCCAGAGCTGGCACTGCATGGAACCTGGCCAGACCTCCACACCCCCTACGACGCCAGAGAGGAAGAGACCAAATGAGCAATGCTGAGGTGTAGGACAGGAGAGTCTGTGGTCCTAGGACTGAACTGGGGTGGAGGCGGCTGCGTCCTACCCACTAGAGACACAGCGAGGCCCCTACGGCCGGAACACAGCCCGCCCCAAGCCCACGGCCGACGCCACGCACCCCACCCGTTTCTGCCCCGCACTCTGAAGCCAGGGCATCAAGGACGAGGTCCCTGGCCTGAGATCCACCAGACAAAGGGGTCCTGCCCCCACCAGCTCCCCAGGGCTCCACCCAGAAGCGTCACCTTCTCACCACCAAAGCTGAGGCGCAGAATCCCGCGCCCTGGGCTGCACTGCCCGGAAAACCTGCAAGTCACTTCAGTTGCCATTTATTTCATCAAGTGCCGCGGAACAAAATATACTGCAGAAATCACACAGCAGCTCCGTGGAGGGGCCGAGCAGCCCTCCAGTTGCTGTCACGTAACCTTCTCCAACTTGATCTCCCTTATCTTATCTATAATAGATAAATGCCCAGCCCCAGGGAAGGGAAATTTTTTTAAATACTGAGTATAAGAAACCAGAAAAGTACCAGCTGTCACCGGCAGGAAGCCCTGCCCATTAGTGGGCTCAGAGCAATCCTCACGGCCCCGTCCAAGCCCCCAGGTCCAGGGAGGAGTGTTCTGGAAGTCCCTGGCTCCCTCCGTCAGGAATAGTACGACGAGCCCACCCTGAGCCAGGCGGGAGGGACGAGGAGCACAGGGCCTGCTGTCCTCTAGCAACTCCCAGCTCAGGGAAACTGTGTCTGAGCCGCCAGCAGCCAGCCCGGAGACGTCCTTGTCGCCGGGAATGTCGTGGGCACAGGCCCTGGATTCTCTCCCTGGCCTCCTGTCCGCCACTTGCAAGGGCCTGGCGAGAGGCTGGGTTAAATCCGCCCTCTCCGCAGGAGCTGCACAGTCTGATGTTGCCTTTGTCAGAGACGTGCCAGGCCATCGTGGAGGACGGACGCACAGAGCCAGCAGCCGAGGGAGGAACTCGGGAAAAGGCTGCCCGTGGGCCTCACCGCCTCCCGACTGGATGCTAAAGTCTGCAGGCCAGCGCTCAGAGTTAACTCCCGAGGCGTGAGTGGCCAGGGCCCTGCTGCCAAGGCTGCGGGACTCCAGGAGAGAAGGGAGGCCTGCTGGAGGGCACCCAGGGAGGGGGCTGCTGCCCCTGGTCCTCTCCAGCCCCACCACCACCAGGGCCCTGCCACCCTAATGGTGAACACAGCCCTTTTCACCTTCTCCATCCAAGGGCCCTGTGACCCTTTACCAAAGGCTTGGGGGCAAAGGGCAGAGTAGCCAGTGAGAGGGTGACGTCTGCCCCAGTCCCCTGGGCCCAACACCTGACTTCACATCTTGGATGAGTCACTTAACCTGCCGGAGCCTCAGTTTCCTCATCTGCAGAGTGGAGCTAGTAATAGGATCCACCTGAAAGGGCTGGAGTTTCAAACGGGATGAAATGCAAGAAGTGCACATAGCAAGGGTTCATTAAATGACAAAGGTTAGTATGGTTACAACTCTTATGATTTCCATGTGGGGAGCTGCAGGCCCAGGCGAGAGACACCCCATAATGCTCAGCAGGAAAGTGAGTAGGGAGACCCCAACCCCGGGAGCAGCGCCAGGCCCTGCTCTCTGCCAACCCCACTGCGTTTCCTCCCACAATAAAGTCTCCACATTTTGCATAGATATGGCTCCATCATGTTTAAGATGCATTTCTAGGCAGAAGATCTAAATAGACATTTCTCCAAAGAAGACATACAGATGGCCAAGAAGCACATGAAAAACTGCTCAACATCACTAATTATTAGGGAAATGCAAATCAGAAATACAATGAGGTACCACCTCACACCAGTCAGAATGGCCATCATCAGAAAATCTACAAACAACAAATGCTGGAGAGGGTGTGGAGAAAAGGGAACCCTCCTACACTGTTGGTGGCAATGTAAATTGATACGGCCACTAAGGAGAACAGTATGGAGGTTCCTTAAAAAACTAAAAATAGCACTACCATATGACCCAGCAATCCCACTCCTGGGCATATACCCCGAGAAAACCATAATTTGAAAAGATACATGCAGCACTATTTACCATAGCCAGGACATGGAAGCAACCTAAATGTTCATTGACAGAAGAATGGATAAAGAAGATGTGGCACATATATACAATGGAATATTACTCAGCCATAAAAGAGAACAAAATAATGCCATTTGCAGCAACATGGATAGACCTGGAGGTTGTCATACTAAGTGAAGTAAGTCGGACACAGAAAGACAAATACCATATGATGTCGCTTATATGTGGAATCTAAAAAAAAAGTAGGGTACAAATGAACTTATTTACAAAACAGAAAGAAAGTCACGAATGTAGAAAACAAACTTATGGTCACCAGGGGATAAGGCGGGGGAGGGATAAATTGGGACACTGGGATTGACATATACACACTACTATATATAAATAGATAACTAATAAGAACCTACCGTACAGCACACGGAACTCTACTTAATACTCTGTAATGGCCTATATGGGAAAAGAATCCAACAACAACAAAAAAGATTGGATACATGTGTATGTATAACTGATTCACTTCGCTGTACACCTGAAACTAAAGCAAGATTGTAAATCAACTATACTCCAATAAAAATTTTTTTTTAAAAGATGCATTTCCGGTCATCCAGGGGAGACTATAAAACTGCTTACTGGACACAGGCGAGCCCAGAGCCCTCCCACACTGTCATTTCAGGGGCAATTCTGGCTGTGTGGGGCCTTCCCTGGCGGTCCAGTGGTTAGGACTCCGTGCTTCCACTGCAGGGGGCACGGGTTCGATCCTTGGTCGGGGAGCTAAGATCCTGCATGCCTTGCAGTGAAGCCAAAAAAGAAAAATCCTGGCTGCATGACTTTCTCTGGGCTGGTTTCTCAGCTCTAAGATGAGGGGGCAGAACTAGATGGTTCTACCACTGTCTGTGAGCAGAGAACAATCCATTTCAGCCCCAGATCCCCAGCCCCTCCCGTCCTAAACCTCCCAGCCCCCCAGCAAATTTGGACACGCTGGCACTATTTAATGAGGCCTAGTGCCGCTTGAAGTCAGAGCAAGAGACGGCAAATTGCTGGAAATGTTTAAGTCATGGAAACAAAAATTTCACAGGAGAGGGTGGAACACAAGCAGTTTTCAACGTGTACTTTTAGGACCCTGTACAGGCCTGGAGTCCCTTTGATTCGTTTAGAAACAAAAACATATGTGTGTGTCTCAGGTTTCCTTGATTTAGACGTAGGCGGGCCTAGAGGAAAAATGGTTTCCCCCACTGGATTTTCTGATTTGTTGGGAAAAGCCAAAAGGTTCTTTAGAACAAAAAGACAGTCCTCGCCCCTCACTCCCCGGCCTGTATCCTGTTCTTTTCTTTCTCCTGGGCCTTTCTTCCCTGCTCTGAGGGGGTGTCTGAGAGCCCCAGGGAGGTCCCCAAAGCTTGGGCATCCAGCCCTGACCGCAGCCTGAGCCCTACCCAGCAGCTGCAGACAATTGCTTCCAGATGTGTACAGGCCAGGAACTGCTCTGACGGGCTGGGCTGGAGAACCTAGCGGTGAGGACCCTGCCCGGGGCCAGCGGGCTCCCAGGCCCCACCGCCCACCTCCTGAGACATCCCTCTTCACCCACGACAGGAAACACTCCAGAATGATCGATCAGGGTATTCAGCCCAGGCTCTGCTGAGCCGTCCTGAGTGCTCACACCCCATCCCACCCAAATTCCGGAGCCATTATTTGCCCATTTCCAGATAAGCCCAATGAGCTCAGAACTATTGAGGGGCTTGGAAGCCACAGAGCCAGAGGGGAAAGGCAGGTGGGTGTGATTCCACAGCCCGGCCCCGAGACACCAGGCCCAGCCTCCTCTGGCTCCTGGACACACATCCTGCGGGCAGAGGTTTGGGTTGGCAGAGCCTGGCTGGGCAGCCACGTCTGGGGTAGGCAGAGCAGGCGCTTGGGCGCCGAGGTCCCCCACTGCGCACAGGCGGGACCCTGGCAGAGGGAGGCCAGGAGCTGCCACCCACAGGCGCACACACGGCCACACACAGGAGCGCACACCCTCCACCCCTCCTGCTTCCTGTCCCTCCTGCCCCTGCCTCTTTGTTGTAAAGGACTCCAGGCCCTTCTGGAAGTAGACAGAACATACATGAGACTATTCAAGCGTATCTGTAGCCCCAGGCAGCACATACATGGAGACACACATGCAGGAAGTGCACAGTCGTACACATACAACCCTCACACGGGTACACGCACACACGCACACTCCCCTGCAGGGCTGGTCTCCTGCAGGTCCTGGGGTGGGTCAGCCCCTTGAGGGGAGGGGGATGCTCATGTTATTTCTCTCTGCCTTTGGCCCCCAGAGGGCACCAAGACATCAGTCCTGAGTCTGGGCAAACAGAGGGGGACTTAAGGAAAGAGAGTTAGAAAAGAACAAAAGGGAGAAGGAAAAAGAGAAGGAAGGAGGACGGTGTGAGAAGGGAAAGGAAAGGAGGGAGAGAGAAAAGAGGAAGGGGGAGAGGGGAGTGCTGAAGCCAGCCCCCTTAGAGCCCCAGTGAGTGCACAAGGTATAGCCCATCAGCCTCCAGGTCTAGAACCAGACATACACGAAATCAGATTTTTATCAGCTGTGTGATCTTACGCAAGTTACTTAACATCTCTGAGCCTCAGTCTCTTTTTTTGGAAAGGGGAGATAATAGAGTAGCTGTGTCAGAGAGAAGCACAGAACACATAGAACAGTGCCAGGCATGTGGGAAGTGCTCAAATAGGGTTCCTGGAGGCCCAGGTGAGACTACACATATCCCGTGCCAGGCACATTAACTGCGGTTCTTTCTAACAGTATTGCTACCATCATCTGTATCACACGCCAGGCATTGCTCCAGTTACCTTTGTAACCATTATCTCATCTGACCCTCCAACAACCCTGCAGGGGTTATATCATTATTCCTATCCTGCAGATGGGTTAGGCAGAGGCTCAGAGAGGCTGAAAAGTCATTTCTTCAAGAGCACACATATGGCAAGTGGAGAAGTCAGAATGTAAGAGGGTCTCCAGAGCCTGTGTCTTTTCCATGACATCACTACAGGGGAGGGGGGCAGTTTCAAGTTTACACTGCGATTTTTCAAAATTAAAGTAAATGAGAGGATTATTCCATAATTAACATTTACTGAGCATTTACGGCATACCAGAGCCTGTGTGGAATGTTTTTGTCTTTGAATCCTCACAATGACTTCATGAAATAAGTATTTATACACTTATATTTTAAATGAGGAGACTGGAGCAAAGAATGATTAAACAATTTGCCCACAGTCACCAGCAGGTAAGTGATGGACCCCAGTTCAAGTACAGGCAGTGTCCCCAGAGACATGCTTTTAACTCCTCAGCTGGAGACAGATCAACCTCATATGGTGATATGGAATATCCTCTAAGATATATTTTTTTAATTATTTTTTTAAGTCAAAAGCAAGGGGCAGAACTGGCTGCCTAATGTACTATATGTTTTTTTTGTTTTGGGGGTTTTTTTTTTGTGGTACGCGGGCCTCTCACTGTTGTGGCCTCTCCCGTTGCGGAGCACAGGCTCTGGACGCGCAGGCCCAGCGGCCACGGCTCACGGGCCCAGCCGCTCCATGGCATGTGGGATCCTCCCAGACCGGGGCACGAACCTGCATCCTCCGCATCGGCAGGCAGACGCGCAACCACTGCGCCACCAGGGAAGCCCCTGTACTATATGTTAAAGAGGAGATGTATGAACACGTGCACTTTAATCTGCACAGAGCATCCAGGAAGCCAGTCACAGTTGTTGCCTCCAGGAAAAGGAACTGGGAGGCTGGGTCAGCGGTGGGGTCAGATTCATACTTCTGTGCCCTTTAAAAGTATGAATGTGTAAGCCCCCTGCTCAGAAAGAAATTATTCTCATGACTTTGCCAGCTTAATGGAAACATGGTGTTAACATGTACTGCAAAGGGGCTCAGGAAGGAGCCTGGGCAGGGACAGAGGCGGTGCCCCTGATGGATGCCCACACTTCCTCCCCAAAGATGTAAAGGGGCAGCACGTTTGAATCTGTGTCCACAGTCTCCACAGGAGACTAGCCATGGCTCCAGGGTCTCTCCCTGTTTCCTCTGCTCCAGGCCCAGGACTTGGATTACAGAGAGAGGCCTGCAGACCCGTGTGATCTGCCGCCCTCCAGTTGGAGAAATGACCTTCTCATCCTGGAGAGTGCTCTAGAACTTTCTATAGCTCACTACTGCCTCCACCAGGCAGGTGGGCTGTGGAAAGACCCCTGACCTGGGGACAAGGCCCCTGGGCCAGGCTTCCTGCTCTCACTCACTCTCCCCCTCTGGGCCACCTTCCCTACCAAAAGAGCAATGGTAGCCTGGGATAAAAGGTCTCTCCTGACTCAAAAAACATGATGACCCAAGGACTGCAATGCCCTCTGCCAGTCCCAGGCCCCCACAAGCTGCACCCTCCCTGCTCCAGACCACACTGCCTTCCTCCTCACGGACCCCTCTTCCTCTTCCTTGGAGCCTCCCACCCAGCCCTGAACCCTCACACCACCTACCCGGCATCCACAGAGACTCACACCTAATAGGCTCACGTATAGATCTGGTTACAAATAGTCCAAATGTATTCAGCCTAACGCCTCAACGGTACATTTTCACACCCATTTCAGAGGTCCATACTCTCTGAGTGGCTACAGCGACCTCTGAGCAGCAGCTCTCAAAGTTTAGCATCATGGGGGCACTTGTTTAAAATGCACATTCAAGGGCTGCCCTGGTGGCGCAGTGGTTGAGAGTCCGCCTGCCAATACAGGGGACGCCGGTTCGTGCCCCCGGTGCGGGAAGATCCCACATGCCGCGGAGCGGCTGGGCCCGTGAGCCATGGCCGCTGAGCCTGCGCGTCCGGAGCCTGTGCTCCGCAAGGGGA